>NC_092764.1:60091044-60400249 GCF_047496795.1 Chiloscyllium punctatum | reverse complement strand
TTCATATTTCTTCTATATGGACATTTGGGGCATTGTTAATGTAATAGAAAAACCTAATACAGTGAGTGAGAATTGCACACAAGCCATTTTGTTGATCTGTAACCATTAACTGCAATTTAAATTTGCTATAGGGGCAAATTTCTTCTTGGACAAAATACCTTTTTGTATGACTTCCGTCTCAAAATTCTCTCTTCATGCTGTTGATTCACACTTATTTCTTTGGTCTGGTCCTCAAGTAAGAGTACTATAAAGAAGCATGTCCAAATGTTTTGTTGAATGTAATTGTATTATTCGTGACCTCAACTTTGTGATGACTAAGAATGGCTTTCTAATTTTGAGTATTTAAAAATCATGAGTGCTGCCCTCTAGTTCTTGAACTTGTCAGATTTGATTTCTGCTCTTTATCTCCTGTAAGAAGGCAGTAGCAGCACTGTTTAGTTTGAAAATGTGTGCACCTGCGGTTAAAATGGATTTTAGTCTTGCAATACTGTATGTTGTGCTTAATTAGACCTGATGTAGTTTCTGTAAAGCCAGTCTGTTTGCTTTCCAGATGGTCAAATTATTAAATTAATTGTTGTGCCTTTTTGAAACTTGTTTTTTGGGGGTGGTGGGCAGCAGGCACGTATGTGTGTGATATACATTTCTTGCGTTATATAGAATATGAGCGAGGATATATAGAGTAAGCAGGCATGCCAGTAATCTGACTCTACGCAACACCTAACCATGGAAGAGCAGCTGAGATTGTTAAACTCAGTTGCAAATCTTCATAGTACCAAATTAATCCAGTGTGTTTTGCTACTGTATCAAACACTTGAAAATGTTACAGGCTGTGCAGAGAATTGACATGGATTTGTGAGAATAACCATGTTCCGTAAGGATTATCAATCATACTGCAGAATACTGTTGATTAGCTAGAAGTGTGCTGGCAGCGTACAGCATCTGAGACCCTGTGGCTGCAATGCATAGTTTAACTTTAATCAGCTGAATGCCCACATCTTTAGAATCCTTTCTGGGTTACAAATTAATTTTTTGTAAAATTTGAGCAGCTGTTTTTGTTATTCATGATTAAACATTGGATTAAATCCAAAATAATTGACTCAAAAGATGCAGAATTTTAAAATTTTAGTTATATTGTGGCATTTGTCACCAAGCATTAGTGTTTTATTGAAAATGCACCACAGGACTATAAAAACAAAACATTAGTTTACCATCTTAAAACTATCATCAAAAACACAACTTTGCGTGTTGAATCGATGAAACGTTAATTGTACTTTTCTCCAGCACTTTGTTTTTGTTTCAAAAAGACAGGCGTTTAGTTGGCTAGTCACTCCTTTCCAATGTATTGATGTAATTGGAACATCTTCAAAGCATCTTTTCCTTCTGTTTTTCATATTGTTGCTAGAGATTTATTGTGAAGTTCCAGTATTCAAATGGACAGTTGCTGCACAATAAATTGTTTAAATAGCTGAAAGCTAGTTTTGTTTAATAGCTAATCTTTTTAAAGCATGCCAAGCCATTGTCATTGATGCAAATATTCTTTCCTTCTAACAATCTGATGTGACCATTCTTGGGGACTGATGACATTTCAGATGAAGGGCTTTTGCCAGAAGCGTTGATTTCGCTGCACCTTGGATGCTGCCTGAACTGCTGTGCTCTTCCAGCACCACTAATCCAGAAACTGATGACATTTTATCTAGTTGTAGGCTTGCTGTAATACAAATCAATAGTTATTCCAATTTTTTTCTGAAAAAATGGTTTGATAAACAAAAATTGCTTTCCCACGAGGAAACAAACATGAGTTACATTCCTGATCTGTAAATTTTTTCATGTTTTTATTCATGAGATGTGGACGTCAATGGCTAGGCCAGCATTTCTTGCCCATCCCTAATTTTCCAGAGAGCAGTCAACCACATTGCTGTGGGTCTGAAGTTGCATTTGGGCCAGACCAGATGAGAATGGTAGTTTACTTCTTTAAAGAACATTGATGAACCAGATGCGTTTTCCTGACAATCAACAATGATTTCACGTTCACCATCAGACACTTAATTCCACAGTTTTTCATTTTTGAATTCAAACTTCGCTATCTGCCATGCTGGGATTCGAACCTGGGTCCCAGATAATAGTCTTGGAAAATACCACAATGCCATTGCCTCCCCACATTTTCACATTTAAAAATATTGACTGCCTTGAATCCATTAGCAAGCTTTTACTAGCTAACTCTTAGCTGCCGGCTTTTAACTGTTTATCACCTTTAATTCACTGTGTTATGGACTAGGCCAGCCCACTCAAAACATTCTTAAGCAGGCAGCCCAGACCATAATTTTGCTATTTGTTTTTGTAAGTGTACAATGAAAATTACCCAGGGTAAGTTAGCTAGGTTGACTACCAGGTTTTAAAACAGCCAAAAATTTGTTCACAAAATCACAGAATGAAACATAAAGAATAGAATACAGAATACCTACAGAACTCAAACTAGGCTTAATTATGCTGAAATCCCCTTAAACACAGTAAAAATGAAACAGTGGCTGCTGACAGGTTGAAGTTAGGGCAGAAGGAAAGAGAATCTAGCAGCCTGTTTCCACATTGTCCACTGCTGAACTGACTGAAACAAGTCTTCAGCTTTTAGGACTGACTGCTCCCCTTTAATTATGCAGGTTACTTCTAAATCATAAAAGCTGTAACCTAAAGTCTTATCTGTTTACATATAAACAAAAAGGCCGCCCAATACCTTTTCATCTCTGTACCAACCCAGCCAATTCAGAGCTGGACTGTTTTTAAGACCCCACTGAAAAAAAAATCAAGGACACAGTATCCTTGAGAAAAGGAACAGCTTTGTGACAACCGATCCTCTTGCTTATTGCTTCTCTCTCTCTCTTGGCCCCCTCACTTATTTTACCATTATTCCAGTTCAGCCACTCGCTGCTTCCCTCTATGACCCTCCTGCTCATTGCTTCCTGTCCCTCACCACTCCTTTTGCTTCTGTCTCTGATGTTACAACCAAAAAAATCTGTATCTTCAACCAGCTTTTTAATCAAGATCTGCTACCTTCAAAGATTTATATATGAACAGCCCCAGGTCTGCCCCTCTTGCACCACGCCCTTTAAAATTGTAACATTCCTCATCCTTTCAAACATAAATTATCATTTCATAGATGAAATTTAATGCAGAGAACCCTCATATATCTGACTATTTCACCAGTCTATGTCCTCCTCAGTGTTTACACATTTCTGAATTTTGCTTCATGTGTAAACTTCGAAATTATGCCCTACGGACAGAACTTCAGGTTTTTATGGGTCACGTTGGGAAATTTTGCTCTATACTTCTCTTGAGAAATAATCATTCATCACTATTCTTTGATTATGAAATTGGCAAAGGAACAGAAAACAAACTGCCACTCTTTCTTTTATCCAATGGGCTTCAATGTTGCTAACTTTTGTCACATACATTTTTGAAAATACATACAATTCCATCATTAATTGCTTTGCCATCTTTGATGAAGAAATTGAGATAACTGAAGAACTCATAAAGTTAATCAAACATAATTAGCCTTTAATAAATCCAGGCTGACATTCGTTTATTTGCCCATAACTTTTGAAACGCTTGTGAATTTTGTCCCATAATGCACCTCTACAAGATTCCTTAGGATTAATTTACGGGCAGCATGATGGCTCAGTGGTTAGCACTGCAGCCTCACAGCACCAGAGACCTAGGTTTCATTCCAGTCTTGGTCTACTGTCTGTGTGGAGTTTGCACGTTCTCCCCGTGTCTGCGTGGGTTCCCTCTGGGTGCTCCAATTTCCTCCCTCAATCCAAAGATGTGCAGGTCAGGTGGATTGGCCATGCTAAATTGCCCATAGTGTTAAGTGCATTAGGCAGAGGGAAGTGGGTCTGGGTGGGTTACTCTTTGGAGGGTCGGTGTGGATTTGTTAGGCTGAAAGGCCTGTTGTCACACTGTAGAGAATCTAATCTAATGTAATATTAAGATAAATAGTGTTAAGTTGCAGTGCTTATCACACTTTCATTTTTTGAACAAGGGTCTGATATTTGCATTGTTCAGCCCAGTGGCTCCACTGTTACATCGAAGGGAGAATTGAAAAGCCTTTTGTTTTTGCAATCTTAACCCTTTCTTGCCCCAGTGGATAAATCCAACCAAGATTTTAGGTGCCATTCTACTTCCTGGTTGTCAACCTTTTGAACATCATCATTTTATCAGATTCAGATTCATGACTATCTTCATATTTATTGCTAAATAACAGCATTTGTCACTCCTAAAATCTCAAAATTGCCTTTTGCCTCATAAGAAGCTTTGGTCCCAAATCACCACTGCTGTTTATTTATTCATATGTATATTAAAAAAAACTTGGGTTTTCATTTCATGTTAGCTATAATTAATTGTCATAGTCTTATGATCGTTCACTATCGGAGTCATATTGGTGTGTGAAAACAGTGCTATGACCTGTTATCATGTCCATCTGTGAACATTAACTCTCAAAAACTAATGGATGGTTTTCAGTGAAACCTTGGACACCGGGTGTGACCTAAGGAAGAACTGTTTAGTTTTTTGACAAAGGTGAGGTTCTGCATTTGGAGGCATAGTGAATTTACTTTTTTTTTTGAAAGGTTGTGCATTCTTATTTAGAATTCTGTTGAGTGTTTTAAAATGTTATGCATTGTCTCAGCTGCTGTGGCGGAATTTAGAACATAAGAACCAGGGTAGGAGTAGGCCATCTGACCCTTCCAGCCAGCTTTGCCACTCAATAAGATCTTTTAGTGGCCTCAACATCGCTTACCCACCCTCTCACCATAACCCTTAATTCCTTTATTGTTCAAAACATTATCTAAGTGTTAAAACCATTTACTGATGATATAACAATTTTTATAGACAACAAATCTCTATGACACTATAACGAGCAAAACTAAAGTCATTTACAAAATACCTTGCAAGAACTGTAATAAACACTACATTGGGCAAGAAGGCAGAAAACTACCCACCAAGATACATGAACATCAACGAGCCACAAAAAGACATGACCCACTTTCACTAGTGTCCTTACGAACGGATGAGGAAGGACACCACTTCAACTGGAACAACACATCCATCCTAGGACAAGCCAAACTGAGAACACGCACGAGAATTCCTAGAAGTATGGCTTTCCATCTGGAACTCTATCAACACTATCCAGAAATGACATCACCTAGACAGGGGACGAAACGTCTGCAACACAAATTCCCAGCTCGGCGAACAGAACCACAACAACGAGCACCCAAGCTACAAATCTTCTCACAGACTTTAGTTATGGGATATAAGGAAATGGTCAAGGCATTGAGTAGGTATTTTGCGTCAGTCTTCACAGTGGAGATCACGAATAACATCCTCAGTGCTTGGGAGCCTCCTGTGAAGCACTTCTGTGGAGGAATGCCGGAGGAAACATCACAGAAGCGCTTCACAGGAGGCTCCCAAGCACTGAGGATGTCACCTAGACGGGACGAAATGTCTGCAACACAAATTCCCAGCTCGGTGAACAGGACCACAACGTCCCATAACTAAATCCCCCTTCTCATCCTCGAAAGGACCAATATTTACTTTAGCCACTTTTTATGTTTTATATATTTAGAGAAATATTTGCTAACTATCTTTATATTCTGAGCTAGTTTACTCTCATAATCCATCTTTCTTTTTGTGGCAATCTGTTGACCTTTAAAACTTTCACAATCTTATAGTTTCCCACTAATCTTGACCACTTTTATTCCTGCTCTTTCAATTTGATAACCTCCCTTACTTCTTTAGACATGCATGGCAGATTACCCCTTTTCCTACATTCTATCCTTTTCACTGGTATATACTTTTGCTGAGCACTTTGTAAAATTGCTTTGAAAGTCCTCCATTATTCGTAAACTGTCCCACCATAAAGTCTTAGCTTCCAGTCTACTTTAGCCAACTCCTCCCCCATCCTATTGTAGTTTCCCTTGTTTAAGCACTGCACCCTGGTATTGGATTTTATCTTTGCACTTTCCTTCTGTGTTCTAAATTCAACCATACTGTGATCACTTCTTCCAAGAGGATCCCTAACTATGAGATCATTAGTTATTCCTGTCTCATTACACAGGATCAGATCTAGGATAGTTTGCTCCCTTGTCGGTTCCATTGCATACTGTTTAAGAAAACTATCACAGATACATTAAATGAACTCCTTAAGGCTACCCTGACTGACGTGGTTCGTCCAATCGACATGTAGATTAAAATCCCCCATGATAATTGTCATACCATTTTTTCAGGCATTAGTTACTTCTTTGTTTCTTGCCCGCCCCAATGTGATACTAATATTTAGAGGCCTATAGACGACACTTTTCAGTGACTTTTTCTTCTTAGAATTTCTAATTTCTACCCAAATGGATTCATCCTTATTCTCCACAGAAACTATATCATCTCTTATCACCACCCTAATGTCATCCTCAAATATCAGAGCTATACCACCTCCTTTACCTTCCTGTCTGTTCTTCTGAATAGTCTGATACCCCTGGTTATTTAACTCCCAGTCGTAAACATCCAGCAACTATGTAACCGTAATGGTCAAAAAATCATAATGATTTGCCATGAATCGTGCCATTAACTCATTTACCTTGTTACAAATACTATTCTCATTCAGATAAAGTGCCCTTAGTGCTAGTTTTTGTACCCTCTTTATGAATTCCAACGTCTCCAATAATGATATCTCCTAGGTTATCCTTCCTTTTTACTTCTTTCATCGTCTGCTTGTTCAGACCTCCTGCACACATGTTAACTTGCTGCTTTCCTTTTTATTTACCATCGTACTACTTGTCATTTTTCCCGTCCCTTCCTCCAGACTCACTAGTTTAAAGTCCTAATGATGCAGCTGTCAAAATACATGCAGTGTTTTCAGAGCAGATTGTTGGATGTGAATTGGCCTGAAACCTCCTTTGAGAGATGCAAAAATCAGCATTGATTTTTAAAAAAAATCAGCATTGTGATTACAGAGCATCAACCAGGCAGGAAAATACCTCCAGAAAGAGTGTGAGATTTAGCAATAATGTTGATCTTAATACATATGTTGGAGGAAATACGTGCTGTTCAGAATGCCTTCTCCTTTTCTTCTTTTTCAATTCCCTATATATATTCTATATTCTACTCAGTTTTCTAAGCTTTGAGGTTTTGATATGAGCCCCTCTTCTCTGGCTCATTTTAACTTTCATATATTTTGTCAATCAGTGCTCTCTACCTTTTTGGATGCACTTCCAACCCTCCTCTTGTGAGTAATCTGTTCTACATTTTTTGATGCCTCTCAATTGTTAAAGTTGTAACTCTCACTCCACACATTTCTCTTTACAATGTTGCATCCAATTTATATTAAAAGAATCAAAGTTCCTCATCATCACTGTACTACATAATTTGCTTGCAATTTGTCGTCTTATCTCCTTCCCTGAAATTTGTAGCCTATTGCATACACATTTAGTTTCTCAATTTTTTAATAGTCTAGCCAAATAGATCTTCTCTTTGACCCTTCAATTATAACGTTCCTTCCTTGTGTTTTAGTGGTTTCTTTGATCAATATTGACAACTACCTTTTTCTTTTCCCCATCCTGATCTTTCCACAATATGTTGTGGTAGGAATATTAAGTCCCAGCCTTCCCCTTGAGCTAGGTTTCCATAATTGAGCTAGGTTTCAGTATCTTGTGGTTTGTGTCTGCAACTCACCTATTTATTTCCCATACTAATTATGTGACTGTCTGTCTGAAATTGCTTCACATCTGCACCCAATCCCTCCAGTATCTGAGCAATGTTGCATCCAAATGATTTTGTTTCCAGTGTGCACCCAGCATGCTGTTGCTCCTCTCTTTCTAACATTTCATCCTGGTATACACCCCCTATAAATTAGTGTAAACCCTCCCTCTCAATTTTAGTTAACCTTCCCACAAGTATATTATTCATAGCTCTGCTGAGTTGTAACCTGTTTACTTTGGACAATTCCTTCTGACCTGGATGTAGTCCCAGTAGCCCAGAAATAAATACCTCATCTGTGCATTATTTTTCCAAACATGCATTAATCTATCTTCATATGTTCCTAAGCTCACATGGTATTGCTGTCATGCTGCGTATTTTCCTTGGAAGATCCTGAAATTCTGGCCTCCATTCCTTTGTTTTCTATGTCATTGTCTCCCAAATGGACGATGGCTGCTGGCTGTTGGCTTTCCCCCTCAAAATGTTTTGTACCCTGTAACTGATGTCTTTTATCCTGGCAGCAGCGAGCAATTGCAGAACTGCCAGTCTGTGGAATCCTCAGTGACCAGAGGATTTCTATATTTCACTGTGCAATCTATACAGTTAGATGCTGTACAGTGTCATGGACATGCTCTGAACTGCACACCCACAATGGAGCATTATTTTCACAGATATTCAGCATTGAAAACCACCACATTCTGAGTATTTCTGCATTGTATTCCCACTTCCTACCTTGTCAAAAGGCCACTTAATATCCTTCTGAATTCTTAGTAGTTGTGAATTGCCTATCCTGTGAAACATGAGTTCCAGGAAATTGTCAACATTCTTTATGTCCTGTATTGACTCCCATCACTCCCAATGCTTAGACGTTCTAAACTCAAACCTCAGCAGGTGGAGGCTCTTCCTTTACAAGTGGTTATCCAGGATACATACATCAGGAACTGCATACAACGGAGCTCAGCTGTACCATCATTTTACTTACCCATTATTCCTTTTAATTCAGTTATTAAATGTGCACATTTTTCTTTAGTGCAAATCAGATCACTTTAATGTTGAGGTTTTTTTGACAGCACTTAATTATTCTTGGCCCTTTCTTTAAGGTACCGAACACTTCTGTTCTCCCTTGCACGAAGATCCTCTAAGATTGGATTCTTCTCCCTTTTAGAGGCATCCTTGGAAGATGGGAAGGGCACATAATTATGATGTAGCTGAACCCCATGTCTGTCATGCCTATCCCAGAATTTTGCTCAAAATGGGAAGTGCCTAAGCAAGACATCCTAAGACTGTTAAATGGCCAATTTATGCCCACATAGAGGGCAAATCCTGCTGTTGCTGGTATGAACCCAGCTGCAGATTTCAGAGGCCCATGTACAGTAGCACCTTCCAGTTGATGGGAGTTTCTAGCAGCTGATTGGCCACACAGCTTAGAGGGAATGTTGACATGCAGGCCTGTCATCAAGTAGCCAGCTTGCTATCCTCTGGGGGAGAGGATGCTGGTTGCTTGATCAAACAGACACGGTGCCTAGTGTGCAGGAACTGCACACGGAGGGCCACAACCCCATCCCACAACATCCACAATCCCTTTCATTGTACTGCTAAGCAAAAGACCTACTGGCTCCTGGTCAGCAGTTCTTGATAGGTGGGGCCTCCACTCATAGTCCTTTAATCCTGGTGAAGGGCCTTCTGTCGGCATCCCCATTGCCTGATTAGTTCATGGATTGCTAGCCTTCCTACAAAGATGCAAGGCGAGCTTCTCACGAGACCTCCAGCTGTCAGGCGAAACACATCAACAAGGCTCCTTTCAAAGTTTCTTTTGCCACACCATTTTGGTTTCACCCAAATCTGTGCCTCTACTGTGGGAGAAAAGGAACTGATATGAGGAAAAATTGTATTTCTTTCAGTTTGGTTTTATTAACTTCAGTGTTTCTCCCATTTGTTGTTAATCTGTTATTTAGATGTTATGTTCTCTCTTTGAGTATAGAGCCTGAAATAATAAAGCTGCTCTATAATACCTTTACTTCAGCAGCAAATGGATACTGTCGTGCCTGCAAAGACTTTGGTTTGACAGTGGGCACCAGGAAGACAAATGTAGTAATCTAGGATATTGTCATACCACAATCTATCAGCATTGACAATTTAATACTCTACGTTGTTGATGGCTTCTCATATCCAGGCTCCATAATTACCAGCAATGTGTCCCTTGATGCTGAAGTTAATACACACATTTCACAAAAGCAGTAGCTGTTAGGTCCAAAGAGAACGTGGTCTAACAGCAACCTGACTGACAACACCCAACTAAGAAACCACCAAAGCTATGTTGTACACACTACAATGTGAAAAAGCTGCATATATTCCATTTCTGCCGTCCTGGATCATGCTAATTCCATCAGTGTACACTAAGTCAGTGATGTCTACAAGGGCTTGCTCATGTTGATCCAATGATGGTCTGGCCTAAGACCTATGGAGTGAACTGATTACTTGATGGCTCTGGGATGGTGTGAATTCTTGTAGCATGATTGATTTGGATCTTCTGCTGCTGTCCGAACACAACTAACCACCTACTCTTTCATTTTGCGGTTTGCTAGAATTAACTAATTTGATGTTGGCAATGACACTTGGGAGAAAAGTTTAATTCACAGTAGGGTTGCCTTTGGCTTTTTAGTGTGCACAGTATAGCTTCTATAAAAAGAGCTGAAAATAGGTTGTCTTTTTGTTATCAAATCGTAAAATTGACTCAATCTTGGGCAAAGGTTAAAAGCAAGGTGGTAAATAAAACATGGAGGAATGCAGATTTTTTCCTCTACTTGCCAAAATTACGAACTCTTTGCTGGAGGAAAGAATCAGTCTTAATTTTAGACATCCATAATCACTGATCAGTGATCTTGCTCATTCCTGTTTTTTGCGAACCTCTGTTAATTTGTGAATTTTGAGAAGATTTGTAGCTCAAGTTGAGGTTCTGGATGTAGGTTTGCTCGCTGAGCTGGGTGGTTCATTTCCAAATGTTTTGTCACCCTACAAGGTAACATCTTCAGTGGGCCTCAGGGGAAGCAGTGTACATGATTCCTGCTTTTTATTTATATGTTTGGGTTTCTTTGGAGTTGGTGATGTCATTTCTGGCGGTGATGTCATTTCCTGTGGTGATGCAATTTCCTGTTCTTTTTCTCATGTAGTGGTAGATGAGGTCTAACTTGATGTGTTTGTTGATAGAGTTCTGGTTGAAATGCCATGCTTCTAGGAATTCTCATGCGTGTCTCTGTTTGGCTTGTCCTAAGATGGATGAGTTGTCCCATCAAAGTGATGTCCTTCCTTGTCTGTATGTAAGGATATTAGTGAGAGAGGGTCATGTCGTTTTGTGGGTAGTTGATGTTCATGTATCCTGGTGGCTAGTTTTCTGCCAGTTTGTCCAATGTAGTGTTCGTTACAGTCCTTGCATGGTATTTTGTAAAAGACATTACTTTTGCTTGTTGTCTGTATAAGATCTTTCAAGTTCATTAGCTGCTGTTTTAGTGTGTTGGTGGGTTTGTGGGTTACCATGGTGCCAAGGGGTCTGAGTAATCTGCCAGTCATGTCTGAGATGTCTTTGTAGGGGAGAGTGGCTAGGGTTTCTGGACGTGTTTGGGTTTGTTGCTGAGAAATATAGGAACTACGCAGAGCAGAGGAAAATCACCTATACAATGTATTCAAAAAGAATGGGTACCCAATGAACACAGTCCGCTGATTTCTCAGCAACAAACCCAAACAAACAGACAAAACATGTCCAGAAACCCTAGCCACTCTCCCCTACATAAAAGACATCTTGGACATGACTGCCAGACTACTCAGACCCATTGGCATCATGGTAACCCACAAACCCACCAACACACGAAAGCAGCAGCTATTGAACTTGAAAGACCCTATACAGCCAACAAGCAAAACTAATATCATTTACAAAATACCATGCAAAGACTGTAACAAACGCTACATTGGACAAACTGACAGAAAACTAGCCACCAGGAAAAATGAACATCAACTAGCCACAAAACGACATGACCTTCTCTCACTAGTATTCTTACACACAGATAAAGAAGGGCAGCACTTTGACTGGGACAATATATCCATCTTAGGACAAGCCAAACAGAGACACACGAGAATTTCTAGAAGCATGGCATTCCAACCGGAACTCTATCAACAAACACATCGAGTTAGACTCCATCTAACACCCTCTGAGAAAAACAACAGGAATTGACATCACCACAGGAAATGACAACACCAACCTAAGAAACCCAAACATATAAGTAGAAAGTAGGAATCATGTACACTGCTTTGCCTGAGGTTAATGAAGATGTTACCTAGTAGGATGATGAGACATCTGGAAATGAACCTCCCAGCTCAGTGATCAAATCTATATCCAGAATTTGTGAATAGTTGTCGCTATAATGGGTTGGTGTAAGCTAACATAGCTAAAACAGAAAGGTTGTATATTGGTCTAGCTAAGATGAGTACAGGAGTAGGGATATTTTGTTGCAGTTATGCAGGGCCTTGGTGAAGCCACATGTAGAATATTGTGTGCAGTTTTGGTCTCCTTTTCTGAGGAAGGATGCTTTTGCTTTTGAGGGAATGCAGCGAAGGTTTACCACACTGATTCTGGAATGGTGGGACGGATGTATGAGGAGAGATAGACTAGGTTAGAATTGTTTTCGCTGGAGTTCTGACGAGTGAGGGAGGATCTCATAGAGACTTGGAAACTTCTAACAGGACTAGACAGGGTAGATGCAGGGAGGATGTTCATGATAGTGGTTGCATCCAGAACCAAGGGTCACTGTCTGAGGATCTAGGTTGGACCATTTTAGGATGGAGATGAGGATACATTTCTTCACGCAAAGAGTGGTGAACCTGTAGAATTCATGCCAAAATATTAAATGTATTCAAGAGGCAGCTAGGTATAGCATTTGGGTGAATGGGATCAAAGGTTATGGGAAGAAAGCAGGATTAGGCTATTGAGTTGGATGATCAGCCATGATCGTGATGAATGGCAGAACAGGCTCAAAGGGGCCAAATGGCCGCCTCCTGCTCCTTTCTTCTATGTTTCTACGATGAATGGAAGAGTAATGTACATATCAGAATGACATGCATATATTTAAACTTATCAGACGCAGTGTTTCTTATTGGGTAGGTCAGATTTTTAATTGGGATCTATTTATCCCTACTGATAGTGTTTTTCTCTGCCTAGTAAAAAGAAAAGCAATAGTTTCTGAATTAAATTGTATTTAGTTGTGTACTTGTTAGAAAATATGTATACTCAAAAATAGTGAAAGTATTTGAATATTAATTTAAAAAAACCTACTTTTCACTTGGCAATTTCACAGTAGCCTTTTCTGCCATTGCACCTGTTTATCTGAGAAAATGTGAGGATGCTTCAGCTCATTCTTACTACGAACAATTTCGGCCTACACTCTATTTGAATTACCAGTTTTCTAAAAAATTTCCTTTCATAAATGTTGTTGGCTTCTTTCTGAAGAATTTATCCATCAGAGTTAGCTGGCACTTAATGGAAACTGTAGTGTTTTCAGGGAATGTTTTCTTAATGGAGGGAGACTAACATCTGTGGAATTTACGTGCCTAAAGGCTGATGAAATATAGGCCTTCGTCTCAAAGGGATTGGAACATTAAAGAGAACAGGTGATTATTCAGTGATTCAAGATCCCCATTCGAATATCGTGTTTAGTTTTAGGCACAAAAACTCAGGAAAGGTGTATGGCTTTGGAAGGAGTGCAGTGCAGATTCACCAGAATTTTGTCAGGGCTCAAAGGATTAAAATATGAAAATGAGATGGATAAAGTGGCTGGGTCAGCTGTGATTCAGTGTAATTCTGTACCCTCGTGAATCAAAAGATTAAGGAATTGAGTTCCATGTTAGAGATTTGAGAAGAAGATCCAAGCTGATATTCCAGTTGTATGGAGGCAATGCTTTCTTTAGATGAAACATTAAGCTAAGGTTCTGTCTGCTGCTTTGGATAGAAATAAAAAATACTATGGTTTATTTTGAAGAGGAGCAAGATTCTAACCAGAGTCCTGATTGGCATTTATTCTTTCATCAAAATCACTAAAACAGATTTTCTGAGAAATGTTTGTGGGATCTTGATTTGCACAAAATCTCCTACGTATTTCCGACATGACAAAAGTAGCTGCATTTCAGAACTGTTTTATTGATTGCTTTTGGGCATCCTGTGGCAGTGAAAGACTGTGTACATAAAAGCAAGCCTTGGGAAGAAACTATTGTCCACCTCCTTGTGGATTGTGCCTTTGTCATGAAGGTCTAGAGGGAGATGAACTGTTTTTTGTCGAATTTCATCTGAAGCAGCTCAGTGACACAGGACTTGTTGAACTACAGGCTATTGGCAGGGAAGCACACTGAAGCTGGAGAACCATCAATTTGGTGAAAGACACACATTGGTCTGCCCAAGGGGATCTGGAAGAAATAGTTGTACTCAACTGTTTGTATACACTGGCACATTCAGAGATTCAGGACTACATGTTCAAGGATGCACTAAAGCTTGAGGCAGCTGCCACCGAGATACAATATCAAAGGGCTTTCAGCCTAGTACACCCAGGGGCTGAACCCTTCAGGCTTTATGCCTGATAAAGGTTATGCATTGTGAACATCCAGAGTATTAACATTTTATAGAAGCATCTCTGAGTGATGCACAGTCTACTAGAGAAAACTTCATTTCTATTTTTGAAATATTCAGTTTGAAATGTTTTGCCCTCATGCAGAATGCCTGACATGGTATATATGTGCTATAAATATTAAGACTGTAGTTGTATCCAAGAATAGAAGATGCTGTTTGGAAACAAGTTGAATATTTTTGTAAATTCTGAAATTTTCAACTCAAATATTTTGCAATGTACTTTTGCAAATTTTATGACGAAAGTACAGTTTTGTGAAAAAAAGCTTGATTTACATTCACTTGAATTTAGAAAGTTGAGGGTGATCTAATCAACATGTTTAAAATTATGAAGGGATTTAATATGATTGGGGCAAGGAAACTTTTCTCTGGTGGAGGAATTTCAAATATTGAGACCGAATCTTCAAACTAACGCTAAACCATTTAAGAATGAAATCAGGGAGTACCTTTTCATTCAAAGGGTAATAGAAATTTGGAACTCTGCCCCTAAAGATGTTCAGCCAGGTGAATTGGCCATTCTAAATTGCCCAAAGTGTTAGGTACATTAGTCAGAGGGAAATGGGGTCTGGGTGGGTTACTCTTTGGAGCATCAGTGTAGACTTGTTGTGCCAAATGGCCTGTTTCCACACTGTAGGGAGTCTAGTCTAATATAAAAAGCTATGGATATTGACTCACTTGAACTTTTCAGTGCTGAGATCAATAAGGTTTTATTAGCTAATGGAATTAAAGGATATTGAACAATTGAGAAAATGGAGTGGGGTTACAAATCATGATCTAATTGAATAGAGGAATGTGCTCAAGAGGCTAAATGTTGTATTGTTTATCCTCAATTCATATGAAAAAATCTCAGACTGCAATCAGTAACAAAACATGGAGCTTTTGCTTTTTGATGGTTATAGTGGGTCAGAGAGCGGGGGGTTGAATCTTAGCAGAAATTGGCTGAGTATCATTTTTGGCAAGTTTTGAGGATGATTTTAATTGCCAATTTAATGAGATGGTGGCAACCGCCATTAACCAAACTTCGAACGTAAGTGAGGATCCCTGCAATGCTTCCTGCTGGGTGCCTGTCACTATGCACAGCATCCTGGCGACTGCAGTGCAATGAAAGGTGCTGGTGTGTGCAGCATTAAAGTGCAGAAGCATATTGTAAGTGGATTGGAGATGTACTGTGGTGATGTAAGGCTGATGCATGGAGGATGCCATTGTTCTTGGACATGGGCTGCACGCACTCACTGTCCATGGAATGTTCCCTGCGCTATTAGTGCTGGATGTCCACATTGGAGGTCTGGAGGAGCAATTGGTGAGCTGGAGTCACTAGTAACCAGTCTGATGTTCATGGGTAAAATTATCACCATCTAGTTTCTATTGAAGGTGGGAGAATGGGAATCTATGTAATGCTGCGATGAGATTACATAATTTGATGTTACTGCGTGCTAATGGTAATTAGTGAGAATTGTAACTTGCCATCCAACATTTGTTTGGAAAAGGGTACCTTTTGCTCTGTATTGAGAAGCTCCTTTCTCACCATCTCACATGATTTTCCAAGCTTTCTCACCTTGCCTATTGCTGCTAAGAGCTGGGAAGATTCCATTTGTGGTGTCTGAAAAATCCAGAAGTTTGGAGTCTGAGTATGGTCGTGGTGTATTCCCTATCCAGAAACCAACACAGTTGTTAAGTTGCATTCAGTGAGGAGGCTACAGGACCAGCTAGAACTGATCCCTGAATTTGAATGCTGTGTTTGAGGCAAGAGAAGTGGCCAGAGGGGTACTGTTTGATCCATGGTGGTGATAGATCCCTCACCTTGGATGGGAACGGAGGTGGACTTCATGCTGAGGGCAACCTGGCTTGTCCAAGTTAAATCTGCAAATCAGGGTCAATCAGAGGCTTCCAGCTTATTCACATGTTTAAACTGCTGAGCCTCCTCCTCAGTAAAACAAAAGTGGATAGAGTGGAATTAGCTTGCTGATGTGTCAGTGAGAATGTGTAAAGGGTATGAGCAGGTAGCGAAAGAGTTCGATTTTGAGTTTTGTGAAACAATAGGATCAGCTGAGCATGGCTCAGATCAGATAAGAACTTGCAGTTAACACTGGGGTACTGGAGGCAAGGGGTAATGGGTTAACAATGTGGAAAAGCATTCACTATGTAAAGTCAGTTAACAAGGTGAAAAGCCTTCATTGTGTAACAGCAGGTGGCTTCATCTTTACTATTGATGCTCACTGATTGTATCAATCACCCAATTAATATGTGTGTTGCCATATCTGGATGCTCCTCCCTGTAAAGTGACTATATAATTCATTAAGAGTCTGTTATTCCAGAGAAGACCATGAAGTCATGTCTCTATATGCATGGGTGATAATTCTCATTCCCTCCAGGTCCCGGAATAAAGATGAAGGAGATAAAGCCATACTGTATCTCTGAGCATTTTGCTTCGACTGAGGGGGCGAACGGGACAACGGTTAGACTACCCGATGCACTGAGAAATTGGGGTTAGAGTCACCAGTGTACTGAGAAACTGGGGTCCGAGTTCTGTGTTTAATTGGGGTTTGAACCCCTGTGAGGAGTAAAGTGGAAAGGGGTTAAAGTCCTGTCGTGGCAAAATTTGAAGCTCTGCCAGTCTTTGTTCTGGGGGAAGAGAGTAGCTTGGACTGTGGCGCCATGTGGTCTGCTGCAAGGGCTTTCTCTTTTTATAAGTGTAATTTCAGCGAAACGATGTTTAATTTCAGCATTGCTTGTTTTTTTTTAAGGTTGTACAAATACTTGGGTCAGAAAAGGAAGTTTTAATGTAAATTGTGCCATACTGGTAGTGTTTGATGTTTAAATATTTTGGTTTGTTAAAATACTGGTTCAAAAAATCCTTTTAAGTAACTGTTTTGCCTTATTTGAATCAGGATCTCAATTCAGTGTGTTTTGTGGACTATGTAATGGAATTGTACAACATTATGTCCTATTTAAAATTATCAAACTTGTAACCTTAAAATAAATGGAGTGCCTTGAGCACCTGATTTGTTTCAAATTCTACAATGCCTGTTTAAAGAAACAATTGGGTCAGTGGTTATGCTTTAGCCAGATGAGAGTATTGTATCATAATATCTTTGCTGTGTTTTTAATGCAGTGTTCACAAAAAGAAGAGTGCATTTTGAGTTTGATGTTTTAAGAGAATATTAGAACTTGAGGCTGAGCTGTCAATTATTGTTAAGACTTCATTGGTCCTCTTCTTATTACAAATTCAAAGAGTGTTGATCTTACCAAAGTTGCCACTGTAATTCTGACTGTTTTATTTGGGATGTTTCATTTGGAGAAAATACTTTAAAATATTCAGCATTTGTCTCCCATGAATATTTGAGATTTAAATCTGAACTGAAACTGTCTCTTCAATTGCTGCAGCACAGGAAACATTTTGATGTTTTCTTGCTGTTCCAGACTTTTGAAATACTTTTCCTGACCGCTTTCACATTCACTGTGTAACAGCAGATGGCTTAATCTTTACTATTGACACTTACTGATTGTAACTGTCACCTGTTAATATGCATGTTGCCATATCTGGAGGCTCCTCCCTGTAAAATGACTATATAATTCATTAAGAATCTGCTAGTCCAGAGAAGACCGTGAACTCATGCCTCTGTGCACATGGGCAATCGTTCTCTCTCCCTCCAGAGCTCGGGATAATGATGAAGGAGGTGAAACCATACTGTCTCTGAGCGTTTTGCTTCAACTGTAGGGTGGAAATGGGACAACATCAGTTTCTGCTTGTTTAACTGCCCACATTAAATTACCTACCTGCGCCCAAATACACAACTTAGCCATCTTAAGTTTTCCTAAAACGAGGATGTTGTACATTTGAAATGACAGGATGAAATTTTGTGTCACGAGCGTAGTGTTTTATTATTCTTGCTAAAATAAACCCGGTGTTCTGTCCTAATTTTGTAAAACTGACAATGACGTTGTTAGAGTAATCTAGTCAAATACATTTATGAGCAAGTTTTCATGGGGTTAATGCAGCTAGAATACAGCAGAGTAACTGACTTAGAAAGGAGTAGCTCTTTAAAATAGTCATCTTTTATAGTGTATTCACATCGCATGCTAGTATATGCATGGAAATCATTGCAGCTGTGATTGTTCCTGCACCCACAACTTTAATTAAACTGTTCATATGGCACCCTGTACTTCTTTCTTGTTGCTTCCCCCAGCTATATGCCACTGGCATTCAAGAGGGTCAGATGAGCGGCCTTAAAGGTTGCTTGTCATCAACCTTGTGGAAATGCAGAGGAGCCATCTAGTGGAGACAATTTTCCCTTCCTGCTTGATAGGAAAACAACCAGGTACAGTACATGTATCGGAGCAAGTCAATTGAAAGTAGCATCAAGTCCACACTTTTGTACCCTGTACTGTAGCACTATGAGGGCAACAAGTGTTTCTTGCTGTCTCTCGCCAATGTTTTCTTGTACCTTTAAGAAACTGAGGATCCTTTTGAACTTCAACCTGAATTTGAGCACCTCCCAAACAAAGTCAGTGGAGGAACTCCTGAATTATTTAGTTGGTGAGCTTAAGGTGCCAAACTACTACCTTAGCTAGAAAATCGATCGAAGGTAGAAAACTTGAGGCTCTATCTCACAGAGCTCGATAGCAGGCCACGCCTCGGGTGGCTACAGAACTAATTCTCAATGGAGGCTGGCAGTGTGTACTGATACAAGATGCTCATCAGGTTTCCTGTGACAGCACCCACCAGACTTGAACTCTACCACCTGGAAGGACCAGGGCAGCAGGGGAATGGGAACACCACCAGCAGCAAGTTCTCCTCTAACAACGCCACTCTCAATTTATAAATTTACAAGAGAACATTGGTGAGAAACAGTAAAAAAATATATTTTTGGCTTCACAGTGCAAATGTACAAGGTAGAGAAATGTGAATTCCATGCTACTTTCAATTGACTTGCTCAAGATACATATACCGTACCTGATTGTTTTCCTATCTAACTATCACTGTTCCTTTACAGTTACTTGGTTAAAATCCTAGTACTTCCTTTCTAACAGCACAATAGGTGTACCTACATCCCATCGACAGCAATGATTACAAAAGGTGACTCACCACCACTGTCTTGTAGTCAACTAGGAATGGGCAATAAGTACTAGCCTAGCAGCAACATGACATATCCCATGAAAAATTCCCCTCACTCCCACTGTGCAATCTGATTATTGTCGCTATTTTACTCTGATACTATCCCTCTCCCTCAGAAAACTGCCATCATTGCATTGAAACCTACCAACTCAATCTAGTCTGTCTGAAGTATCCAGCATTTCAGCCGGAGTTGAAATACGACCAAACACACAGGAGGAAGTGAGGACTGTAGATGCTGGAGAGTCAGAATTGCAAAGTGTGGTGCTGGAAAAGCACAGCAGGTCAGGCAGCATCCAAGGAGCAGGAGAGTCAATGTTTCAGGCATAAACCCTTCATCAGGAATGTGGAGGGGGAAGGGGGCTGAGAGATAAATTAGGCGTGGGGCTGTGGGGAAGGTAGCTGGGAAGGGGATAGGTGGATGCAGGTGGTGGGTAATTGTGATCGGTCAGTGGAGTGGGTGGAGCAGATGGGTGGGAAGGAAGATGGACAAGTAGGACAGGTCAAGAAGGCGGTACCAAATTGGAGGGTTGGATCAGGGATGTGGTGGGGCAGGGGAGATTTGAAAACTAGTGAAGTCTGTGTTGATGCCATGTGGTTGAAGCGTCCCAAGGCAGAAGATGAGGCATTCTTCCTCCAATTGTTGGGTGGCTTCGTTTTGGCAGTGGCGGAGGCCAGGACTTGCTTGTCCTTGAGGAGTGGGAGGGGATGTTCAGGTGGTGGGTCACAGGACTGAGGAGTTGTTTGGTGCGTGTGTCCCAGAGATATTCCATGATATGCGTCCTGCCTCCCCAATGTAGAGGAGACCACATCGAGAGCAATGGATACATTGAATAAGTTAGGTACATGTGCAAGAAAATCTCTGCTGGATGTGGAAAGATCCTTTGGGGCCTTGGTCAGCGGTAAGGGGGAGGTGTTGACACAGGTTTTACACCTCATATGGTAGCAAGGGAAGCTGCCAGGTGTGGATGATTACTTGGTAGGGAATCACGGAGGGAATGGTCACTGGGGAACACAGATAGTGGTGGGGAGGGAATATATATCTTTGTTGGTGTCTGATTGTAGATGGTGGAAATAGTGGAGGATAATGCACTGTATCCGAAGGTTAGTGGGGTGGAAGGTGAAGTCCGGGGGTGGGATTCTATCCTTGTTACAGTTGGAGGTGTGGGGTTAATAGATGAAGGTGCGAGAAGTGGAAGAGATACGCTGGAGGGCATTGTTGATGACGTGGCAGGGGAAATTGCGATCCTTGAAAGAGAAGGCATCTGGGATGTCCTGGAGTGGAATTGCTCCTCCTGGGTGCAGCTACAGCAGAGGTGGAGGAATTGGGAGTAAGGGATTGCATTTTTACAGGAGGTGGTTGGGAGGAGGTATAGTCAAGATAACTCTGGGAGTTGGTGGGTTTGCATTAGATGTCCATTGATTTGGTTGCCGCTGATAGAGATGGAGAGGTCCAGGAAAGGGAGGGAGGTTTCAGAATGGTCCTGGTGAACATAAGGTCAGGGTGGAAGGTGTTTGTGAAATTGAAGAAGTGTTCAGCCTCTTTGTGGGAGCACAAGGTGGTGCTGATACACTCAAAAATGTACTGGAGGAAAGGATGGGGGTGGTGCCGGTGTATCTGGGGAAGATGGACTATTCCAAGTAGCCTACGAAGAGGCAGCATAGTTGGGGCCCAAGCGGGTCCTCTTTGGTCTGAAGGAAGTGGGAGGATTTGAAGGAGAAGTTGTTGAGGGTGGGGACCAGTTCTGCCAATCAAATGAGTGTGTCGACGGAGGGGTATTGGTTGGGTTGGTAAGAAACAGCGGGCTTGCAGGCCTTCGCCATGGCGGATGGACGTCTTTAGTGATTGGACTTTCACGATGAAGATGAGGAGTTGGGGGCCAGGGAAGCGAAAGCCGTGGAGGCAGTAGATGGCATGGGTGGTGTCCCAAATGTCAGTCGGAAGTTCCTGGACCAAGGGGCACAGACTAATGTTGAGATATGAGGAGATGAGTTTGGTGGGCAGGAGCAGGTGGGGGACAATAAGTCTACCGGGGCAATGAGGTGTATGGATTTGGGTAGGAGGTAGAACTGGGCAGTGTGGGGTTCAGGACTGAGGTTGGAGGCTATGGATGGGAGATCCCCTCAGGCGATGAGGTTGTGGATAGTCTGGGAGATGATGGTTTGGTGATGGGAAGTGGGGTCATAGTCAAGGGGGCGGTTGGAGGAGATGTCCTGGCTTCTGGCACCTGGCTTCACTACTGTAGAGGTCGGTGCACTAAGCTACCACTGCACTCCTCGTTCTCCACTGGTTTAATGGTGAGGTTGGGATTGGAACAGTGGGAGTGCAGAGCTGCATGTTGCAAGGGTAAGAAGTTGGAGTGGATGCGAGGCGTCATTAGGTTGAATTAGTCAATGTCTCGGCACCAGTTGGAGATAAAGAGGTCGAGGGAGGGTAAGAGGCCTGTGTAGGGTATCCAAGAGGATGAAGTATGTTGGAAGTGGGAGAAGGGGTTCTCAGAGGGTGGGTGGGAGTCACGATTGAAAAAGTAAGCACTGAGGCAGAGATGGTGTTCCATCCTCCCCTCCTACATCCACCTTTACCTTCCCAGCTACCTTTCCCCCAACCCCCTTGCCTCTTCACCTTCCTGATGAAGGGCTTATGTCTGAAACGTCAATTCTCCTGCTCTTCGGATGCTACCTGACCTGCTTTGCTTTTCCAGTTCCACACTTTTTTCGACTTGAACACAAAGGCCTAAGCTTAGCTGGTAATCACTGACATGAACGTTTAGATCCAGAAATGATGTTTTTATGTTGTTAAAGGCAAGTTTCCTAGGAGTATGCCTTTTAGCCCCTCTCACCTGTTTTATCTTTCAATGAATCGTAATTGATCTAAGGTAATTCCACAGACCCACCTTTACCCTCTGAAGGCTCCCATCACTACTCAAAAGATACTTTCTCTGACCAGAAGAAGATGTCTTACTTGTTTCGGGCTTTAAGCAAAACGTTACTTTAAATGTTGATGTATATGCTACTTTTAGATATTATTAGATATTCTATTCTTAGCTGTTTCTTGATGTCCTCAGATACTCTTGAAAATTTGTCGATAACATCAAGTTGGATTCTATTAGACCTGGCATTACCTCTTTTGATAGTTTTGCGCACAGCTATATATTCAGCCGCTCAATGTATTGCTTGTTAATTTCTGTTGATAAAATTGTAAAATGGGAAAGTTGTCTCATTTAAGTTTTTCTGTACGACTGTAACAAACCCTACATTCTACTTACTGCTGTAGTAGGGATGTATATATTCTGGAGAGAGGAATCCTGGATCCTTAAAATGTTGAGATATTTATAGCAAAGCTGAGGCTTTTTAAATTTAAGCAGGTTAGTTGAGAAAGGTGATATTCTTCCCTTGTGAGATGGTCTTGTCATTCCTATAAACTGAAGATTAAGCATTGGGGAATTAACTAACTTCCATTCAGAAGACAGAAGTTATCTGGGAAATACTCCGAATAGGAATTAAACCGATAAGTCATGTCAGCCCCATAAACCTTAAATATATTATGATTTACGAAATTAACAATTTACAGAAATTAACATTGAGCTAGCACCAGTTACCATTTGTGCAAGAAGTTTGTTTTGTTTTTTGTGTCAGGCAGTTATAGTGTATATTGTCTGCAAAATTGTATTTTTCTACCAACAGTGTCACTGTTTGGGCACTTAAGGATGCCATTTGGTAGTTAGTGCACACTATTTCTCCAACTTTTTAATTTTTACACTTGAACTAAAAAATATAATGGAAGATATAGACAGACAAATAAGTTTTGCTAAAACAATGCTTCACCATTGCATTCAGCCATGGGAAGAGTCTTGGAAATTATTAATCAATCTGTAAAAACCTTCCTGTACTTCACACAAATCCTCAAGGGAGGAGTGTTAAGATAAAACGATGATTAGGCTGTTGTTGTGGTGGTGGTGGTGATGATGATACTGATGATGTTACTTGGGACAAAACTCCCTCATCACCTGAAATATTTGGTGCAAAGTTGCTTTTCCAGTCATAAGGTTGCCCATTAGAACTCAAAGCACAAAGACAACAATAATAGCTCTTTGTAAAAAGAAAGTAACCTTTATCTTAATTAAAAATTAAGCTGTAACCCATTGCCAGTTTTAAATCAGGAAACCAGTACTGTTCACAACCCAACAGCTCAGTGTCCTTAGGCATCTAAAGAGTCTAGTCAGAGCTATTGACGTAAATCTAGTTGTAATGTCTAACATAATCACTTCAGGTCATTTCGGCAAGTGGATAATATAACAAATTAGCACTGAGCCGTTAGGAATGTTGATGAGAACTGACAGGCTTCACTTCCAGACTTTTTCCTCGGGTGGGTGAGAAGGTGGCTATCTAGCCTTGGGGATTTTCAGGAACAAGTTATGTGAAGGGAGAATAGAATCTGTCATGTGCTCAGGCCAAAAAAAGATCTGACTAGACAGCTGTTGTCTCCAGAGGTAGATATTTTGGATTTTTTGGAAGAAACATTCATGGACCAGTGAGTCATTTGTTGAAATGACAGTTCAACTCAGTTGTACATAATGAATTTTTATTAACTCTGGTAGGCATGCTGTAATCTTTGTTTTAATTCCAACTAAATTATGATTTTCATGACAAAACATTAATGCCAATAATAAATTATCCTCTGAACATTTTAACATGGAGCAGATTATTCAAAATAGTTTAACTTCATTGAACACTCTGTGACTTGATTTGTTTACCTTGATAATATGATAATAAGTGAAGGCACATTCAGGTAATACGTAAGCATGGGTTTAGCAAGTTCATGTGATAATGGTTGCTGCATATGCTTCAAACATTTGTTGGACTAAGACAGTTATTTAATTTCTATTATATTATATAGAAAAGCATCTGATTTCACTTTGTCAAATTTTTTAATGGTTTATTAACATTTTGGATGAAACTATCTTTGCTTTCCTGTTGCTTTCTATATATTTTTTAAAAATCAATAAACTTTCTTATTGTAAAGTGATTGTACAACACGGTAGTTTATAATTTCTCAGAGTTTCTGAACACGTTAAAGTAGAAAAATGCACTAGAAGATCATGGCATTTGTTCCCATAAGAATGAATGTTAAAACTAGAATTGGGTTCTGTGTAGCCTTCCTTAGCCAATTGTAAAATGAAAGTGGAGCACCGGGGGTTAGGAGGAGGCTTTCCTCATTATGCTACTGGGTTTCAGTTGAGGCCAGTTTTGTCCAGTGAGGCCTCCACAGTCTGCTCAGGTCACCGTTTGGTGGGGTTGCTCCTCTTGATTGTCTATTAGATCATGATTTTCCTCCTCCCCCCCCCCCCCCCCCCCCTCTGGTGAGAGGGCTGTCAGTTCACTGCTGGCTAGGATCATGCACATGACTGGTGGAGGAACACTAGGCTTTTGTCCAGTCTGCTGGGGCAGAAAGTGATGGTACTGTGGTTGTGGTCAACGCCCTGCATGCCTAGATGAGCGGCCAGAAATCCGCAGCCATCCAGGAAAAGCACCTCTGTCATATTCAGGCAGGTCCTGATGGTTGTAGTGGACAAATGCTGCCCTGGGAGCCTTGTGGGTGGAGAATCTCCTGTGGAGACCTTGGTACTATATGAGATCATGCTGGGCAAGGGGACCAGCCTCAGGTTAGAGAGTAGGAATGGTCACACTAGAATCCACCTGGTTCTGATACATTGAAGCATCGCCTGGATTTTCCAAGGAGTGACAACCTCGTGTGGGTTCCGTGGAAGTGATCTGGTGAAGGTGTAATGAGGTAAATACGGGGTCAGTTGAATAGTTCCTCAGGAGGTAGACTATATGTTGAATCAAACGTTTTCTTAACTTATCAGAATTCGCCAAATTTTCTGAATGATGACTTTTAGAGGGCACTAGGCATGTGGAATTACCCACCATAATCTTCCATTTCGTGGTTAATTCCTTTGAAGTGTGTTATGGCGGGAATTAATGTGCTACTCCTACCTATATTGGAATAATGACTGTCTGGCCATTGGAAAATCTGTACGTAAATGAATTCTGACCCAAGGATAAATAAGTATTTAACCCACAGATGTAAATCTTGTAAGGAAGATCAAACTTCAGGCTGTGGTAATGGTGTTTTCAGCACCATTAAAGTGTAGCTGCAGTACTTGAGCTGCTAAGTTCCTGGACTGTTGTTTACCTGCAAAATTGATGGAGAGGACTCAATCCTGAGTTTCTGAATGGATTTGTCACATTTTTTCCTAAATTAGAAAATGAGGCTGAGGTCCAGCAACATGACCTCTGGTAACCTTTGTGCTCCATCATCATTTGAAAAGGCTACAAGGTGTATCTAGTCATTTTTGGATGGTTATATGTAAATAAGGAAATAAGGTGACAATGGGATAATCTGCCTTAATTGTTGTCATTTCTACTTCATGTGTATTATATTTGGACACAGAGGTAGCATTTAGTGTTCCTCAAATCTGTAGAAAGTGAAAGCACGTGAAAAATCTGTAAGTTACGTTTTTAGTAGTAGATTCAGTGTCATTTCTGACTTGATTTTTGTTTTCAAATAGATTTTTCTGAAATATTTAGACAATTAGACCATAAAACCATAAGACATAGGAGCAGAAGTTAGGCCATTTGGCCCATCAAGTCCACTCTGCCATTTGAACCTATTTTCCTGCTTTCACCCTGTAACCTTTTTATCTCGTTGCCAATTGAGAACTTGTCTATCTCTGTTTTAAGTACAGTGCATGACCTACCCTCCCCAGCCTTCTGCCTTGTGCAGTTTGCTGTGGTGAAAGTTTCTCCTGCCCAGCTTTCCAATTAATGCCAACAATTTCAAATACAAGTTTCTTGTTGGGTAGTTCCCTGTATCTTTTCTTTTCAGCCCTGACTAATGCTCATTTCTGAGTCAATATGAGTTCAAATCTCAGTCCAGGAGTTGAACTTTCAGAAGAGATGTTAAATGGAAGACCCATCTGTTGTAAAAGATCCCAAGACATTATTTTGAAGAGTAGCAAGTGGGATATTCCCAGTTCTTGAAAAGCTTTATTCCTCGGTCAACATTACAATTTCTGTCTCTTATCATGTTGCTGTTTGTGGGAGCTTTCTGTGCACTAGTGAGCGGCCATATTTTCTTCATTCACGACTGTTGGGAAGTATTTCATTGGCTATAAAACACATTGTGATGATCTGTGATTTTTTTTTGGGTAAGGAGTTGGTGATGGGTTCAAGGGATAACAAATAAGGCCAGTCTGTGAGAGATGATATACCCAATCAACAGTATTGTTTTGGCTGTAAGCGTGAAAGTAGCTCACTATGACAGTCAATTAATATATGCATTGGCATCTGTTCCAGTGAAGAGGAGGACAAAGACCCATTGGTATGACTAACTTATGCAAATGTCTGAGTACTCATACTGTGAGAACCATCTCAGTCACAGTATGCCTTACTTTAGTGACACCGCATGAAAGAGAGCATGCCAGGATGACAAACAGCTAGTGAGTTTAGATTGGCCCTGTCTGTTGAGATGCTACCAATAGCAGACTGTGGTAGTGACCATAGGGAGCTGGCTAAACAGAACTTGAACTGTCAGCATACCAGATGCAGAATAGTGCCATCTGCTGCAAGACTCATTGAAGCTGGTATATTTAATAATTGAAATAGTCAACTATAGCTTAGAACTTGGCTCCATCTTTTTGTTAGTATGTTGCAGTGGTAACTAACTAATGGCATGCTGTTGCTGAGAGCCAGAGGGGGAGCCCCTTCTATCATACCTCATTATACTGCTGTACCATTTTTCTGTTTAGCAGACTGTAGCTAATGGACTACACTGCTGCAAGGATCATTTATGGGGTCTCAGCGATTCAATGTATACTATTGATTTAAATAAATGTAAGGTGTCCATGTTTAATAATGCTATAAAATTCAGTGACAAAGTACTTTGTTAGGAGCACACAGAGCCACAGAGGGCAAGTTACTGAGTGGGTAAGAGCATAGCAGCTGGAATATAACATGGTGAAATGTGAATTCATCCACTTTAACATCATACTTTTAAAATGTGAAAGGCAGCCAAATTCTGGTATTCAGGGTGATATGGAATATAAATCACAGAAAGTTAACATGTAGGTATAATAAGCAAAAAAAACAAGTTGTCTATTAGCCTTGATTACAAAGAAAGAAAATATAAATTTTAAAGATATTTGAACTTGTGGATTTTGGACAGGTTTGGTCCCCTGAGCCAAGGAAAAATGGAGAAAATGCAACTGAAATGATATAGGTGGAGGACTTTTATGGTGGTATTGAAGTAGAAGGACAGCCATCATCTGACTGAATGTCAAGACAGGCTCAGAGGGCCCTTTATGGTCTACTCTCTATTTCTTGCAATAACCTCAATTTCCACATCACTGAAACTGGGAGCCAGGTGTTGGGCTGCTGTTATTTATCTAAAAGCCCAGACATTCATCTTCAGCTTCCTCCTTCACTTCTGTCCCTTTAATCTCCTGTCACTTTAGCTCAGCAATCTCTATTAGTAGGTTGTATTACTTTCGAGCAGTTCCTGAAATTGGCTCCACACTCTCACTTGATTGACTTCATAACTCTGAATTCCGCTACCATTGTTCAAATTCAGATAGCCAGGCAATGTAGGGAACAATACTGGTACAAAGTCTTTATGTACTTAGAAACTTTAATTACAAGCTAACATTTCATACTCTCAATCTCAATACTCTCAAAGTGGTAGCATCCCTACCATGGACCAGGAGGCTAAGGTTCAAGTCCCACCTGCTCCAGAGATGTGTAATAACATCTCTGAATAGGTTGATCAGAAAATATCTCCAACGAGAACAGTTTCAGCCTGCACTGTGTATATGAGCATAAGTGAATCCCCAATTAATGGCTATCACTTGATAAAGATTTTTCCAAACTAGTATGCAGTCAGCACCCATTAGCAGTGTTGCACATGAGCATATACAGATCAGTACCTAGAATTATGCAAAACCCTCTATTCAAGAATAGAATGCCCCAGAATACTGGGGACAGAAAGCAAAATTCATTTGTGCATTTCTAACCATTCAAGAGTAGACTGTGTGTAGTATTTTAAATTTCTTTGGATTTTTTTAACTTCCAAGCTCTCCAAATAACATATTTGTTTATCATTGCCACAACAGTATGTGTCCTTTTTTACTTCCAAGCTTTTAATTTTGTGCTACTTTACCAAAGTGGGAGAAAATTCTATAAGAAAAGTACAGTGAGGTTTTTTTCTCTTTTGTGGCCCAGTTGTAAAAATCAGATGATGCAGTCTGTTGCTTGAATGCTTCCATACTGTGCCCATTCACAGATCCTGTGTTAATCCTTGATTCTGTGCCCATGTCAAGTTGGCACTGCCATCAGTTGATTAAACTGTCCAATAATCTGCTTGTATGGGTAGTGACTCTAATGTGTGATAAAGTTGCATGCTAATGTCCATGTTTTGAATTATTAAATTTATTATCCATGAACAAAAATAAAAGTAAGTTAATAAATGTTGGTTTTCTGCTTCCTGCTGCCTCTCTAGGTGCAATATCAAAGGCAACTTTCCTCCTCTATTCAGTGATATTTCGTAGAAACGTGAGAAACTACTTGTACTATCAATTATTCCAGTGAAATTGTTACCAAGATTGCAGTAGGTCAGTGAAGTTAAGTTGAAACTTCAGGCATTTGAGGTCAATAAGCAAACTATCTTGTTAAGTTGTCACTTGTTAATTCTTTGATTTTTCCTAAAACAATATAGATACTTATAAAAGCTTTTCTTACTAACAATTCCTCGTGAAACAATGTTCTTTTGTACTGAGATCAATGATACTTTGTCGTGTTATAATTTGAATGAGATATTAAACAAAAGCCATGAATTATGTGGAAGTAAAGAATCCAATGGAAGACATTTTGGAGATGAGCAGGGAAGTTTAATGATTTCTTAGACACATTCACCCCAGAGCCAGCCTCATTAAAAACAAGGGTAATGGAGATTCAAGGTGGAGTGATCCGGTAGGTCTGCCCTGCTGGGCTTTGCCCAAAAATCCAAACAAAGTGGTGCATTCACCCTCCCTTTTTACCCAGTGTGGTGCAAATCACTGGTTTTAGACCCCTAGAACTACAATTTATTAGTTTCAGTGCTTTTTTCAAAGAAACAAAGTGACTAAGGGAAAAGGACCGCGAGGATTGCAACGAGTAGGGCACTCCCCTGCAGTACCGGACACGCCCACGGCCGCAGCATCGGTCTCCGCGAACATCCCGGAGGACTTGCCTGTGGAGCAGAGCCTGGTCTCTGAGGCCGTGAAACTCTGAGAAAAGATTGATTCAGCGATGGAGGAGACTCGGACCAGGCTGCAGAAGTATGATCAGGAGACCCAGTGTCTCGAGCAGCGCGTCGTGGAGGTGGAACAGTGGGGCTGTGGCTTCCAAAACCACGATGGAATCTTTGGAGGGCTGGGACCGGGCCCTGGAACTGCAGGTTATGGGCCTTAGTCGAGCAGTTCAACAACCTCGAAAATTGAGGCCATTGGAGAGAGAGGGGGAGGGAGGGAGGGAGAGAGAGAGAGGGAGGGAGAGAGAGAGGGATCAAGCTGCTGGAGCGGGAAGAGGGAGGTCAGCTGATCAGCTTCTTGGAGCAATGACTCCTACAGTTTTTCAAGCTGGAAGTCGGGGCAGGTTGGTTGTGGGATGAGAGGGCCCACCAGATCACAGTGCGCAGGCCTGGGTCTGACCAGCGCACCCGCCCGGTCCTAGTATGACTCCAGCACTATAGAGACAAGCAAATGGGGCTGAAAACTTCGAAAGCACTGGGGAAGGATTCACAGGCTCTGAAATGTAAAGGATCAAGAATTATGTTCTTTCAAGACTTTTCTGTGGCCATAATCCGTAAAAGGAAGTTCTATAATGAGGTAAAAAGGAGGCTGAGGGATTTGAATATTCAGTACTCTGTATGATATCCGGCAATATTACTTTTCAGCCACAGAGGGTCCATGTTTAATTTGGATTCATTGGAAAAGGCAAAGGACTTCCTGGACAACTGAAAATAAACTGGCTGGTTCAAATAATATGGGAAATCGTGTCTGCTTTGTTTTTTTTTTCTGTAGTTTGCCTAGTTTACCTGGTTTTGTCTTTTTAATATGTGGGGGTCTTGCTTTTTTTTTCTTTCCTTCTCTCTCCCCTCCCTCCTTTTTCCCCCTCACGTTATCCTTTGATTTTCTAACATTCCCTTTTTTGTTTCTCTTAGTGTCGAGTAGGGGTGTTTTTTTTTAAACAGGACTGCCTAGGGTTAAAGTCAAAGACCCACTCCAGGTCCTAGCTTCCATTCCACCTCAAACTCCATCCCCACCTCCAAGTCCAGTCCCACTCCAGGTTCCAGCTCTCATCCCTGCCGTGTCTTCACCATTCCACCAGACCTCCCCCGCACTAAGGATGAACGTTTAGTCTTCAGTCAAGACCTCTCCTCTATCCCTCTACGGTCCCAGATTAATGAGTTCAACATGCTGCAACCTTGAACGTTTCTTCTGCCACGTCTGCTTCCGAGCCTACTTTTTTGACAAAGACACCCGCCCACCCACCGAGGTCCCCTTCTCCTGCCTCCAACACACCCCATTCACCTGGACACCCCGTGTTGGCTTGCTACATGCTCCTGACCTCTTCATTTCAAACTGCCGCTGTGACATCAACCCACTCACCCACTCCAACCTCCCGCCCTCACAGCCCTCCACTCACTCCGCTCCACTGACCTCTACACCACTGAAGCCAGGTGTCAACTCGGAGACTCCTCCTCTTACCGCCCCCTTGTCCATGACCTCTCCCCAACGCGCCGGCCCCCCCCCCCCCCCCCCCCCCAACATACATAATCTCATCGCCTCAGGTGATTTCCCACCCACAACTTCCAACCTCGTTCGGGAACTCCACACTGTCTGATTCTACCTCCTACCCAAGATCCACAAGCCTGACTACCCCGGCCGACCTATTGTCTCAGTCTGCTCCTGCCCCACTGAACCCATCTCCACCTACCTTGATGCTGTCCTATTCCCCCCGGTCTAGGAACTCCTCACATACATTCGGGACACCACCCACGCCCTCCATCTCATCCAAGACTTCCATTTCCCCGGCCCAAAGCATCATCTTCACCATGGACATCCAGTCCCTCTACACCTCCATCCACCATAACCAGGGCCTCCAAGCCCTCTGTTTCTTCCTCTCCTGATGTCCCCACCAGTACCTTTCCATTGTCACTCTTTATTCATTTGGCTGAACTGGTCCTCACCCTCTACAATTTTTCATTCCAATCCTCCCACTTCTTCCAGACAAAAGGGGTAGTCATGAGCACCCACACGGACCCCAGCTTTGCCTGTCTCTGTCGGTTACATAGAACAGTCCATCTTCTGTAGTTACACCGGCATCACTCCCCACCTCTTCCTCCGCTATATTGATGACTGCATTGGTGCCACCTCGTGCTCCCACATTTATCAATTTCACAAACACATTCCACCCCGACCTCAAATGCACCTGGACCATCTCTGACACCTCCCCCCGCCCCCAGACCTTTCCATCTCCATCCATGAGGATCGACTCAACACTGAAGTTTTTTTTAAAAACACACTGACTCCCACAGCTACCTGAATTACACCACCTCCCACCCTACCACCTGCAAAAATGCTATCCCGTCTTTCCAATTCCTCTGTTCCGCCGTATCTGCTCCCAGGAGGAACAGTTTCACCTCAGAACACACCAGATAGCCTCCTCTTTTAAAGACTGAAATTTCCCCTCCCACGTGGTTGAAGATGCCTTCCAATGCATCTCATCCACGTCCAGCACCTTCGTCCTTGAACTGTACCCCTCCAACCACAACAAGGACAGAATCCACCTGATCCTTACCTTCCACCCCACCAACCTCCATGTCAGTCGCATCATTCACTGACATTTCTGTCACCCAAATGAACCCCGCCACCAGGGATATATTTCCCTCCCCACCCCTATCTGCTTTCTGCAAAGACTGTTCCCTCCACGACTACTTGGTCAGGTTCACGCCCCTAAGAAGCCACCTGGCAACTTCCCCTGCCACCGCAGGAATTGTAAAACCTATGCCCACACCTCCCCCCTCCACATCCATCAAAGTTCCACCTGCACTCCCACACATGTATTTATTGTATCCGCTGCTCCCAATGCGGTCTCCTCTACATTGGGGAGACTGGACATCTTCTCGCAGAGGTTTTAGGGAACATCTCTGGGACACCCGCACCAATCAACCCCACCGCCCCGTGGCCGAACATTTCAATTCCCCCTCCCACTCTGCCGAGGACATGCAGGTCTTGGGTCTCCTCTGCCGCCGCTCCCTGACCATCCGCGCCTGGAGGAAGAATGCCTCATCTTCCCCCTCAGAACACTTCAACCTCAGGGCATCAATGTGGACTTCACCAGTTTCCTCATTTCCTCTACCCCCAGCTAACCACAGTTCCAACCTTCCAGCCCAGCACCGCCCTTGTGACTTGTCCCACCTGTCAATCTTCCTTTCCACTCCTCCACTCCACCCTCCTCTCTGACCTATCAACTTTACCCCCACCTCCATCCACTTGTGCACTCTTAGCTACCTTCTCCCCAGCACTCTCCCTCCCATTTATCTCTCCACCCCCGAGACTCCCAGCCTCATTCCTGATGCAGGAATGGCCCGAAACGTCAATTCTCCTGCTCCTTGGATGCTGCCTGACCTGCTGTGCTTTTCCAGCAACACACACTCAACTCTGATTTCCAGCATCTGCAGACCTCACTTTCTTCTCAAAGCATGGATGGATGGGTTGAGTGCCCACTTTTAATTTTCTTGACTTTGTTTTGTCTGGGTTTGGGGCGCAGCTTCAGCTAGAAGGAGCAACGGTTAGGTGCCCCCTGTGGGCAAGGGGGCAGTCTCCTCCTTTCTTGTGTTGTGTGTTGGCTCATTGTAGAGGTAGTTATGAGAAGTTTTGATTTGGTAGTTTTTGTAGTTGTATTTTCAAGATTAAATCAGCTGTTCGCTGCTTTCACTTGGTGCACTATAAATGGGATTCTTCCTCCTGGAGGGTCATGGGCTGCTTCAGATTGGTGCACCTGGAATGTTAAGGATAGTCATTCACCGATTAAGAGAGAAAAAAACACTTTCAAGTCTTAGAAAGGAAAGCGTCCATGTAGCCTTGCTGCAAGAAACACATCTGGTAAGGAACACTTAAAGTTACAGAAGGGAGGGTTCAGCCAGGTGTTCCTTTTCATTCTTTAATTCGAAAAGTAGAGGAGTAGCTATACTCATTCAGAAGAACCTTCCATTTCAGTTGTTAGACCAAATTAAGGATGAATGTGGGCAGTTTCTGATCCTTAAAGCTTCAATACATAGAGAGAAATATGGGATCTTGAATGTATATTGCCGTCTGGCACACCCCCTCAAATTCTTAACAGATGTGCTCTCCAGGTTACATAGAACATAGAACATAGAACAATACAGCACAGAACAGGCCCTTCGGCCCACGATGTTGTGCCGAACTTCTATCCTAGATTAAGTACCTATCCAAATGCCGCTTAAAGGTCGCCAATGAATCTGACTCTACCACTCCCACGGGCAGCGCATTCCATGCCCCCACCACTCTCTGGGTAAAGAACCCACCCCTGACATCTCCCCTATACCTTCCACCCTTCACCTTAAATTTATGTCCCCTTGTAACACTCTGTTGTACCCGGGGAAAAAGTTTCTGACTGTCTACTCTATCTATTCCTCTGATCATCTTATAAACCTCGATCAAGTCACCCCTCATCCTTCGCCGTTCCAACGAGAAAAGGCCGAGAACTCTCAGCCTATCCTCGTACGACCTACTCTCCATTCCAGGCAACATCCTGGTAAATCTTCTCTGCACCCTCTCCAAAGCTTCCACATCTTTCCTGAAGTGAGGCGACCAGAACTGCACACAGTACTCCAAATGTGGCCTAACCAAAGTCCTGTACAGCTGCAACATCACTTCACGACTCTTGAATTCAATCCCTCTGCTAATGAACGATAATACTCCATAGGCCTTCTTACAAACTCTATCCACCTGAGTGGCAACCTTCAAAGATCTATGTTCATAGACCCCAAGATCCCTCTGTTCCTCCACCTGACCAAGAACCCTACCATTAACCCTGTATTCCGCATTCTTATTTGTTCTTCCAAAATGGACAACCTCACACTTGGCAGGGTTGAACTCCATCTGCCACTCCTCAGCCCAGCTCTGCATCATATCTAAGTCCCTCTGCAGCCGACAACAGCCCTCCTCACTGTCCACAACTCCACCTATCTTTGTATCATCTGCAAATTTACTGACCCACCCTTCGACTCCCTCATCTAAGTCATTAATAAAAATTACAAACAGCAGAGGACCCAGAACTGATCCCTGCGGAACTCCACTTGTAACTGGACTCCATGCTGAATATTTACCATCTACCACCACTCTCTGACTTCGACCGGTTAGCCAGTTTTCTAACCAATTGGCCAAATTTCCCTCTATCCCATGCCTCCTGACTTTCCGCATAAGCCTACCATGGGGAACCTTATCAAATGCCTTACTAAAATCCATGTACACTACATCCACTGCTCTACCCTCATCCACATGCTTGGTCACCTCCTCGAAGAATTCAATAAGACTTGTAAGGCAAGACCTACCCTTCACAAATCCGTGCTGGCTGTCCCTAATCAAGCAGTGTCTTTCCAGATACTCGTAAATCCTATCCCTCAGTACCCTTTCCATTACTTTGCCTACCACAGAAGTAAGACTAACTGGCCTGTAATTCCCGGGGTTATCCCTATTCCCTTTTTTGAACAGGGGCACAACATTCGCTACTCTCCAGTCCCCTGGTACCACCCCCGTTGCCAGTGAAGACGAGAAGATCATTGCCAACGGTACTGCAATTTCCTCTCTTGCATCCCACATAATCCTAGGATATATCCCGTCAGGCCCGGGGGACTTGTCTATCCTCAAGTTGTTCAAAATGTCCAACACATCTTCCTTCCTAACAGGTATCTCTTCTAGCTTATCAGTCCGTTTCACACTCTCCTCTTCAACAATACGGTCCCTCTCGTTCGTAAATACTGAAGAGAAGTACTTGTTCAAGACCTCTCCTATCTCTTCCGACTCAATACACAGTCTCCCACCACTGTCCTTGATCGGACCTACCCTCGTTCTCGTCATTCTCAGGTTTCTCACATATGCATAGAATGCCTTGGGGTTATCCTTGATCCTATCCGCCAAGGATTTTTCATGCCCTCTCTTAGCTCTCCTAATCCCTTTCTTCAGGTCCCTTCTGGCTATCCTGTATCCCTCCACTGCTCTGTCTGAACCTTGTTTCCTCAACTTTATGTAAGTCTCCTTCTTCCTCTTTACTAGACATTCAACCTCCCTCGTCAACCAAGGCTCCCTCACACGACCATTTCTTTCCTGCCTGATCGGTACATACATATCAAGGACAAGTCGTATCTGCTCCTTGAAAAAGTTCCACATTTCCACCACATCCTTCCCTGACAGCCTATGCTCCCAACGTATTCTCCTCAAATCCTGTCTTACAGCATCGTAATTTCCCTTCCCCCAATTGTAGAAACTTCCTTGTTGTGCGCACCTATCTCTCTCCATAACCAAGGTGAAAGTCACAGAATTGTGGTCACCATCACCAAAATGTTCACCCACTAACAAGCCCACCACTTGTCCCGGTTCATTACCGAGTACCAAATCCAATATGGCCTCCCCTCTGGTTGGACAATCTACATACTGCATTAGAAAAGCTTCCTGGACACACTGCACAAACACCGCCCCATCCAATCTACTTGATCGAAAGAGCTTCCAATCAATATTTGGGAAGTTGAAGTCGCCCATGACTACGACCCTGTGGCTTCTGCACCTTTCCAAAATCTGTTTCCCAATCTGTTTCTCCACATCTCTGCTGCTATTGGGGGGCCTATAATAAACACCCAACAAGGTGACTGCACCTTTCCTATTTCTGACTTCAGCCCATACTACCTCCAGAGGCAGATCCCCCTCAAACTTCCTTTCTGCAGCCGTTATACCATTTCTAATTAGCAATGCCACCCCCCCTCCTTTTTTACCACCCTCCCTAATCTTACTGAAACATCTGTAACCAGGAACCTCCAACAGCCATTCCTGTCCCTCATCTATCCATGTTTCCGTGATGGCCACAACATCGTAGTCCCAGGTACCGATCCACGCCTTAAGTTCACCCACCTTATTTCTGATACTCCTTGCATTGAAGTATACGCACTTGAGCCCATCTCTGTGTCCGCAAGTAGTCCCTGTCAGTGCTACCTTCTCCACAGCCTCCCTACAGTCTTGGACATCCTGACACACAGCTAGCTTACTTGCTGGACTACAAGTCCGGATCCCATCCCCCTGCCAAATTAGTTTAAACCCCCCCGAAAGGTTGATGGCCCTTGGGGCGCATTATGCAATTATAAAGGGAGACTAACCGACTTATGGACCCCGAGGTGGATAGGATGCCTAGAGGTTTCGTGGGCATATCTCCACAATCTAGGCAGCTGGTGGACCTGAACAGGGAGTTGGGGTTGGTGGATGTGTGAAGAGGTCTTCACCCTGAGGCTAACTCACACAAGTGCTATACTAGGATTGACGTGTTTTTTGCTCCATTGGCCTTTTAGAGTTCGATGCTGTCCTGTAGAATTGGGAACATAGCCATTTTGATCATGCAGCAGTGTACATGGAGGTTAAAGTCGGTGGTGATAGAATAGGCTTGTGGCAGTGGAGCATGGACCCTTTCCTTCTGAAGGATAGCAAGTTTATTGAGTAATTTCGTGGGAATTTAAAATTATTTGAGGCATTAATTCAGGTTTGGCCAGTAATCCATCGGTGCTCTTGGAGACTGCCATGGCCTATGCAAGGGGTTTGATTATTTCTCACTCGGCAACTCGGAAGCGGCAGAAGGGAGAGCAGCAGTGTATGCTCGAGGCCCGGCTGAAGGCAGCTGAGACAGTATACTTTGACAGACAGTCTGTATTGAAGTTCCAGTGGATTACAGTCCTCCGGGTTGCTCTGAATGCTGCGCTGACCCAGACAGCAAAGAGGGAGATCTCCTTTGCGAAACAGAGGTTATTCGGTTACGGTAATAAACTGGGTAGGTATTTGGTGTACTTGGCCAGAAAGGAGAGTACCTCCCAATCTGTCACATCCATTAGAGAAGTGCTGGTGCTATCACCTGCGATCCCAAAAAGATTAACGCAGCATCCAGGAAATTTTAATCTATGTTGTACCAGTTGGAGGACTGAGGACAGATTGGCGAAGATGGAGTCCTTTTTTAAGACCTTGGACCTCCCAGGTATAACTTTAGAACAGGTGTCTCTTTTGAATGCCCCTCTGACAATTCAAGAGATACAGGAGGTGGTGAGGCAGCTCCAGAGTAGTAAAGCACCTGGCACAGATGGATTTCGAGTGAGTTTTATAAGGAGTTCATATGCTGGTCGTGCCAATGTTGGATATATACAATTATTTGTACAATCAGGACTGCCTCCAATCCTGCCTGAGAGAAGCAAATATTTCTCTTATTTTTAAGAGAGGGAAAGCCCCAGAGGATTGCATTTCTTTTGGCCCATATCATTGTTAAATGTGGATTTTAAAATTTTGTCAAAAATGCTGCTGTTGAGGCTGAAGAAGATCTTGCCCTTCATTGTACAAGAGGACCAGACAAGTTTTATTAGTGGTCGCAGGTCCTCTAATAGAATTAGGAGAGCGCTATATATGGTTCAGGTGTGCCAGCAAGGGTCAATTTCCGGTTTGGTAGTCTCCCTGAATGCAGAGAAAGCATTTGACCGGGTGAAGTGGCCGTACCTCTTATGTTCTGGAACGGTTTGGCCTTGGGAGGGATCTTTGCCAGGTTGGTGGCAGTGTTATACAGTGACCCTAAGGCAGCGGTTCTCACTACTGGTATAAAGTCTGACAATTTTAGTATTGGCTGAGGCAGCCGACAAGGGTGTCTCCTCTCACCATTGCTATTTACATTGGTGATTGAGCCATTGGCAGAGGCTATCCGGAAGGAACCCAATATAACTGCCCCAGAGATAGGACCAGGAAGGCATCAGATCATCTTTTACACAGATTTTTCAGACTTTAGTAAATACCAACTAAGTTCCCTACTATCCTATGTGGCTGATTGACCTCTGGTCCTGGCAAGTCCAATCTGGATGGACATCGAAGCCTCCCAGGCAAAATGTCCCCTCATTAATCTGTTGTTCATGGACAAGGTGAGGGCTGTAATGGGGTATTGCAGAAATCAGATCATTCTTTAACCATATTAAGGACAGAGAATGATGTGACAAAGCGAGGACAATTTACAAAAGACTTCCCCTTTTACTCCCATAGTAGGAATGCCAGGATTCCGGCCGGGATCAATGGATTCCAGCTTGAGGCTCTGGGAGTCCAGAGGAATTTCCTGTTTGGGAGATTTATTTGAGGGGGAGGTCCTGATGTCTTTCGAGCAGCTGACCCAGAAATATGAGCAATCTAGGAGGGGCCTCTTTCGTTATTTTCATGACCGGGACTTTATACAGAAAAAGACTACATTAATGGATAGTCCTATGAGTCGGATATAGAGGGGAGAGTGCTTCGGTCCATGGGCACACTCTCGGTCAGCACCCTCTATCATCTATTTGGAGGTGGTGGCTCGAAGGACTTTGAGCAGCTGTGTGGAATTTGGGTTCGGGAATTGGGGATGAAGATCTCGTCAGAGGCATGGGAGGATATTTGGGAGAATGTAGGAAGATTTTGATTTGCAATAGGACACCGGCTATGCAACTGAAGGTACTCCACAGGGTTTATTTGGTACCAGAGCGGCTTGTGGAATTTAAGACAGGAGTGTCCCCAGTGTGCCCCAAATATAAAATAGATGTTGGTACTCTTACTTATTGTTTGTGGACATGCTATAAACTTTGTAGGTAATGGGGCGCTACAGCGAGTGTTTTGGAAGGAGTCTTGGGAACAGAGGTCAAGGTAGATCCGGTGTCCCTCCTCCTGGGTTTGCCAAATCTCCCCTCTTTGGACACGCATGGGAAGAGATTGTTTAGTATTCTTTCATTTTGTGCAAGGAAGAACGTTCTGATGAGCTAGCTGTCAGAAAAATCCCCCAGGACCCTTGGGGTGGCGTATGTTAATTATGGAGCACAACCCCCTGGACTTCCTTACAAGTATGGTGCACCAGAAAACGGAACCTTTTTTTATCAGACGTGGCAGCCGTTTTTGAACCATATAGACGCGGACTAATCAGCTATATTGGTCAGGGCCTTTGTGTAGCCATGAGGGCTGTGTGTGGCAGTCTGGAGACCTCTGGGACAAATGCAGGTATGTCAACTGTTCCTATTGATGGGGAGCTTTGGTGGGATTGCTGTGAGTGTTGTAACTTAACGTAATTTAATTTAATTTCCCTTAGTTTAGCTCGGTTTAATTTAGCTTATTTTTGTTTTGATTTAGTTATTTATTGAATTGTAGTTTGTGTAGAGTTTTTTTTTCTCCTGAATTGTTTCTGGAGTAAAGTAGTAGTTTGTTTCCTGTTACTGTTGTTATATTGCAAGGTTATTCTGTTGTAGTAATTTTTATATTTTTTTGTAAAACATCCAAAATCTTCTCAATAAAAATATTTATTTCAAAAAAACAAGGGTAATATGGAAAACTCTGGAATTGGTGTTGAGAATAATCAGATCAGCCATAATCTCTTTAAATGGTGGAACAGGCTCAACAGGCTGAATGGCCTAAGTTCTGCTCCTGTCTTCTGGTCTTACAAGGATGTGAAGATGTTTGATCTTAGGATAAAGGCAGAAAATACCACTTTATCAGACATATCAAACCAAAAAGGTGTTCAGTTTCCTTCAAATTTATCATTTGTTAATGAACTGATTGCATGTAAATTAATTAGTACCTAAGATGAAGCCCCTGTATCTTGACTTATGTCCAGATCAATCAAGTAGGGTGAGCCTCAAGGACATTTTGAAGCCAGTTTTCTTTGTACTGCGAGTGCTTATTCCTTGGAGGCGCAAGGGAAGGCTGTTTGACCAGAGAGGCTATGCACCCTAGCCTAACTTTCCGTTCATCAGGCCTCCAAACCTTTTTGCTTGCAGTGGAGTCATTGGATAATGGATAGCTAATTCAATACAGGCCAAGAATTAAATCTGCAAAATTTCTTAACTGTGTATCACAGCTGCTTAATAAACCATTTGAGCAACTGGATATGACAAAACTATATATGTGAACTTTTAATCTGTAAACTGAATATGTTCTTGTAGGAATGTGTTTGTTTTGACTCACAGAATGGCTATAGCTCGGATGGACGCCAGTCAGCCTTCTGTCTGTGCCAGCTGTCTGCAGCAGCAACTCATGTAGTCCCACTTTCCACCAGCCATCTTCCCTGTAGCCCTGGAATTTTTATTTTCTCTTGAATTAATTAATTGTTTTAAAAGCACACTTTTGAATTGCTATTGGATATGTCAACTTTTAGCTGAAAGTGCTAATAAAAAGGGATTTTTGCATGTTTGCTCGATTCAGTAAGCAAGATGCACTTAGATGTACATGTGAGATTTCTTTTAACTTTGTAAAATGAATTTTGCTTTACAGACGATGTGCTGAGTAAAGATGCTGGAGAATGTGTAATCTGCTTGGAGGAACTTCTGCAAGGAGACACAATAGCTCGACTTCCTTGTCTTTGTATCTACCATAAAAGGTATGTGGGCTCTGAAAAGCTGTATGCATGCAAAATACTGAAAAGTATGTTTTTTGAACAGTTTTTAAAAGTTCTGTTCTGAATGTTTTCATTGCTGAATAACTATATCTTATTAAATAGAAATAATGAAGATAAAGTATTTTACATTTTTTTAAAAATAGTGAGATATTTAGCAATTGATTCTTTTGTTAATATCTGCAACATTGCGTTTCAGTATTAGGGGCTGTAAATCTTGTGAATCACAAGGTGGGAGTAAAAGGTGAGTGTGAGAAGTAGGTTCTGATAATTGATGGCAGTTAAAGTAGTCCAGTCAAATCAGCAGAATTTGTTTTATCCTCTTTTAACATGGAAACACACAAGTACAGCCAAAAAGATTTTAGTAGTAAATTTAGGGTAAAAGTGCTTTCTGATGCCTTTAATAAAACCATTGTTTATTCCTTGTTGGGAATAGGCTTGATTATAGGCATAGCTTGGCTGGGCTGTATTGATGACATTGGCACCAGGAATCCCAAGAAGTCCCAACAGTGGTCAGTACTACTGCTGGTGGTGAGTAGATGGGGCACTGTGGAGAAGTAGTGCAATGGTAATGAGGCAATTTTGGGAAGAAAGGGCAAAAAAAAAACTTACTTTGTCCTGATGGTGTCAAGCTTCTTATGGTTGTTGGAGTTCCATTCATTCAGGCAAGGGAGGAGTATTCCATCACAATCCTGTCCAGTGGTTGATGGACAGTTGTTGGGGAGTCAGGAGGTGGCTTCTGACCTGTTCTTGTAGCCACTATATTTATATGGCCAATCCAATTCCGATACTGGTCAATGGTAACCCGCAGGATGTTGATAGTGGGGATTCAGTGATGGTAATGCCAGAATGACAAGGCGATAGTGTTTACATTGTCTTTTCTTGGAGATGTTCATTGCCTACTGCCTGACGTTTGTGGGGTGTGATTGTTGCTTGCCATGTTTCAGCCCAAGCCGAGATATTGTCCAGGCCTTGTTTGCAATTGGACACAGGTGTTTCAGTATCTGAGGAATCATGAATAGTGCTGAATATTGTGCAATCATTGGCAAATATCCCCACTTCTAACCTTATGATGGAGGGAAGGTCATGTGATGAAGTAGCTGACTCTCGTCAGGGCCAGGACATTACTCTGAGGAACTCCTGCAGACATGTCCTGGAGCTGAGATGACTGACCTCCAACAACTACAACCATTTTCCCATGTGCCACATAAGATTTTAACCCCTGGAGAGTTTGCCCCCAGAATCCCATTGATTCCAATTTTGGTACGGCTCTTCAAACCCTCACTCAGTTAAATGAAGCCTTGATGTCAAGGGCTGTCACTCTTGTTTCACTTAATTCATCAACCAATTGATTGGTGGTGGATTTTTCAAAACAAAATGAGAGTTTTTTTTTAAACATCAGTATACAAGTTGGTTTCTGGATTGTTAAACGATTCAGAAGGGAAGTGTAGGAACTGGTACTATATTGAACTGTAGTTTAACATAGGTCAGTTGTAAACCTCAAAAGTCTCTTCCACTGTTTAATTCACCTTATGGTTCTGTCTATCAAACCTGGGAGCAGAGGCCAAGATTAACCTCTATCTTCTTGTGGAAAGATAGAGAAAATAGAAGGCAGTCCTTATTTCTAATCATTAAAAAAAGCTCCCGGCCACTTTTAAAGTGGAGTGACTGGGTCATGTTGCAAGGTCAAGAACTAGGATTGCCTACCTACCAGTGATTTTGGAATTGGAGGTGTTTGAGCAATGGAAGAACAAGGTGGATTTGTGGACTCTGGTCACTTCTCTTGCCAAAAAGAAGCAGGGTATGGCTTCGGCTTTACAGAAAGGAGTAAAATTAGTGCTAACATATTTTCAGAACTGGATGTCACTGACTTGGATACTGGAGGGGATTACTGGTAATTTATGAACAAAGTTACAAAAAAGTTGACATGTTGAAAGTCTGTGCAGTCTGATCAATAATTGATGAATTTTCAAAGATTGACAATCAGTCCATTAAAGAATATTTCATTGAGTTTGAGAAGCATTACAAAAGACTGAAGAAGTTAAATCTAGAAATTCCAAAGTGTGTGCTTTGATTCAAACTCTTAGGTTGAGTGCATTTCTTGGCAATGATTCTTTTTTTTGAACCGATGTCTGTTGGTCTAAAAAAAAACTTGGAGAGACAATTGTTTTCCTATGACATGTTGAGAGTGATGCAAAGAATAGAATACAGTGATTACTGACACTCAAAATCGAGGGTTGCCTCGTCACAGGCGCTTGGGTAAGCAAGGAATTGTTGAATAATGTTTGGGGGGAGCGTGTAGCTTTGATTTATAGATTTTTGAATTAAGGCAAAATGTAAGATTGGGGACATAGCTGACAAAAATAAAATCTCAGAAATCTATGGGGAATAATTAATGGGTGTTTTCAGTTTGACTCTGAATATCACTTTATCAGGAATTGCCCAAGAATCAAGAATCAAGTATTTGAGGCAGCTCATGTAATGGACAGTTCTGAAGGTGAATGTGATCATGATGAACAGAAAGAATCTGTTTTGCTAATGGTTGAAGGCTTAAATTGACCCATCTTAGAATATCTTAGGTGCTGATTCATTTTGCTGTGTTATGACAGATTGTGGTTGTACCTCAACAGTATGGAACTGATTGGCTGAACTGTTATTTGGAAACCTAAGCAGATCAAAGTACAATCAGAATATGAAAGTACTACCTACTCTCAATTCGAAGATGATAATATGTTACCATCTTTAAACAGAGCGAGTCTCCCTTATAAAATTACAAGACTCTGTCATTTCATCAGCACTAATGTCATTCATTGTGAGATGCCATTATTAATGAGTATGTTGATTACTGTTAAGTTACTGTTAAAGGATGTCAGAGCTGGGATAAAGAATACTAATCCCTTGTAGATCAGATCACATGTGAAATATGTATTAAATATGAAGTGTTGCAAGTATTCCTTTACCAGGAATTTAATTAAGCAGTAGCCATCAAGTTGAAGGTATAGAATAAGAATATTTATGTTACATTTTGTAGATATGGCAACCAGTCTCCACATTATCATGGTGATAAACAACAAGGACAAACTTGAAATATGATGCAGATGTGTTTTGGGTAGTGTCTGAGAACTTTAATATTGTAGTGTGTGTGTGTATATACAAAGCCCATGGTTTGTGTGAAAGAAACCATGCAATAATTGATTAAATGTTACACAGAATGCTGGCAGAATGACTAAACTGTAAATTACAAATGGTGCAAGCATGGACAGTACATGCAGAGATTTCTTACAGATGATTAGAGGTGTGTAATCTATACCAATTAGCATACCCAAACTTGCCCTTCAGTGCTGGTACTTGACTTTGGAAGGAACAACTAGCTTTTATTTTTGCAATCATCTGAATGTATTACACACCATGGAAAGTGTTCATAATACCTGGAGCATAAGATAAAATTAGGAGTGCATTAAGACATTGGATTAGACTGCCTGGGGAGATTTCAGTTTTGGTGACATGGTTTATTTTCAGAGAGAAAGACCCAGTAAATGGAAAGAGCCAGGAAACGTTATGTACGTGTTGGGAAATCTTCCATAATACAGCATGGGAATTAGACCATAAAAGGTGATCATAAGTCATGTTTCAAGCTCTAATAATGTGAAGTAAGTGATGATAATCAGGCAACATGTACTTTGCATAGACATGGTTCTGTAATTCGGAACCAGAGAGGCAAACATAAGGGCTCAAGAAAAACGTTCCACACAAATATTGCAGGATTTATTTGCCCAGAATAGGCTTTCGGGTGGTGTACTGGATAGCAGAGATAAATTGCTGGAGGGAGGGAACAATATGGAATGAACAGGAATGTCTACACACAAAATATAAAAATTGGTTAAATGCCCAAGATGAGGGACAAGAAATGGCCATGGATGGGCAGCAAGCAATGCAGAAATGAGAAAATGAAGCTCAGGTTTGAATTCTGATTCAGGAGGTAATTCTAGGAGGGAAAGATCAGATAGTAGAGGCTTTCTAGCAGATGTTCTGATAAGAATAGTCAGGAAAGATCTAGAGAGAAAAGAGGCCACAGTTGGATGAGGCAATAGGATAAAAGATAAAAGTAGATCAAGAGCAATTTATGCCTACTGATGTAAGGTCGGACAATGAAAGAAGCTAAACTAAGAGTTACAAAGCTGGAAAGAACTTTGGTATATAGTCAAAAGTTGACAATAGGACTCAACCAGCTATATCACACAGATGGAAAAGGTTCCATGAGATGGGACTTACGAAGCCAAAAGACACAGGAGCAGATTTAGGCCATTCAGCCCATTGATTCTACTCACTGTTGTATTATGGCTGATATGTCGTTTTTTTTCTGCCTTCTCTCAATAACCTTTCATCTCCTTCCTAATCAAGTATCTATCTATCTATCTTTGCCTTAAAGAAATCTAATGACTTGGCCACAGAACGCTGTGGAAGCCATAATCTCTATCAATTCACTACTCTCTGGCGGAAGAGATTCCTTCTCGTCTCGCTTCTAAAGGATTATCCCTTCACTTTGAGGCAATGCCCTCTGGTCCTAGCCTCTTCTAGGGGAAAGCTTTTCTATTCCTGAAGAAGGGCTTATGCCCGAAACGTCGATTCTCCTGTTCCTTGGATGCTGCCTGACCTGCTGCGCTTTTCCAGCAACACATTTTCAGCTCTGATCTCCAGCATCTGCAGTCCTCACTTTCTCCTCGAAAGCTTTTCTATGTCCACTTTATCCAGGCCTCTCAATATTCTGTAAGTTTCAATGAGATCCCCCCTCAACCTTCTAAACTCCATTGAGTAAAGATCCAGAGCCCTCAACCATTCCTTATATGACAAGCCCTTCATCCCAGGATAGTTCTTGTAAACTCCTCTGGGGCTTCCTCCAAGGCCAGCACAATCTTCCTTAGATACAGGGCCCAAAACTGCTCACAATCTGAGCAGGGCCTTATACAGCCTCAGCAGTGCATGTCTGCTCTTGTTTTTTAGCCCTCGTGAAATGAATGCTAATATTGCTTTCCTAACTGCCAACTGAACCTGCACGTTAGCCTTGAGAATCCTGAATTAGGACTCTTGAGTCCCTGTGCTTCAGATTTCCGAAGCCTTTCCTTATTAGAAAATAGACTGTGCCCCCATTCTTTCTATCAAAGTGCAGAACCTCAGACTTTCCCACATTTGTGTTCCACCTGCCACTTCTTTGCCAAATCTCTTAGCCATTCCAAGTCCTTCCACAGCCTCCCTGCTTTTTCACCGCCAACTGTTCCTCCAGCTATGTTTGTTATCTGGCAACTTAGCAACATGCCCCCCAGTGACAATCTGGATGAAAGAAATGTATAACGTGAATAGTTGTGGTCCCAACACGGACCCCTGTGGAACTCCACTATCACTGGCTACCATTCTGAAAAATACCCCTTTTGCCCTGATGACATGGGCTGTTCTTTTATTTAGCAGCCTCCTGTGCAGCTGCTTGCCAACGATAGGATGTTATCTGACAAAACTAGATTGTTAGCTCGAGGTTTTGAAGAATGCTGGGGGAAAGAGATTATAGTCAACAATACTACAGCTGGGAAATTAGTTTCAAAGATCTTTTGTAGTCATTCAAACAACTTCCATTTTGAAAAAAAAATGTTAATCAAATTAATACAGAATTTAAGATTAGCAGTCAAGCACAGGAGCTTTAAAATATTGAAAATAAAGCTCGGTGGATCAGATCAACAGTTTTGCTCAGAAAATGTCAATCCTATTGCACTTAGTCCTACCAGGTCCCGAGAGAAATATGCACCTGCTACCAAGGATGAGATGGGACAGCTGAGACATTTTGTTGGACAGCTCAGTTGGTTCGGCACATAGAACAGCTTGGGTGCAAGGTATGACCAGATGGAACTTTGTCTTGTCATGAAAAGTCTGAAGGTGGAGAACACCTAGAGAGTGAATTAAACGTTAAAAAAAAGTTTAAGAAATAGAGGTGTATCCTTGATTATTTATACTGATGCCTTGTATGTGAATCTTGGCAATGTATTTTCCACTGAGATTCACAGTGACCACATCTGTAGCAAGTGTCAGGTGGAGGAACTTTGGCTCAGTTATGAGCTGGAATCTTTGCTATGGATACTGCAACACAGAGAGAGGGAGAATTCTTGGACATGATATTTCAAGAGACTGTCACACCATTTAGATTCCTTACATTAAATTTGGTCCATGGACAGGGACAGGAAGATATGACCGTGACTGAGCCAGGTATGAAAATCCAGAATTGAAGAAGTGCCTCAATGAGTATGGTTGTAAGGTAGGTACAATTCTTCCAGTGTGGATGAGTCAGAGAGTCATTAGAGGTATACAGGAAACAGACCCTTCAATCCAACTCATCCATGCTGATCAGATATCCTAAATTAATCTAGTCCTATTTGCCAGCGCTTGGCCCAGATCCATCCAAACCCTTCCTATTTATATACCCATCCAGATGCCCTTTAAATGTTGACATTTTACCTTCCTCTGGTTGCTGATTCCATATACGTACCACCCTTTGCATGAAAAAGGTGCCCCTTAGGCCCCTTTTAAACCTTTCCCCTCTCACCCTAAACCTGTGCCCTTGCACCCACCACAGGAAAAAGACTTTGCCTATTTACTCTATCCATGCCCCTCAAGTTTTTATGAAACTCTGTAAGGTCATCCCTCAGCCTCTGATGCTGCAGGGGAAACAGCCCAGCCTATTCAGACTGTCCCTATAGCCCAAACCCTCCAACCTTGGCAACATCCATGCATATCCTTTCTGAACCCTTTCAAGTTTCGCAATATCCTTCCTTTCAGAGGGAGACCAGAATTGCACACAGTATTCCAAAAGTGGCCTAACCTGTATAATATCCTGTATAGTCGCAACATGACCTCCCAATTCCTGTACTCAGTGCTCTGATCAAGAAAGGAATGCATACCAAACGCCACCTTCACTATCCTTTCTACCTGTGACTATGGGGCAGAAGTCAGAATTCCCTCTAAACTGCACAGTTGCACAGCCATTTGGCAGAGGCGCATAAGCACATTTATTTCCAGTTGAAGAAGCTACTGCCCAAATGGAGCTTAGACGTTCACAGAGCGACAAGAAAAATGAGAGGCAACATAGACACAAATTGCAGAGAGGCTGAGCGGACTGATCACAGCACCGCATTCAAATGGAGGAGCAAAGAGAAATATAGCAAAAAGAGATTGAGTACTTGGGGGAGTAGATGATGTTCTCTACAGCAAAGATAGAGAACCCCAAAGGTTGTTTTGCCCAGCTTACCTGGTGCCAAGGTTCAGGGCATCTAAGCTAGAGAGACTATTGGAGCAGGAAGAGAACATTATCATGGTATGCAAGTGGCGATGACATTGGTAGGACTAGAAAAGAGATCCTACTGACTCAGCTAAATTGAAAAGCAGAAATACAAAGATGATTTCCAGATTACTGCCTGGCTCAAAGATTAATGTGGCAGAAATGGGTTCCAATTCATGGGGCACCAGCACTAGTTCTGGGGAAAGAAAGCTTTTCCATTGGGATGGACTTCATTTGACTACTGTCCTGACAAATCAGACAACTGGGGGGATTGGAGGGCGTTAGTGCTGATGATGAGATTCAATTAAAGGAAAGTTTCGAAAACAAAAGAGAAGTGAGAGAGTAAAAGTGCGGGTTAGTACAGAAGGAAACAATAATCAAGGCATGACGGAAGGGGTAGGAATTATACATCAAGAAAAGTGCAGCAAGAATTTAAATGGGAATAAAAAAGTCAAAACTTAAGGCTGAATGCCTGCTGTATTTATGACAAGATAGATGAGATGATGGCATAAATAGAAATAGACAAATATGACTTGATAGCTATCATGGAGACATGGGCACAGGATGACTAGGACTGGGAACTCAGTATTCAGCGGTATTAGATATTCTGGAAGAAAAGAGAAATGAAAAAGTTAGTGGGGTAGTATTGTTAATAGGGAAATACTATGGGGTGATGACTTGTAAAATAGATGCAACTGATTGTGATGTGGAATCCGTTTGGATGGAAGTAAGGATTAACAAGGGAAAAAATATCATAGGTGAAAATAATCTATAGACCTCCAAAGAGTTGCCTCACTTTAGGACAAATTATATATTAGGAAATGATGAAGGTGTGTAAGAGGGGCAGTATATTCATCATGGGTGATTTTAGTGACTCGACAAATCAGTTGGGCAAAGGTAACATAGAAGACAAATTTGAACAGTTCCTCAGGGGTTGTTCCTTAAAGCAGTATATTGCAGAACCTGCCCAGCAACAGGCTATTTCAAATTTAGTAATGTAGAATGACTTTATATTAATTTGACATCTCATAGTTAAAATCCTTTAAGGTATAGTGATCACAACATGGTGGAATTTCAAATTCAGAGCACCTTGGGTCTCAAACAAATGTCCTCAACTTAAATAAGGGAGTTATTGAAAAAGCTTCTGTGTAAAGCAGACTGCCAAACCCACGATTAACGCAGGCGGTCAAGTAGAGTATCCAATCAAGCATTAAAGCATAGAAAGTGGCAGGAACTAGTGGTAGGCCAGTGGCAATTTCTTTAGAAACCAGTCGATGAGTAAAAGTTAACAAAGAGAAAATTAATTCTGAAATTTAATTGGTAATGAATATAAAAACAAACAAAAATTTCATATGGGTATATAAAATGGGTCTATATAAAGACTAACTAAAGTAAGTGTGGTGGGTACTTTATAATGGGGACCAGGAAAATAGCAGATAATTTAATCCAGTATTTTACATTGATCTTCATGGTAAAATAAATTATAAACATCTCAAAGATAACAGTTTAGTAAGCTGCTAATAGAAGGAAACATCTTGTAATGGTCTCTGTCATGAGGGAAAAGGTATTTGACAAACTAATGGGACTAAAGTCAAAAAAGTTGCCAGGACCTATTGGCCTGCATTGAAGGGTTTTAAAGAAAGTGGCTGCAAAGGAGGCATTGGTTATAATATTCCTGAACTCACTGGATTCTGGGAGGGTTTTATCAGATTGGAAAACTGCTTATATAATGTCACTGTTCAAGAAGAGATGGTGGTATAAAACAGGAAAGTATAGATGAATTAACCCAACATTTGTCATTTGTTAGAGTCCATTATTAAGGAAGAGATAGCAGTTTATTCAGAAAGGCTTATCATAATCAGAGTCAAAGTTTTGGGAAAGCAAGATCATGTTGACAAATTTGCTAGAGTTCTTTGTGGATATAACAAGCAGATTTGATAAAGGAACCAGCAGATACAGTATATCTGGGTTTCCAGAAGACATTTGGGAAGGTGCCACAAAAAAGGTTTATTGCACAAGATAGGAGCTCATGCTTTGACAGTAATGTATTAGCATGGATTGAGGATTGTTTAACACACAGAATACAGAATCAGGATTAATGAGACTTTTTCATAATGGAAAGATTTGAGCTGACAAGGATCAGTCCTAGGGCCTGAATTATTTATTTTCTGTTGGAAGATAGGGGCATAGTCAAATGATATTAATTTGCTGACTATGCAGAAATAGTTGGGAGATTATGTTGTGATGAAAGTGATGCAGATTGCTTGAGTGAGTGGAAAAAACCTTAACAGAAGTTCAGTGCAGGAATGTCTAATGTTTGCTGGGAAGAATCAAAAAAACGACTGTTACTTAACAAGACAGAGGCTCCAAAAATCCCTCGCACAGAGGAATCTGGGTGTTCTTGACCATGAACTTAGCATGTATTAAGACCGATAGAATTTTGGCCTCCCTTGCTAATGATTTGTAGCTTAAAAATAAGGACTTAAACACTTAATGGTAAGGTCCTGGGAAGTATTGCTGAACAAAGAGACCATGGAGTGCAGGTTCATAGTTCCTTGAAAATGGAGTCGCAGGTAGTGAAGAAGGTGTTTTGGTATGCTTGCCTTTATTGGTCAGTGCACTGAGTATAGGTGTAGGGAGGTCATGTTGCAAATGTACGTGACATTGGTTAGACAACCTTTGGAATACTGCATGTAGTTTGGTCTCCCTGCTATAGGAAAGATGTTGTGAAACTTGAATGGGTTCAGAAAAGATTTACAATGATGTTGTCAGGGTTGGAAGATTTGAGCTAAAGGGAGAGGAGAGGCTGAATAGGCTAGGGCTCTTTTCCCTGGAGCATCGGAGGCTGAGTGGTGACTTTAGAGGTTTATAAAATCATGAGGGGCATGGATAGGGTCAAGAGATCTTCCCCCTCCGCCTCTCTCTCTCCCCTCCACAACCCCCCCCCCCCTCCCCCCCAACCTCCCCAGAGTAGGAGAGTTTAGGATGAGAGGGGAAAAATTTAAAACTCGCCTGGGGGCAACTTCTTCTCACAAAGGGTTGTGCATGTATGGAATGAGCTGGCAGAGGAAGCGGTGAAGGCTGATACACTTCCAACATCTGGATTGGTATGAATAGCAAGGGTTTAGAGGGATATGGGCCAAATATTGGCAACTAGGACCAGATTAATTTATTTAGTCAGCATGGACGAGTTGGACCTAAGGGTCTGTTTTGGTGCTGTACATCTCTGACTGTATGAGATGGTTATTCCCTGGTGATGCGACATTCTTAAGGGACTGGCTTCAAGTTTCCAATGTGTTTCTATGGAGCACCTCATGCTGGAAAATATATTTGAGTACTTTGAGGAAACTTATTTGTGATGTCCTGCATGGTAAAATAGATTACTGATGCTCATAAGGGTCTTTTACCCATTGGGAGGATTGACAGCACATGTAATTATTCATTCTGGACCATGGATCTTTGTTACATTTTTATTCCCCGTATTTTTAAGAAGATATGACTTATCATTAGTGTTTGTGTCTGTCCTGTACAGCTCTATCATTCAAACTTAGTTTTTTTGATTATTCTAGCCAGCATCATGATGCAAACCTTTATAGAGCCAAGGAGAAGCAGGCCTGTCTGTCCCTGGCAAGCTTTCTGGTGCTTCATGCAACCTTGTCCTGTGAAAGGAAGGAAAGAATACTTGTAACTCAGTGTTTTTGGATGATAAACTGGCCATGGTGGAATAGCTGGAAGTATTTGGAATCTACAAGAAGTGGATGTGATTCTAGCAGGATTGTTGAGGATGTGGGGATGAAATGCAAGATGTGATTCTTTCAGGTTTTGAATGCGTCATGGAGCATTATAAGTCATGTTATTTAATATATTTATGATCAACCTGTTCAGAAATGGTATGACATGTCCCTGGAGCAGGTGGAACCTGAACCCAGGCTTACTGGCTCAGAGGTAGAGACATGGCCATTGTGCCACAAGATCCCTCAATGTCATTTGAAAATGCATTCACTGATTTTAAGCAGCTGTGTGAAGTCTTTGGGCTTCTTAATGACCTGGCTGCAGAGCCAATATGCCCAATATTAGGCTGAATCAAATGATTCCCTACCCCCTCATATTTTTAAATGTAGTTTCACTAACACTTTCCAAAAAAGGTCAAGTTAATTTGATTAATTGTGTTTTTGTTTACATTTCTGCTACCCAGTTTCCAATACTAGTTCTTTTTTCATTCCTGCGTCTTGCTCAATACTCCTTTACACTTACAGCAATACCGTCATATTAGTTAATCCTCCCATGAGTATCCTGAGACATTAATAAGATGGAATGTGCTGAAAGAACCTGTACTCAGAAATTACTACTGGCTTGAAAACTGGTCAAAGAAACAAATCTGAGAAACCGCAGTACAATATTTAAACAATGTTTTGATAGGGCTAACTGAGAATAATTTCAAGTGTGTAATTTAACTAACGTTCAGATATAGTTCCTTGGGTTTTGCTACCGGGAATTAATATCCTTTAAATCCCTCAATTGGATTATTACCTTGTAATCGCTGCCAGACAGCTCTTCTATGTACATATCAGATTAATCTCAGCTATGTAATGAAGTACAATTGTATATTTTAACAGTATCCAATTAATTTACTTCAAAATGAGTTCCCAATTGACAGTATTGATGATAATAACAATTGAAACTGCAATTCTATTTTGACTGCCAGATCCAAAGTGCACTGTTTTCAACCAAAAATCATGCTACCTCTTTTGGATAGACACAGAAAGGATTGAATTAGTAAACTCATTTCTCAAGTATTTAAATGTGAAACCTTCAAGATAGTTTAATGAAATAGCTATGATCATATTGAATGGCAGAACAGGGTGAAGGGGCTGAATAGCCTACTCCTGCTCCTAATTGTTATGTTCTTATATACATTTGGAAGATTGTTTTAAAATCAAAATTTGACAGTGGTAATTTGATTTATTTATTACAAAAACTCCACAAATAAATTATGATCTAGCAGCTATAACATAGAGAAATATCTTGAGGTACTTCACGGGAGCATACTAAGACCAGCATAGCCATGAAACCAAAGAAGATAAGACCATTAGAATTCAGCAGAAATTAGGCCATTCGGCCCATCGAGTCTGCTCCACCATTCAAACATGGCTGATAGGTTTCCCAACTGAAAATGTGTTGCTAGAAAAGCGCAGCAGGTCAGGCAGCATCCAAGGAGCAGGCGAATCAACGTTTCGGGCATGAGCCCTTCTCCTGCTCCTTGGATGCTGCCTGACCACCTGCGCTTTCCCAGCAACACATTTTCAGCTCTGATCTCCAGCATCTGCAGTCCTCACTTTCTCCTGATAGGTTTCCCAACCCCATTCTCCCGTTTCCTCCCTGTGACCCTTGATTCTCAAGAACCTTTCTATCTCCGTCTTAAATATACTGAATGACCTGACCTCCACAGCCTTCTGTGGAAACGAGTTTCATAGATTCACCAGTCTGTGCCTGAGGAAGTTTCTTCTTATCTCCTTATTCTCATTATTCTAAAAGGTCTTCCCTTTACTCTAAGGCTATGCCTTCGGGTCCTAGTCTTTCCTACCAATGGAAACATGTTCCCAACATTCACTCTGTCTAGGCCATTTAGTATTCTGTGTGCTTCAATTAGATTCCCCCTCATCCTTCTAACCTCTATCGAATGTAAACCCAGAGTCCTCAAAGGTTTCTCTTGTTAAGCTTTTCATTCCTGGGACCATTCTTGTGAACTTCCTGTCACTACGCTCCAGTACATCATTCCTGAGATAAGGGGCCCAAAATTGTGCACAATACTCCAAATGTGGTCCGACCTGAGCCTTATAGAGCCTCCGAGGTATATCCCTGCTTTTATAAATGCTGTCAACATAAATGCCATCATTGCATTTGCTTTCCTAACTACTGACTCAACCTGCAAGTTTACGTTGAGAGAATTCTGGACTAGAACTCCCAAGTGTCTTTGCACCTCAGACTTCTGAATTTCCTCCCAATTTAGAAAATAGTCCATTCCTCTATTCTTCTAACCAAAGTGCATGACTTCATACTTTCCCACGTTGTTCTCCATCTGCCAGTACTTTGCCCACTTTCCTAACCTGTCCAAATTCTTCTGCGGCCTCCCCACCACCTCAATACTACCGGTCCCTCTACCTATCTTTGTATCATCTGCAAACTTAGCCAAAATGCCCTCAATCCCTTCATCTAGATCGTTAATGTATAAAGTGAAAAGTTGTGATCCCAACACTGACCCTTATCGAACAACACTTGTCACCAGCTGCCATCCTGAGAAGGACCCTTTTATCCCCACACTCTACTTTCTGCCAGACAGCCAAGCTTCTATCCATGCTAACACCTTGCCTCTGACACCATGGGCCTTTATCTTGGTCTGTAGCCTCCTGTGTGGTACCTTGTCAAAGGCCTTCTTGAAGTCTAGATAGATAACATCTATTGGCTGTCCTTGGTCGAACCTGCTCATTACTTCCTCAAAGAAATCTTAACAGATTTGTCAGGCATGACCTCCCCTTGATGAAACCATGCTGACTTTGCCCAATTTTACTATACACTTCAAGTATTCAGAAATCTAATCCTTCACAATGGATTCCAGGATCTTACCCACGACCGAGGTTAGGCTAATCGATCTGTAATTTTTCCATCTTTTACCTTACTCCCTTCCAAACAGGGATGTCACATTAGCGATTTTCCAGTCCTCTGGGACCAGCCCAGATTCTAATGATTCCTGAACGATCACCACTAACACCTCCGCTATCTCGTCAGCTATCTCCCATAGAACTTTTGGGTGCAGTCCATCTGGTCCAGGTTATTTATCCACATTCAGCCATTCAGTTTTTCTAGTACCTTCTCCTTGGTGACAGCCACCATACTCCTATTGGACTGTTGAGCAAGACTTTGGGCCAAGGTGCAAGTTTTGAAGAGAATCTTGATGAAGGAAGGAGATCTGAGACAGATTCTTCCAAGCCCCTGATCTACATCGACCATGACAGAAAACTTTGGAAAATGAGGTGGGATGTCTATGGAGGACCTTCTCAACATTTTCCAACCAAGTTTGAGCGACAAGATGAGATCTCACAAGTGAGTGAGAGGCTTATTAGCATGGGTTATCACTGACTAACTGCCTCATAAATATTTAATCTCACCACATTAATATGCAATTTCCCATTCTATCAACTGTCAGCTAGCTACTAGATGGTGGGAATTCCCAACATAAAAGTCACAGCAGTTATCTGGCTACTTCAGCTCACCGCTTGCTACTCAGGACTACCATCATGGATGCATAGCATACGAACCTCATTGGCAGTGACTGCAGCACCCCACTTCCACAGACCTTGGCATAAGAACATAGAACGGTACAGCCTGACATGTGCTAGCCTCACTGCAGCAATGGGCACCCAGCTCACAAGTTGGACTAGGCTGCATCTCAGGACTGCTCGTTTGCTAGTTTACCATTCACTCATTTCTTGAGCATGAATAATATGAATAATCGACCATGAATCTTTGTGCGAAGTGGGTGCAGTAGCTGAGATGGAGTGAGTGTGAAGTAGCAGAGAGATGATGATGGCACAGTTATTGACTTGCCTATGTCATTGCATGCTCCTCCAGATGGCTGAGATGGCACTGATCTGGGTGGCAATCTTGGACAAGGCTGGCAGAGTCTGATATTGTGGTCTCTTCTGCCAGTTCTGGAGGAAGAGGGCAGTCCATATATGTACTACTTCATTCACCAGGCCATCCAGTCGTCCTCATTAGTATCTGGGGACTTATTGGAAGAACTGTCTCACAGACTAGTCGAGCAACAACCTGATGTAGTCATACTCACGGAATCATATCTTACAATGTTGCAGACACCACAATCACCATCCCTGGATATTTCCTGTCTCACCTGCAGGACAGACCCAGCAGAGGTGGCAGCATAGTGGTATACAGTAGGGAGGAAGTGCTATGGGAATCCTCAGTATTAACTCTGGGCAGCATAAAGTCTCATGGCTTCAGGTTAACCCATTGGCATGGAAACCACCTGCTATTATCATGTACCGTCATCCCTCAGCTGATAAATCAGTACACCTCCATGTTGAACAACATGGCAAGGGCACAAAATGTACTCTGGGTAGGGGATTTCAGTATCCAGCATGAAGTGTGACTTGGCAGCAGTACCATGGATCATGTTCAAAGTTTGTGAGAAGATTTGTAGCTCGGGTGCTCGTTGTTGTGGTTCTGTTTGCCGAGCTGGGAATTTGTGTTGCAGAGGTTTCGTCCCCTGTCTAGGTGACATCCTCAGTGCTTGGGAACATCCTGTGAAGCACTTCTGTATTGTTTCCTCCGACATTTATAGTGGTTTGTCTCTGCCGCTTCCGGTTGTCAGTTCCAGCTGTCCGCTGCAGTGGCCGGTATATTGGGTCCAGATTGATGTGTTTGTTGATAGAACTGTGGATGAATGCCATGCCTGTAGGAATTCCCTGGCTGTTCTCTGTTTGGCTTGTCCTATAATAGTAGTGTTGGGCTGTGGGCGGCACGATGGCACAGTGGTTAGCACTGCTGCCTCACAGCGCCAGAGACCCGGGTTCAATTCCCACCTCAGGCGACTGACTGTGTGGAGTTTGCACGTTCTCCCCGTGTCTGTGTGGGTTTCCTCCGGGTGCTCCGGTTTCCTCCCACAGTCCAAAGATGTGCAGGTCAGGTGAATTGGCCATCCTAAATTGACCGTAGTGTAGGTAAGGGGTAGATGTAGGGGTATGGGTGGGTTGCGCTTCGGCGGGGCGATGTGGACTTTTGTTGGGCCGAAGAGCCTGTTTCCACACTGTAATGTAATCTAATCTAACAGCAGAAGAATTGTACTTCAGTGCAATCTGTAATCTTATGGCTCAACATAGCCCCACTTAACCATTACCATCAAGTCGGGGATCAACCCTGGTTCAATGGAGAGTGCAGGAGGGCATGCCAGAAGCTGCACTAGGCATACCTGAAGAGCAGGCGTCAAGCTGGTGAAGCTACCAAACAAGATGACTAGCATGCAAAAGCAGCAACTGATAGAGCTAAGCAATCCCACAACCAACGGATCAGTTCTGCAGTCCTGCCGCATCCAGTTGTGAATGGTGGTAGATGATTACAAGTATCCCCATCTTCAATGATGGAAGAGCCCAGAACATCATTCCTGAAGAAGAGTTTATGTCCGAAACATCGATTTTCCTGCTCCTCGGATGCTGACTGACCTGCTGCGCTTTTCCAGCACCACACTTTTCAACCCCAGAACATCATTGCAAAAGATAAGGCTGAAGCTTTCCAGAAGTGCCAAGTGGATGATCCAATTCTGCCTCTTCCTGATTGCCAGCATTAAAAATACCAGTCTTCTGCCAATTCGATTCACTCCACGTGATATCAAGAAATGGTTGGAGATACTGGATAAACCAAAGACTACAGGCCCTGACAACATTCCAGCATAGTACAGAAGACTTGTGCTCCAGAACTTACTGTTCCAATACAGTTATACACTGGTATCTATCCGACAATGTGGATAATTGCCCAAGTATATCCTGTACATAAAAAGCAGGACAAATCCAACCTGACCAATTGCCACGCAATCAGTCTACTCTCGATCATCAAAGTGATGAAAGGTGTCATCAACAGTACTGTCAAGCAGCACCTTCTGAGCAATAACCTGTTCAGTGATGCCCAGTTTAGGTTCTGCCAGGGCAATTCAGATTCAGACTTCATTACAGTCTTTGTCCAAACAAGGATAAAAATGCTGAATTCCAGAGGTGACAGCTGAATTCGACAATTAAGGGGCCCAAGCAAAATTGGAAACATTGGATATCAGAGTTCAAACTCTCCAGTGGTTGGAGTCATAAATGCCACAAAGGAAGATAGTTGTGGTTGTTGGAGGTCAGTCATCTCAGCTGTAGGGCATCCCTGCAGGAATTCCTCCGGATAGTGTCCTCAGTCCACCCATCTTCGGTTGCTTCATGAATGACCTCGCCTCCATCATAAGGTAAGAAGTGGGGATGTCTGTCGACCATTGCACAGTGTTCAGCACCATTTGTGACGACTCAGACACTGAAGCAGCACATGTTCAAATGCAACAAGTTCTGGGTAACATCCAGACTTGGGCTGACAAGTGGCAAGTAACATTTGTGCCACACAAATGCCAGGTTATGACCATCATGAATAAGAGAGAATCGAACCACCAGCCCTTGGTATTTAAAGGTGTTACCATCACTGAATCCCCCACTGTCAACATCCTGGGACGTATCATTGATCAGAAACAAAACTGGCCTCAACATATAAACACAGTCGATACAAAAGCAGGTCAGAAGCTAGGAATACTGTAGCAAGTTACTCACCTCCTGACTCTCGGAGCCTGCCCATTAGCTACAAGGCACAAGTCAGGAGAGTGATGGAATACTCCCCACTTGCCCAGATGAGTGCAGCCCCAACAACACTCAAGAAGTGTGACATCATCCAAGACAAAGCAACCAACTTGTTTGCCACCACATCCACAAGCATCCACTCCCTCCACTACTGATGCTCAGTAGCAACAATGTGCACTATCTACAAGATGCACTGCAGAAATTCACCAAAGGTGCTCAGACAGCACTTTCCAAACTCTCAACCACTTCCATCGAGAAAGACAAGGGCAGCACAGATGTGGGAACACCACCACCTTCAAATTACCCTCCAAGCTGCTCACTATCATGACATGGAAATATATCTCAATCCCTTCACTGTTGCTGGGTCAAAATCCTGGAATTCCCTCCTTAATGGCATTGTGGGTCAACCTATAATAGGTGGACTGTGGCAGTTTAAGAAGGCTGCACCTTTTCTAGGACAACTAGGGTTAGGTAATAAATGTTACCCTGCCATCGACACCCACCTCCCACAAAATGAATAAATAAAATAAGAAAATTCCTGTCTGCATAGTGGGTTGCTAATTTCTCTTGATCTGCCATGTCAAAGGTAAATGTCTCAAAATAGTTAGGGCAGCTGTGGACTGACGACACTTGACAACAGCCTTTTCTGCTGATGGCATGAATCCTGGGATATCCCAGCAGCAGCTTATGCGTCCACCTATTGGGGAATCAGGCTAGCATTGGACGGGCAGGGTGTGATACCTAGTTAATGAGGGGGTTTGGGACAATAGCACAAGAAAACCTGCTTGGCAACACAAGGAGAAATTCCTTTTGAAATTCAGTGAAAATGACATTTGGCCAAAAAGGCCATACACACAGAAGCACAATTATGCCATTGAGCCCATTGAATCTGTTCATCATTTGATCAAACCTAATATGTTTCTCAATCCCATTCTCCTGCCTTCTCCCCATAACCCTTAATCCCCAAACTAATCAAGAACCTATCTGTCTCTTTTAAAAACAATCAATTATTTGGTCTCCACAGCCCCATCAGCAATGAGTTCCACAGATTCACCTCCCTCTGGCTGAAGAAATTGCTCTTTATTCTCAGTTCTAAAGGGTCATTCCTTACTCTGAGCCTACGCCCTCGGGTCCTAGTCTCTCCGACCGGTGCAAACATCTTCTCCACATCCACTCTAACTTGGTCTCTCAATATTCTGTAAGTTTCAGTCCGATCATCCCCCCTCATCCTTCTAAATTCGATGTATGAACAACAATATATTTAAACTCCATTGTTGAAATTTATCTCTAGCTTTTCAATTATAGCATTAAATTTTCTTTCTTGTCTATAACAAAACATTTATCATTGATAGAAGATAGAGTATTTAAGTAATGTGGAACCATCACTACTGTCTCTTCTTCACATGAAGCATTAATAAAACAAAGAATCATCTGTAATTAGATTTTTAATCACTATATCCACTTGCAGACTTCAACCTCAAAGTAAAAGAAATATCAGCCTGCAGAAACCCAATATTTTCAATAATCTTGTGAAAATGATTAGCAACAAGGTCAGTGACTTCTATTTCTATCTTTCTCTTAAATACTTTCTCCAAGCAGAGGCAACATTAAATCAAAATGAAAGCTTTATGTGTGGAGATCACTGCACATTCACGTACATAAATATAAAAGTGTCTAAGTACATATTCCTCCCATTCTTTGGCATGTGTAATAATGCAGTTTGGTTTTACTAAGCTGCTATCTTGAAAAGCAATTAGAAATATAGACCATAAAAACTATTAAAGTAGCCACAGTGCAGTGCGCCGAAAGTCCCCCTTCCAGTGTTCTGCACAGTATTAATGAGGTGAATTCGAGACCCAGTACACCACTAAAATGGAACAAAAGCTTAGGACAAAGTTTAATTTTCGTCTGCCTATAGCCTATGACCATGGTCTTCAAGGTGAACTGGTGTTGTGTTTGGATATGCTGTTAACACTGTAATGTAAATCATTAGCAACAGCTTTGTGCTTCATGTAGCTGCCAAAACAGGTGAGTAAAGAATTGAAGCAAATAGGAGCAGGTGTGGAATTTCAGTCAACTTTGTTTTAAGGATTCATCACAATTTACCCTTAACTAGAACTGAAAAAAAAGAAAGGTAATCAAGAAGAGCCAAAAGAAATAAAATATATTTTACATTAAATGTAAAGATTCAGTGCAGAATTAGGTCATTCAACTACTCAAGCCTGCTCTGCCATTCAGTAAGATCATGGTCAGTCTACCTCAACTGTGCCTTCCTATAATGTCCTCATAACTCTTTATTTTCTTAATACCCAAAAATCTATCAATCTCTGATTTAAAGATATTTTGTGATATTTTGTCCACAACTGTTTAGGCTCGAGAGTTCCAAGATTCACATCCTCTGAAGAAATTTCACCTCATCATAGTCCGAAATGGCAAAACCCTTGTTCTGGCAATGTGACCCCCTACTTCTAATTCCCAAAAAATAAAGCAACCTCCCAAACTAAAGCCAGTCGAGGCCCTTAATCTCAGAAGGAAGCCATTTCTCCCATTGTGTCTGCATCGATTTTTGAACAAACAACTCACCTAATGGTATTCCCTTGCCTTTCCCTTAACCCTGCATATTTCTCTTAATTAGATCGAAATACAATTCCCTCTTGAATGCCCCAGAGATCAACTTCTCCACACACTCGGGAAATAGAATTCCTATACTAACCACTCAATGTCAGGATCTTCTGCTCTCTGCAATAAGTGTGGGGTGGACGACATCAGGAGTGACTAACTCCCACCACCCCCCCCCCCCCCCCCCCCCCCCCCCCGTGAAACAGCCCACCAGATTAAGCTTCAGTTTACCATTTAAGAGTTTTTCAGAGGGCTTCTTTGCCTGTGAGAAGCATTAAAACTGAACTCTTGCCCTGTTAGAAATAGCCAGCCAATCAGAGACCAGCAGCTACTGGGAGCTGGAAAGTGGCACTAAAGGCCCAGGCTGTGAAGAAAAGGTGTGGAGTTTTTCAGAATGGGTGGTGGATTGCAGAAAACAGAGAAATGAAGGATTCCTTTCAGCAATCATGCCTTTGCTTCATTATCCATGTCCCCAATTACCTAACAATGGTGCAAAAGGAGGCCACCTCCAACCATATAGGTTGGGCACCCTAGTTTCCTGGCCCAAAAGAACTCTTTTTTTCTTGCCATCAGGGAAGACTAGTATTCAGGCTGATGGCCGGTTGAAGTCTTAATGTGGCCATTAATTGACTGTCTAAGAGCCTTCATTAATGGTGGGTCAGGAGTCATCCATGGATTTAATTACGGAGTGGTAGGAAGGGGCAGGTGTCTCACCAGTGCCAATCTGTCCAATTATTTGCCCTTCCTGACACCTCTAGTGAGGGGAAATTCTGCTCACTGTGTGCATACATTTCTTTTTGTATCTGCATTACTTCTTTACTAATTACCTTAAAAGTTGATCTATTGTTCTCCGTCTTTCTGTCAGATGGAACAGTACTTCCTTACCTACTCTTTCCAGATTCTGTATTAAATCTCCTTAAGGACAATTATTATTTTATTATTTAGTAAATTCAAATGCCCAGAGACAAGCAGTAACCTCATTCACTGAATTTAAGATGATTTGTCTGTCACTTAGTCTGTGGAGGGCACACTCCTCAGTAATGTGCCACATTATTTTTCTGTCTCTAAGTGCATAACAGGTTTGTACTGACACTCATTAGGGATTCTATCCCTATTTGTACATCAGGGACAGTCAATAAATACTGCCTCGCCAGCAACAACCACATGCTGAAGGATGATTAATTTTCAAACGGCACTATCATTGTTTACTGTGAAAGTCGGCATGCATTTTTGATATGGGTATAATTTCAATTTACACTGAAAAGACAGTAATGCCCTTGAGAAGTTGTTAGTGATTTTCTTGATCATAGCAGTCTTTGTTGTGAAGGTATAGGCAGTTAGGTAGGTCTGTGATGTTGACTTAGTCATGCATGACTTGAAAAGAAACTTGGATATGGTGATGTTCTTATTCATTTGCTGTCCTTGTCTTTTTAGGTAGTGGATTTGTGAGCTGCTGCAATTCCTCCTGTACCTGGTACATACTGTAACAACATAGGCTGGTGATGTAGAAAATAAATGTTTAAACTAGTAAATGGAATGCTTTATCTTGAAATGGTCCTGTGCTTCTAAAGTATTTTTTGTTCATTTATGGGATGGAAGCATTGCTGGCTGGGCCAGTATTTATTGCTTGTCCCTCATTGCCTTTGTGAAAGTGGTGGTCAGCTGTCTTCTGTTATTGCAATCCTTATGGTGTAGGTTTACCCACAGTGCAGTTAGGGAGGGTGTTCCTGGATTTTGTCAATGTCTCAGAGTAATGTGTAGGTTGGACGGAAACTTGCAAGTGATGAATTTCCCTTGTATATTCGAGGTGGTAGAAATTGCAGGTTTGGAATTTGTTCTTGAACAAGTCTGGATGAAATACTGCAAGACACCATTTGAGATCGTAATACTGCTGCCACTGCGCACCAGTGCTGGATGGATTCAATGTTGGAGGTGGTGGATGGTGGAGGTCAATTAAGCTGTCTGCTTTGTCCTCAATTGTATTGAGCTTCTTGAGTGTTGTTGGAACTGCTCCCATTCAGGCAAGTGGAGAGTATTCCATCACACATTTGAAGATAGTTGGCAGGCAATGAGGAGATGAGATGCTCACCGTAGAATTCATAGCCCCTGACTTTCTCTTGAGGCCACTTCATTTATGTGGCTGATCTAAGTTTAGTTTGTGGTCAATGATGACCTCGATAATGTTGATAGTAGGGGAATTTGGCAATGTCATTGATTTAAAAGGGAGATGATTAGATTTTATCTTGCCAGGTACTTGGGTGGCCTAAATATTATCCCAAACCTGGATGTTGTCCATATTTTAATGCATGTGGACATAGGCTGCTTCAGTAACTGAAGAGTTTGAATGGTGCTGAACATTGCATAATTATCAGTGAACATTACCACATCTAACCTTATGATAGAGAGTAGAAGCAGCTAAAGATGATGTGGGCCGAGGACATTACCCTGAGAAACTTTTGCAATGATGCCCTGGAACTGTGATGATTGACTTCCAACAATCACAGCAATCTTCTTTCATGTTAGGTATCACTCCAACCAACAGGGAGTTTCCCTGATTTCCTTTGATTCATGTTTTGCTAGAGCACCTTGATGTCACACTGGTTCACATATTGCTGCCTTTTTTGTCAAGGACAGTCACTTACAACTCACCTCTAGAGTTCAGTTCATTTGACCGCATTTAGACTTGGACAGTAATGAGGTCAGGTGGTTGAATGATCCTGACAGATTCCAAACTAAGCATCAGTGATTTGTTATTGCTGAGCAAATGCTGTTTCTCAGCATGTTTGATCATTTCTATCATTTTTATTGATGATCGAGAGTAGATTGACCTTATGGTAGTAAGGTAAAAATAATGACTGCAGATGCTGAAAACCAAATACTGGATTAGTGGTGCTGGAAGAGCACAGCAGTTCAGGCAGCATCCAACGAGCAGCGAAATCGACGTTTCGGGCAAAAGCCCTTCATCAGGAATTCCTGATGAAGGGCTTTTGCCCGAAACGTCGATTTCGCTGCTCGTTGGATACTGCCTGAACTGCTGTGCTCTTCCAGCACCACTAATCCAGTCTTATGGTAGTAAGGTTGGGTTTGTCTTGTGTTTTGTGGACATGATATGCTTGGAGAATTTTTGGATAGGTACCAATATTATAGCTATCACGTATCCAAACCACAAGAGAATATCCCATTCATACTCCTGACATTTGCCATATAAATCATGGAGAGGTATTATGGACTTAGGTGGTAAGTTGTTTACTGCAATATACCAGGGTGACCTGGTCTGATAGCCATAGAATCTACGTTACTAGCCCATTTCAGTTTGTGGTAATTTGATTTGATTTATTGTCAGATGTACCAAGATATAGTGGAGAGTATTATTTGTGTGCTAACCAGATAACTCATACCTCAAGTTAGTACGTCAGGGTAATAGAACAGAATGCAGAATATGGTGTTACAGCTACAGATAAGGTGTAGAGAAAGATCAACTCCAATATATGAGAGGTCCTTCATAAGTCTGATAACAGCAGGGAAGAAGCTGTTTTTGAACATGTTGGTATGTGTTTTCAAACACTTGTATCTTCTGCCTGGTAGAAGAGAGTATAACCGAGGTGGGAGAGGTCTTTGATTATGTTGGCTGCTTTCCCGAGGCAGTGGGAAGTGTGAACAGAGTCAATGGATATAAGGCTAGTTTTCGTGATAGCCTGGGCTGTGATGTAGATAGGATACTTCCTATGTTGCATCTCTAAAACTCTGTCTATATAAATCTATAAAGTGTATAAAAGTTAATGACACCGAGATAGTTGCTGGAGAGGTTCTGCAATGTTAGTGCAATTGATTAACACTAATAAGTTCTAAGTTATGAATTTTTTTTGGTGATGGTTGTTGTCTGCCATTTCTCTGGTGCACATGTTACTTGCCTGTTTTAGCCAAAGCCCACCTATTCTCCAAATCTTGCTTCATGCACAAATCAACTCCATCATTTTTTGAAGAATTGCAAATTAAGCCAAACATTGTGTAGCCGTCAGTGAACATCTGCATTCCTGACCTAACGATGGAGGGAGAGCTGTTAAGGCTGTTCCTGGGCCACTTCATTGATACCTGCAGTGAAGTCTGAAGCTGAAATGATTAGAGCCTAACAATTGCAACTGTCTTATTTGTGGGAAGTATGACTGGAGTCGCTGGAGAGATTTTCTTTCTGATTTATAATGATTTTAGTTTTACTAGAGCTGTTTAGTCATGCTCAGATAGATGGTTCTTTGACTTCAAGAGCAGCTGCTTTCACATCACCTGTGAAATTTAGCTGTTATGTGCATGGTCGGGCCAAGAGTGAAATACGGCTAGAGCCGAGCATTCTGACTTACTATCAAACAGCTGTTAAATTAGGTAAAGTTATGATACAGATATTTGTAATTAGTCAATGGCTGAACTCTAATGACCAAACTCTTAGGCAATATGAATTATAAATCTAAAGAATAATAGTCTGGTAAAGTATGTGATTTAAACAATAATAAATAGATTGAAAATGTGAGAATGGCCCATTTTTAGGACTAAACCACATTGGAAGTAATCAAGAAAATACACAAACGTTAATGGGCAGGAAGGTTTGAAATAAAAATAAATACACTTATAAGTTTTCAGATGTTTTCTACGTTGCTGTTTAAAGTCTGCATGCATGTATGGGTACAGTGAGTTCTTCACACTTTAATGAAATCTGAGACGTGATATTAAGTTGAGGGTGGTAGTCTCTAATGTATAATTGGTAATCTAATTACTTTCTATCCAAGTTTTAATTGGCAACTAGAAACTGGTAATCAATTGTATCTGTTCAGATAATTTGAATCACTCATTTGTAGCCTGGCAGAACATTTGTGATATCTACTGCCATCTGCTGTCATTCTGAGAAAGTCCATTCTAAAAGTCTGATCAGTTAAAAGGAAAAACACCTGCAATCACATAGGATCTCTACAGTGTGAAAGCAGGCCATTCAGCCCATCGAGTCCACACCAACTGTCCGAAGAGCAGCCTACTCCCCTGCAACCCCGCGTTCTCCATGCTTAATCAACATAGCCTGGTTCAGTAGTTAACACTGCTGTCTCACAGCGCCAGAGACCAAGATTCAATTCCAGCCTTGGGCGACTGCCTGTGTGGAGTTTGTACATTCTGCCCATATCTGTGTGAGTTTCCTCCGGGTGCACCAGTTTTCTTCCAAGGTCCAAAGATGTGCAGGTTAGATTGACCACGGTAAATTGCCCCTTTGTTTCCAGGGATGTGCATGGTTCTTTATATCGTTCAGAATTATTCCAAATACATTAAGTTACATTGAAAAGATACAAGTGGACTTCACGTAGTAAAACAGGAAACACCTGAAAACTTATACAAAAGAAATGTATTTATTTTTCTTTCAAACCTTTCTGCACATCAGTTACAAAGACAAACACATCAGTCATTTTGTTCACATTTTGCCCCACATATAGTAAAGCAATAAATGGCCAGTTAATCTTTTTTGTGATATTGGTTATGGATGATGATTTCTCAGAACACTGTGGAAGCTTTCTTCGTTTTGAATTTATTAATATTCACCTGACCCACTGGTGTAGACACTTGGAGTCTCAATTTAGCACGGTCAGCCATGACAATGCTGCATTCTGTCATCACACTGGTATCTGTGTGTTAGTGCAAGTATTGTGCTTATGTGATCTGATGCTTAGGTACCAACCATCTGTGGTTTCTGGTCGGGGGAGTATTGCCACCAAGCCTCCTTCCTGTACTGGTCTAAGGGGCTGTTCTGTAGTCTAAAGTGGAGGATGGACTGTAAATAAGTCTCAGACAAAGAGGCTGTTCACTTAAGTAACACATTATAGTTTATGAAATCTAAGTAAATTGTTTGGCATGCATATTATCTACTCCTAACAAGATGTGAGGAAGGCCCATGTACTTTCATCAGAAGATCCTATTGGAGGTCCATCTGGCTGTAGGATACCATCAGACAGAGCAGAGTTTAGTATAACTCCAACATCAATTCTTCCAGAACTATTACCTTCTACAGATGTCAGAGGTAGTACCTTTACTCAGTAGTAGGGGCGTGGAACGCTCTGCCACAACAGTAGTAGATTCGCCAACTTTAAGAGCATTTAATGGTCATTAGATAGGCATATGGACAAGAATGGAATAGTGTAGTTAGATGGGCTTCAGATTAGTTCTACAGGTCAGCACAACATCAAGGGCTGAAAGGCCTGAACTGTGCTGTAATGTTCTATGTTCAGCTATACAAGTTAGTGCACTCTAAGTAATCATTGAATAATGCATCTTGGGGCATTTTAATATGTTATGGTGCTGTATAAATACAAATAATGTCGTTCATGTAGACTATAGTTGCTGCACTGAAAACTGTTGTTATTTAATAGCAGTGATTCCTTACTGCTACCAGTATCATTCAAACTGTGTGTACTACACCTGGTGGTGAAACAGGGAAAATAATGACTATTGAAAATTAGAAGTATTTCTTAAGATGGGATGTGATAAAGCTACTGTTGGGAACACATGTACGGACTATATGAAATCTTATAAAATATGGAACTATCCGGACACTTTCCAGATTGAAACTCTGCAGGAGTTCCTCAGAGTAGTATCCTAGGTCCAACCATCTCCAGCTGTTTCATCAATAACCTTCCCTCCTTTATAAGATCAGAATTATCGAGTCATAGAGATGTACAGCATGGAAACAGATCCTTTGGTCCAACCCGTCCATGCTGACCAGATATCCCAACCCAATCTAGTCCCACCTGCCAGCACCTGGCCCATATCCCTCCAATCCCTTCCTATTCATATACCCATCCAAATGCCTCTTAAATGTTGCAATTGTACCAGCCCCCACCACTTCCTCTGGCAGCTAATTCTATACACGTACCACCCTCTGTGAGAAAACGTTGCCCCTTAGGTATCTTTTATATCTTTCCCTCTCATCCTAAATCTGTAGTTCTGGACTCCCCGACCCCATGGAAAAGACTTTGTGTTTTTACCCTATCCATGCCCCTCATAATTTTGTAAACCTTTATAAGGTCACCTCTCAGCCGCCGACGCTTCATGGAAAACAGCCTCAGCTTGTTCAGCCTCTCCTTGTTTACAATAATACACAATGTTCAGTGCATTCAAAGCTCCTCAGATTCTGAAGCAGTCCATGTTCAAATGCAACATGACCTGCACAATATCTTAACAAGTGGTAAGTAACATTCGCACCACACAAATGCCAGTCAATGACCATCTCCAATAAGAGACACATAATCGCCTTGTCATTCAGTCCCATTACCGTTGCTGAATCCCTCATTTTCAACATCTAGGGGGTTATTGTGGACTAGAAATTAATCTGGACTTGCCAGATAAATACAGTGGCAACAAGAGCAGGATAGAGGTGAGGAATACTGTGGTATGTAACTCCCCTCTTGACTCCCCAAAACCTGTTTACTATCTATAAGGCACTTGTCAGAAGTATGACGGAATACTGCCCACATACCTGGATGAATGCAGCCCCAACAACACTTAAGAAGATTGATGCCATCCAGGACAAAGCAACTCATTTGGTACCACAAACATCCACACCTTCCACCACCAATGCTCAGTAGCACTGTTGTGTACTGTATACAAACTTCACTAAAGATTCCTCGACATATCCGAACCCATATCCACTTCCATCCAGAAGAACAAGGACAGCAGGTACATGGGAACTCCACTGCCTGTAGGTTCACCTCCAAGCCTCTCATCATCCTGACTTGGAAATATATTCCTGTTTCTTCAGTGTCACTGGATCAAAATCCTGGAATTCCATTCCATTGTGCGTCTACCTACTGGCTACCACATGGACTGCAGCAGTTCAACAAGGCATCAACATCTTCTGAGGGACAACTAGGGAAGGTTCAGCCACATTTCAAGATTGATCTTTAAAAAATCTCAAACCAACTTGAAAGGACATTGGAGATGGAGAGAAAGGATCTAGTGGTTGTGATTCACATTGGGACAAACATCATAGGCAAGACTTCCTATTTGAAAGAATACCACTAATTAGGAAATAAATTCAAAATTTGAAAGGCTTTAATCTTTGAATTAATACCCAAACCACATGAAGATTAGCTGGGGATAAGTAGAGCAAGAAGTGAATATGTTGCACTGTGGGAAAAAGGGTTCTGTTTCTAGGCTAATAGCACCAAACTAGAGTAAAAAATAATTGTACAGTTGGGATCTACTGTATCTGATATGGCTTAAGTGAAGGGATCAAGTCAATATAGTTGAGTCAGGCCCAACTGAGAATTTGGCCACTGCCCAGATCCTATCTGCTGGACACCTTCTGAACCTGACCACCCACCTGCTGAAGGTGGATGACTCTGAGGTGATGCTGACTAATGGCTACATGGCTAGAGGTCTGTAGTACAATGTGTATACACAGAAACAAATAGCATGAAAAGCCAAGTTCCAGGATGTTCCGAGAGGATCTGAAACAGTTGGTCATCCTGTGTATATGTGGACTTCAAATTAATGAATTGAGTGAAGGGCTCAGATGGGAAAAGTAGGGTAGACTATAGTTTGAATTCAAACAAAGGGCAGAGAGTAGAGTAAGTATCTAAAGCACAATTTCTGAACATTAAGGGAAAGAGAAAACTAAAAATTCTAAAGTAATTAAGCCAAGCAGAGAAATAACAAACATGAGTAAAACATGAGAGCACAATGAGAAGTTAGGGTACATGACCAAAATGAGCACTACTTATGAAAATGTGGTGTTAAGGAACAAATTGAATTACTTGCAGGAAGAAATTCAACTTCGAGGGTATGATGTAGTAAGACATTACTAAGATATTGTTGCAACTCAGGGAACTAAATCTCATAAGTCACAAGATTTACAGGAAATGATAGAGGGTCTAGATCTTTCTGGTTAAGGATGAAGTTAAATCGATAATCAGAAGGAATAGAACATGGGGAGAATTAAAAAAAAGAAAAGTGGGACCGTAATGTGGGTTGTTGATTTAGGCTCCCTGATTGTAGCTAAGATGTAATAGAGTGTGAGCAAGCTCTAATATAGGTAGTGCAAACGTAATGGAGAAATTTACCTGGATAAGGAAAGCATTAAAGCTCATTTCAGAAAGGAGAACTTCTTGAGTGTGTAAACGCAACATTCTGTATTTGGTATGTCCTGTGTGACGAGATCTCATTTAACTAACACATTATATTTACAGAAGCTAGATACTAAACAAATCTCTATATTGAAAACAGAGGAGAAGTCATAAAAGCCAACAGGGTCTTGAATCACACAGCACCCTTCTCCATTGTTAATGCACTGCATTGAAAATTAGCATTTGTTCTTAGAAAGTAATGGTAAATGAGCTTTCACATAGAGGTGGACGAGAGGGCAGCAGTCATCTAACTCATGCCATTGGCCAAGAAGGTTAGACAAGTGAGTGACATAGCATTGATAGCCAGCATCCATAATAAGCAATATTAACAGGGGCAAGAGGATCCAAGGAGAAGAGACAGACCATCTCCTGGAGGAAAACAAAGATTACTCCACCATCAGACTGTTGGTACTGAGACCATTAAAGACTACCACAGGTCACCACGAAAGCATATAGGATCACGGGGATGTGTGAGTGCGCTACCTATACTCTTCCATTCCACAGAATGGCTCTGGGATCAGTAAAGGTTTCTCATCTGTTTCCTTTCTTTGACTAAGTAACTAATGTACTGCATCTAAATTGCAGCTTCTCAATGAACCATCAGAAAATTGCATTAAATCATCAACTGCCTGTATTACATAACTGTGATCACGAGCCCTCTAAAATTGACAGTGTTCAGAGTAGTCTTCAGCAATGACATATACTGGATCCAACAAGGGAGCATTCTGTAATTAGTTTTAGTATTGAGTAACATGCCTGATTTATTTAATGGTCAAACAGTGTAAAACCATTTATCTAATAATAATTACGTGACTGGGTTCAATGTAGGTTCAAAAAGGAGAAATACGAAACTGCTACTGAAGTTCTAGATTTGCATAACGCTCACTACAGTGCTTTTAACCAGACAGTAAATCAGGCAAATCTGTTAATAAAGAAAAAAAATCAGTGGGAGCCATCTAGTAAAGAATTAAATGTGACAATGGAAGCTTGTCCTGGTACTCTGTTTCTCTGGCATTTGCTTAAAGTCAGCTGTCTTTGTGATTTTATGAATACTTATATATTGTAATGACTACTTTTATTAGGACTTTGGACTAAAAGTTGGAAAAGGAACTGCTTTAAACTAAGGAAGTTATGTAAAATGGTGTTTGTGGACTTAACAAAACAAAACTGGCCCATTCTAAGTTGTATATACAATTTTGTCTTATTCAAGAATTGGGGGTTGGCGGGTACAGGGTGAGGGATGTGTTATCGAGGCAGTTTTGCCCAAAAGTAGTCTTTTGGTTGGGTTTTTCAATCGGGACTAGCTCTGTGGGTTCAGGAGAGCTCACTTTTCATAATAATTTCGTGATTGGTCCCTGGGCAAATGGCTACAGCCTTGTGCTTAGACAATACTGGAAAAATTTTGTGCCTACAAAGAGAAAGCACATAAATCTTTCTCTTTTGTCTTTCCCATGTGTAGAGAAGTAATAGAAAATCTCATAGTAGCTGTTGTCACATCATTTCACTGTAAACTGCTATCTGCAAATTCCCTTTTTAAAAGGAAAGTGGAAAACCATCTTCAGAGTCATGGAAAGAACAAAATCTCAACCAGTGAATGGAAGCCTGGGAACTGGTCTATTCATATCCTTGCATCATTTGCAAAGTATTGGTGAAAGACAGAAGGAAAGCAAAAGAGAACAACTTAGCGATGGCTATGATCTAAATCATTGCCAGAATTGTGCTTCTGACTTTTTTCCCTCCCTACTTGTGTGTTGTTTTATTTCTTTGTGTTTCTTTGTATGTGTATGGGAATTTTAAGAAGAGGCAGAGATTAATTTAAAGAGTTAGAAGTTGCATCATTTTTCTTCCTTGCCATTGTTTTAAAAATAGTTTAATTACAATAAATAATTATTTTCTTGTTAATGAGAACTCCTGGTGTGCATATTCTTTTTAACCTGACTTTGGTAGTTTGGTGAAATTGGGTAGTTTCACCATTTAGAGTCATAGAGCCATAGAACTGTATAGCATGGAAACAGACCAACTTGTCCATGCTGACCACGTATCCCAAATTAATCTCGTCCCATTTGCCAGCATTTGGCTCATATCTCACTAAACCTTTTCTATTCATATACCCATCCAGATGTCTATTAAATGTTGGAATTGTACCAGCTTCCTCCACTTCCTCTGGCAGCTTATTCCATACACTCACCACCCACTGCGTAAAAGATTTGCCCTGAAGGTCCCTTTTAAATCTTTCCCCTCTCACTTCAAACCTATGCTGTCCAATCTTGGACTCCCCCACTCTGGGAAAAAGACCTTAGCTACTCATCCTATTTGTGCCCTCATGATTTTATAAACTTTGATAAAGTCACTCTCAGCCTCTGACGCTCCGGGGAAAACAGCCCCAGCCTCTTCAGCTAATCCCTGGAGCTCAAACTCTCCAACCCCGGCAACATTCTTGTAAATCTTTTTTGAACCCTTTCAAGTTTCACAACATCTTTCCCTTAACAGGGAGACCAGAACCAAACACAAATATTCCAAAAGTGGCCTAACTAATGTTCTGTACAGCCACAACATGACCTCCTAACTCCTGTGCTTATAGTACTTACCAGTAAAGACAAGCACACCAAATGCTTTCTTCACTATTCTGTCTGCCTGGGACTCCACTTTCAAAGAATTATGAACCTGCATACCCAAAGTATCTTTGATCAGCAACACTCCCCAGACCCTTACCAGAATTGTGCTTCTGACTTTTTTCCCTCCCTACTTGTGTGTTGTTTTATTTCTTTGTGTTTCTTTGTATGTGTATGGGAATTTTAAGAAGAGGCAGAGACCCTGCCCGATTTGCCTTCCAAAATGCAGCACCTCACATTTAACTAAATTAAACTCCATCAGCTGCTCCTTGGTAAATTAGCCCATTTGATCAAGGCCCCATTGTATTCTAAGGTTATCTTCTTCACTGTCCACTACACCACCAATTTTGGTGTCATCTACAAACTTACTAACTATACCTCCTATGTTTACATCCAACAGATAGCTTTGGCAAATAGAATTAAGGAGAATCCAAAGGGTTTTTACAAATACAATAAGGACAAAAGGGTAACTAGGGAGAGAATAGAGCCTCTCAAAGATCAGCAAGGCGGCCTTTGTGTGGAGCCACAGAAAATGGGGGAGATACTAAATGAATATTTTGCATCAGTATTTACTGTGGAAAAGGCTATGGAAGATATAGACTGTAGGGAAATAGATCTTGCAAAATGTACAGATTACAGAGGAGGAAGTCCTGGATGTCTTGAAACGGGTAAAGGTAGATAAATCCCCAGGACTTGAGCAGGTGTACCTGAGAACTCTGTGGGAAGCTAGAGAAGTGATTGCTGGGCCTCTTGCTGAGATATTTGTATCATCGATAGTCACAGGTGAGGTGCAGGAAGACTAGAGGTTGGCAAACGTGGTGCCACTGTTTAAGAAGAGTGGTAAAGACAGGCCAGGGAACTATAGACCGGTGAGCCTGACCTCTGTGGTAGGCAAGTTGTTGGAGGGAATCCTGAGGGACAGGATGTACATGTATTTGGAAATGCAAGGACTGATTCGGGATAGTCAACATGGCTTTGAGCGTGTGAAATCATGTCTCACAAACGTGATTGAGTTTTTTGAAGTAACAAAGAAGATTGAGGGCAGAGCAGTAGATGTGATCTATATGGACTTCACTAAGGCATTCGACAAGGTTCCCCATGGGAGACTGATTAGCAAGGTTAGATCTGATGGAATACAGGGAGAACTAGCCATTTGGATACACAACTAGCTCAAAGGTAGAAGAGAGAGGGTGGTGGTGGAGGGTTGTTTTTCAGACTGGACGCCTGTGACCAGTGGAGTGCCACAAGGATCGGTGCTGGCCCTCAACTTTTTGTCATTTACATAAATGATTTGGATGCGAGCATAAGAGGTACAAGTTAGTAAGTTTGCAGATGACACCAAAATTGGAGGTGTAGTGGACAGCGAAGAGGGTTACCTCAGATTACAACAGGATGTAGACCAGATGGGCTAATGGGCTGAGAAGTGGCAGATGGAGTTTAATTCGGATAAATGCGAGGTGCTGCATTTTGGGATATCAAATCTTAGCAGGACTTTTGTACTTAATGGTAAGGTCCTAGGGAGTGTTGCTGAACAAAGAGACCTTGGAGTGCAGGTTCATAGCTCCTTGAAAGTGGAGTTGTAGGTAGATAGGATAGTGAAGAAGGCGTTTGGTATGCTTTCCTTTATTGGACAGTGTATTGAGTACAGGAGTTGTGAGGTCATGTTGTAGCTGTACAGGACATTGGTTAGGCCACTGTTGGAATATTGTGTGCAGTTCTGGTCTCCTTCCTATCGGAAAGATGTTGTGAAACTCAAAAGGGTTCAGAAAAGATTTACAAGGATGTTGCCAGGGTTGGAGGATCTGAACTACAGGGAGAGGCTGTACAGGCTGCGGCTGTTTTCCCTGGAGCATCAGAGACTGAGGGGTGGCCTTATAGAGGTTTACAAAATTATGAGGGGCATGGATAGGATAAATAGACAAAGTCTTTTCCCTGGGGTCAGGGAGTCCAGAACTAGAGGGCATAGGTTTAGGGTGAGAGGAGAAAGATATAAAAGAGACCTAAGGGGCAACGTTTTCACACAGAGGGTGGTACACAAATAGAATGAGCTACCAGAGGATGTGGTGGAGGCTGGTACAATTGCAACATTTAAGAGGCATTTGGATAGGTATGTGAATAGGAAGGATTTGGAGGGATATGGGCTGGGTGCTGGCAGGTGGGACTAGATTAGGTTGGGATATCTGGTCGGCATGGACGGGTTGGACCGAAGGGTCTGTTTTCATGCTATACATCCGTATGACTTTAAATGACAAAAAAAAGTGGATCTAGCACCGATCTTTGCAGCACAATGCTGGTCACAGTCCTCCAGTTTGAAAAGAAACCCTCCACCATCACCCTCCACCTTCTACCTTTGAGCCTGTTCTGTATCCACCTGGTTAGTTCTCCCTGTATTACATGTGACCTAACCTAGCTGACTAATCTACCATGAGGAACCTTGTTGAATGCCTTACTGAAGTCCATATAGATCACATCCACCACCCGCTACCTTCATCAAAGATCTTTGTTACTTCAAAAAACTTGATCGAGTTTGTGAGACATGAATTCCCATGCACAAAGCCATGTTGACTATTCCCAGTCAGTCCTTGCTTTTTCAAATACATGTAAATCCTGTCTCTCAGAATTCCCTCCAACAACTTGCCCATCACTGATGTCAGGCTCTCCAACCTGTAGTTCCCTGGCTTTTCCTAATCACCTTTTTTTTCTCCAGTGACACCATATTAGCCAACCTCACCTGTGAGCCAATAGGACCTCACCTGTGGTTATCGACAATAGAAATGTCTCAGCAAGGAGCCCAGCAATCACTTCCCTAGCGTCCCATAGTTTTAGGGTACACCTGATCAGGTCCTGGGGATTTATCCACCTTTGTGTTTCAAGACATATAGCACTGCCTCCTCTGTAATATGGACACTTTTCAAGATGTCACTATTTATTTCTCCATCTTCTATATCCTTCCCCACAGTAAACACTGATGCAAATATTTTAGTTTCTTCCCCATTTCCTGCGGTTTCACACATTGGTGGGCTTGCTCATCTTTAAGGGGACCTGTTCTCTCCTTTGTTACTCTTTTATCCTTAATGTATTTGTAGAATCCCTTTGCCAGAGCTATCTCATGTCCCTTTTTAGCCCTCCTAATTTCCCTCTTAATTATACTCCTACTGACTTCATATCTTCTAGGGATTCACTCGATCCCTGCTGTCTATACTGACATGTCCTTTCTCCTTATTCTTGACCAAAATCTCCATTTTTATAGTCGTCCAGCATTCCCTACACCTACCAGCCTTGGCCTTCACCCTAACAGGAATATACTGTTCTGAATTCTCATTATCTTATTTTTGAAGGTTTTCCATTTTTCAGCCATCCCATTACCTGCGAACGTCTGCCCCCAATCAATTTTTGAAAGTCCTTCCCTAATACCGTCAAAATTGGTCTTCCTGCAATTTAACTTTTAAATTCTGTCTATCCTTTTGCATCACTATTATAAAACTAATAGAATTATGGTCACTGGCCCCAAAGTGCTCCCCTATTTGCACCTCCGTCATCTGCCCTGTCTTATTTCCCAAGAGCAGGTCAGGTTTTGCACCTTCAATAGTAGGCACATCCATATACTGAATCAGAATTTTCTTGTACACATTTAACAAATTCCTTTCCATCCAAAGCCTTAATACTATGGCAGTACCAGTCTACGTTTGGAAAGTTAAAATCCCCTACCATAGCCACTCTATTATTCTTACAGATAACTGAGATCTCCTTAGAAATTTGTTTCTCAATTTCCCTCTGACTGTTGGGGAGGAGTCTGTAGTATAATCCCAATAATGCAATCATCCCTTCATTTCTCACTTCCACCCAAATAACTTCCCTACACATGTTCCCAAGAATATCCTCCCTAAGTACAGCTGTAATGTTATCCGTAATCAAAAATCCTAGAACATCTATGCCCTGGAATATTGAGATGCCAGTCCTGTCCATCCCTGAGCCACGTTTGTGTAATTGCTATGATATCCCAGTCCCATATTCCCAAACCATGCTCTGAGTTCATCTGCGTTCCCTGTTAGGTGTCTTGCATTGAAATAAATGCAATTTAATTTATCAGTCCTACCTGTTTCTCTGCTTTGTTCCTGCCTGCCCTGACTCTTGACTCGCTCCTTTTCCCAGCTGCACAGGCTCAGACTGATCTCTTTTCTCACTGTCACCCACCTGCCCCCACACACTCCACTACTAGTTTAAAACCTCCAACACAGCCCTACCAAATCTCCCCACCACTAAATAGTCCCCTTCCAATTCAGGTGTAATCCATCCTCCTTATATGAGTCATTTCTACCCCAGGAGAGTTTCCAATGATCCAAAAATGTGAACCCTTCTCCCCTGCACTAGTTCCTCGGCTGCACGTTCATTTTCATTAACCTCCTATTCCTACCCTCACTAGCTTGCAGCACCAGCTATTACTACCCTGAAGGATCTACTTTTTATATTCCTGCCTAAATTCCTATATTCTCTGTGCAGAATCTCGCCCTTTTCTCTTCCTATGTTGTCAGTTCCACTGTGTACAGCGACCTCCTGCTGACCCTCTCCCCTTTGAGAATACTCTGCACCCTGTCTGAGATAATCTTGATCCTGACACCAGGGAGGCAATACACCATTCTGATGCCTTTTGTCAGCCGTAGAATAGTCTGTCTGTTCCTCTGACTAGAGAGTCCCCCATCATAATTGATCCTTGGAACCTGACATAACCCTCGTTACAGTAGAGCCACTCTTGGTACCAGAAACCTGGATGTCTGTGCTACATTTCCCTGAGAGAGCATCATTCCCTACATTTTCCAAAACTGCATACACGCTTGAGATTTCTGATGACTCCCGGAATAATGGAGCTTAATTTCCAGCACACTGCCCAGTGAGTTGTGAAAAGGTACATGTAATGTATTGTTCATTCAGATGGTTGTGCAGGAGGAAATACATTTTAAATAATGTCGTGGTAGTTAAGTTTATTTTTTAAAAATTTTCAAGCACATTGCAATTTTATTTGTATCTCAAAATGAGTGCTACATGCCACTTCCAGTATTTATTGCTGCATATTCCTCCATTACTGAAGACATTTGAGAGTATGGTTTATTTGTTATACATTTCAAATTAATATAGTTTCTTCCTTGCCCCTCAGCTGTATAGATTCATGGTTTGAAGTGAACAGATCATGTCCAGAACACCCTTCGGATTGACCTCTCCTGGCTTGCAGCTGCTTATGGCCTTCTGTTAAAAGGTAAGAAGAGCCATTTGTAAATTAAACTTCAGTGCACTGTGATAACGTGTCAAAAAAACTCTTCAGGTTACTCATTATTTTCCCAGAGACACCCAGAGAACTTAAACAGTTTCCTGAAGGTGAAGTTTGAGTAGGCTAGGGAAGTGCTGGTTTGTATTATGCATGACATGAAATTAGTTGTGATGGGCAAACTGTGAAGGAAAAAAAACAGTGCATCCTTATCAACAGTCCAACATTTCCATAGCTGGAGATTGAGTTCATCTCCTTGATTCACACTGGTGGTTCTTTAAACGACATTTTGAGGGAAAGTACTAGTATGTACCAGCCTCCGCCACTTTCTCTGGCAGCTCGATCCATACGCACATCAACCCCACGTGAAAAAGTTGTCCTTAGATCCTTTTAAATCTTTCTCCTCTCACCTTAAAGCCTTCCACAGGTCAGTGCAACATCAAGGGTCAAAAGGCCTATATTGTACTGTTATGTTCTCTGTTCTGTACCCTCTAGTCTTGGACTCCTCCACCCCAGGGAAAAAACCTTGTTTATTCACAGTATCCATGCCCCTCCATAAAGTCACCCCTCAGCCTCCGATGCTTCAGGGAAAATGGCCGTAATCTATTCAGCCTCTCCCTATGGCTCAAACCCTCCAACCCTGGCAGCATCCTTGTAAATCTTTTCTGAACCCTTTCAAATTTCACACCATCTTTCCTATAGCAGGAAGTAGAATTGCACACCGTATTCCAATAACGACTTAACCAATGTCATGCATAGCTGCAACATGACCTCCCAACTCTTATACTCAATACACTGATCAAAAAAAGGCAAGCATACAAAACACCTTCTTCATTATCTTGTCTACCTATTACTCCACTTTCAAGGAACTATGAAGCTGCACTCCAAGGTTTTTTTGTTCAGCAATGCTCCCCAAGACCTTATCATTAATTGTACAAGTCCTGCCCTGATTTGCCTTTCCAAAATGCAGCATCTCACATTTATCAAAATTAAACTCCATCTGCCACTCTAAGGATTCTCTCTCATCTGAGCTAGTACCACCAAGGCTGTAAGACAAATATAAAAGTGCTTGAGCTACTCATAAAATATGTCGAAAAGTATGTCAAATCCCCCATAATGTGGAGTTGCTGGAATTGGACTACTGTTGTCAAAATCAGAAGTCATACAGCACCAGATTATAGTCCAACTGGTTTATTTGAAATCAGAAGCTTTTGGGGCAGTGCTCCTTTGTTAGGACTTCACCTGACAAAGGGGCAATGCTCATAAAGCTTCTGATTTCAAATAAACCTGTTGGACTATAACCTGGTGTTGTGTGACTTCTGACTAAATCCCCCATAGTCAGTCTCAAACTGTCCCTACTCTGCTGTGTTTACCCTGCCATCAGCCTTATACGATTTGAATTTATGTTATCAAATGGCACTGCCAGTGTTGCACAAATAAAAGTGCAGAAAGGTGTATTACCATCAAGAGATCAATATTATCATTCTCCCAGTGAGAAAACAAGATATTGTGATATGCAAAATGTTGGTCTGTGGACTGACACAAATCTGATCTCAACTTAAATATCATTTGTTTGCAAGTTGTTGTTGTTAAATTGTTTTATTCTTGTTGAATTCCACAATAAGAGACAACCCTGTGGTACGAAAGGACAATTAAATGTTGCTGGAACTGAAGAGTTTAAGTTGTAAGGAGAGGATGGATAAGAATTAGAATCCCTACAGTGTGGAAACACGCCCTTCGGCCCAACAAAGTCCACACAAACCTCTGAAGAGGAACCCACTCAGGCCCATCCCCCTACTTATATTTACCCCTGACTAATGCACCTAACCTACACATCCCTGAACCCTAGGGCAATTCAGCATGGTCAATTGACCCTAACCTGCACATCTTTAGATGTGTGAGGAAACCAGAGCACGGAGAAAACATGCAAATTCATCACAGACAGTTTCCCGAGGCTGGAATCGAACCTGGGTCCAGGGTGCTATGAGGCAGTAGTGTGAACCACTGAGCCACTGTGCCGCCCAAATAGGAATAGCTGGGACTTTTTCACTGGAGCATAAGTAGTTAAGGGGTGATTTTATAGGTGTTTATAAAATCATGAGGAGCATAGATCAGGTGAATAGCAAAGGTCTTTTCCCTAGGGTAGGGGAGTTCAGAATTACAGGGCAAAATTTAAAGGTGAGAGGAGAAAGATTTAAAAGGGAGGTGAGGGTCAAATTTTTCTCATCGTGTTCATATGTGAAATGAACTGCCAGAGGAAATAGAATATGCTGATATAGTTACAACATTTGAAAGGCATTTGGGTAGGTTCATGAATAGGAAAGATTTAGAGGGTGATGGGCCAAACACAGGTAAGTGGGACTAATCTAGTTTGGAAAACTTGGTTAACATGGATGATTTGGACTGAAAGGTCTGTTTCCATGCGGTATGACTTGATGAAGTGACATTCAAAAAAGGGAGTTGCATTAATCAGGCTTGAGTTCCAGTTTTATTAACTTCAGTCTGAGAAACTGTGCCCTAAAAGTGCTTACAGAATAGGGCAGCAGAATGAAATATTTAGACTGTGGCATAACTTAAACATGCAATCCCTTAACTGTGCCTTGAGTTATGTATTTTTCTAACTGTTCACAGAATGTGGATGGTGGGGAATGGTGGTTGTTAGGTACCCCCCAGTGCTGTTAGAACATAGAACATTACAGGACAATACAGGCCCTTCGGCCCTCGATGTTGTGCCGACCTGTGGAACCAATCTGAAGCCTATCTAGAACATAGAACATAGAACATAGAACAATACAGCACAGAACAGGCCCTTCGGCCCACGATGTTGTGCCGAACTTCTATCCTAGATTAAGCACCCATCCATGTACCTATCCAAATGCCGCTTAAAGGTCGCCAATGAATCTGACTCTACCACTCCCTCGGGCAGCGCATTCCATGCCCCCACCACTCTCTGGGTAAAGAACCCACCCCTGACATCTCCCCTATACCTTCCACCCTTCACCTTAAATTTATGTCCCCTTGTAACACTCTGTTGTACCCGGGGAAAAAGTTTCTGACTGTCTACTCTATCTATTCCTCTGATCATCTTATAAACCTCGATCAAGTCACCCCTCATCCTTCGCCGTTCCAACGAGAAAAGGCCGAGAACTCTCAACCTATCCTCGTACGACCTACTCTCCATTCCAGGCAACATCCTGGTAAATCTTCTCTGCACCCTCTCCAAAGCTTCCACATCTTTCCTAAAGTGAGGCGACCAGAACTGCACACAGTACTCCAAATGTGGCCTAACCAAAGTCCTGTACAGCTGCAACATCACCTCACGACTCTTGAATTCAATCCCTCTGCTAATGAACGATAATACTCCATAGGCCTTCTTACAAACTCTATCCACCTGAGTGGCAACCTTCAAAGATCTATGTACATAGACCCCAAGATCCCTCTGTTCCTCCACCTGACCAAGAACCCTACCATTAACCCTGTATTCCGCATTCTTATTTGTTCTTCCAAAATGGACAACCTCACACTTGGCAGGGTTGAATTCCATCTGCCACTCCTCAGCCCAGCTCTGCATCCTATCTAAGTCCCTCTGCAGCCGACAACAGCCCTCCTCACTGTCCACAACTCCACCTATCTTTGTATCATCTGCAAATTTACTGACCCACCCTTCGACTCCCTCCTCTAAGTCATTAATAAAAATTACAAACAGCAGAGGACCCAGAACTGATCCCTGCGGAACTCCACTTGTAACTGGACTCCATGCTGAATATTTACCATCTACCACCACTCTCTGACTTCTACCGGTTAGCCAGTTTTCTATCCAATTGGCCAAATTTCCCTCTATCCCATGCCTCCTGACTTTCCGCATAACCCTACCATGGGGAACCTTATCAAATGCCTTACTAAAATCCATGTACACTACATCCACTGCTCTACCCTCATCCACATGCTTGGTCACCTCCTCGAAGAATTTAATAAGACTTGTAAGGCAAGACCTACCCTTCACAAATCCGTGCTGGCTGTCCCTAATCAAGCAGTGTCTTTCCAGATACTCGTAAATCCTATCCCTCAGTACCCTTTCCATTACTTTGCCTGCCACAGAAGTAAGACTAAATCTATCCTATTCCATCTGTCCTGTCCTGACTACCTCTGACATCTGTCCTGTATCTATCACCCCTCAATTTAAAGCTATGTCTCCTCATGCTAGCCATCATCATCTGAGGTAAAAGTCTCTCACTGTCAACCTTATCTAACCCTCTGATTATCTCATATGTCTCAATTAAGTCACCTCTCAACCTTCTTCTCTCGAAAGGAAATAGCCTCAAGTCCCTCAGCCTTTCCTCATAAGACCTTCCCTCCATACCAGACAACATCCTGGTAAATCTCCTCTGAATCCTTTCCAAAGCTTCTACATCTTTCCTATGATGCGGTGACTAGAAATGTATGCAATACTCCCAAGTGCGGCTGCACCAGAGTTTTGTACAGCTGCAACGTGACCTCGTGGCTACAAAACTCAATCCCTCTACTAACACAAGCTAACACACAGTATGTCTCCTTAACAGCCCTATCAACCTGGTGGCAACTTTCAGGGATCTATGTACATGGACAGTGAGATCTCTCTGCTCATCCATCTGCCTGAATGGATAGAGAGTTCCAGGGCTTTGATCTGGTTAAATGAAGGAACAGTGAGATAGTCCCAGGTCCACATGATGCATGATTTGAAGAGGAAATTGCAGGTGGTGTTACCATGTATCTGCTGCCCTTGTCCTCCAGGATGGTAGAGGTCCTGGGTTTGGAAGATGCTGACAAAAGGGACTTGAGTTAATGGATTGCATCTTATAGATGGTAGACACTGCTACCACTGTGTACTGGGAAAGGGAGTGAATGCTAAAGGTGTTGGATGGGAGGCCAATCAATTGGGCTGTTTTGTCTTGGGTAGTGTCAAGCTTCTTGAGTGTTATTGGTGTTGCACCCATTCAGGAGAGTATTTCAGTCGAACCTAACTCTTGTAGACTGAGGGCTGGCACCACCTCTTGAACTGTCCTTACCTATACGTTTTCCTTCTCACCTATCCACTCCACCGTCCGGTCCTACCTATCACCATCACCCCCCCCCCCCCCACCTCTGCGCCCCCCCCCCCCCCCAACCTGCATCTACCTATTGCGTTCCCAGCTACCTTCCCCCACCCCAGCCCCCCACCCTTCTATTTATCTCTCAGCCCCTCTCCTCTTCCCCATATTTCTGATGAAGGACTTATCCCCAAAATGTCAATTCTCCTGCTCCTTGGATATTGCCTGCCTTGCTGTGCTTTTCCAATGCCACATTCTCGACACTGGTGAGATGGAAGGTGAGTTACTCACCACAGAATTCCTAGCCTCTTACCTATTCTTGTTGCCACAAACCAAGAGGTATCTGGTTAATGGTAACCCCAAGATGTTGATAGTGGGTGATTCAGCGGTACTGTCCAGAGGAGATGATTAGATTCTGTCTTGCTGGGGACGTTGGAGCCTGACACTTGTGTGGTAAGACTGTTAGTGAAACTTGTCAGTCCAAACATTGATATTGTTGTACTTCAGTAGCTGAACATTGTGCCCTCAGCCTGACTTCTGACCTTATGATGATCATTGATGAAGCAGCTGAAGATGTTTAACTCTAAAGCACTATCCTGAAAAACTCCTGCTGAGGTGACTGACCTCCAACAACCATAGTCATTTTTCTTTGTGCTTGGTATGATATCAAAAGTAGATTGATATGACAATAATTGGTTGTGTTGTTTTTATGCACAGGACAAACCTGGACAATTTTGTATGTTGCTGAGTAGATGCCAGTGATGTTAATAGAACAGCTTGGATATCCATATTGGCGGGACACAGCTTGTTCTAGAGCTCAAGTCTTCAGTACTATTGCTGGAAAATAGCCTTTGCAGTAGCAAGTATCTTCAGCCATTTTTTGACTTATGATACTGAGGACCCCCATTTCTTCCCATTTCTGGCTGAGGATTGATGCAAATACATCAGCTTTGTCTTTTGCACGATTGTAACGATCTCCTGCATCACTGAGGATAGGGATACTTGGGGAGAGCCTCCATCTCCTGTTTGTTATTTAATTCCACCATCATTCAAGACTGGATGTGGCAGGACTGCAAACTTTTTACTTGATAGGTCAGTTGAAGGATCACTTAGCCCCATTTATATAGCTGCTTTCGCTGTTTGACATATAGGTAGTCCTGTGTTATAGCTCCATCAGGTGCCGTATTTTTAGGAATGCCTTGATAAACACTATAGGTTAAAATGTTTGTTAAATGGAGTCCAGGCATGTGCTTTTCTAGTCAAAATTTTATTCCCAACCCAAATGATTACTTTGACTAGGAGAAAGTGAGGACTGCAGATGCTGGAGATTAGAGTCTAGCTTGTGGTGCTGAAAAAGCACAGCTGGCCAGGCATCATCCAAGGAACAGGAGAGCTTTTGCCTGAAACATCAACTCTCCTGCTCCTCAGATGATGCCTGACCAGCTGTGCTTTTCCAGCACCACACTCTCAACACTGATTACTTTGACCCATATGGATCCAGTCAAGTTCTCACCCAGTTACAGTCAATTAATAGATAACCATGACCTATTTCTTAGTTCCAATTGTCCTTGGGTGCTACTAGATAATAACATGCCCTGGTGCCGCTCTTGGCTTGCCCTGCTGCATTCTTCATTGAACCAGAGTTGAATACCCAGCTTAATGGCCTGTTAAAGTGGGGGGAAATACTGTGCCTTGAGGTAACGAATTGTGGGCCAGGGAAGAGAGGGACCTAAAGGGATAGTTGGGTTGAAGTGTATGTAAAAAGATTATAAATGGATTGTTTAAAATGTTACAAAGTGGTTTTTTTTTGTAAATATTTTTATTGAGGAGCAAAGATTTCTAAGTTTTTTTTACAAAATTACAAGATCACTACAAAATAGTATGACAACTTTATAATGTAATGACAATAGCAGTAAACAAACTACTACTCTACTCCACAAGTCGCTAAAACAAGAGAGAGAAAGAAAAACCCTACAAAAACTACAATTCAATAAACAGCTAGAGGAAAAAAATAGCCAGAATAAAATTTAACCAAGTTATACCAAGGTAACTTAAATTCTAGTCAATTAAGTGACGACACTCAGCGCATTCCCACCGAAGCTCCCATCACTGGGAGTATGAGTAAGCAAACCCATATTTATTCAGGATTTTTCTCCCCCCACCTTCTCCCCCCCCACCCAGGGGCCCCTGGACCACCAGATATAGCCCTCATGACTACACAAAGGTCCTGAGCAATACAGCTGACAAGTCTGCATCAATATAATTCAGAAAGCCGCCATGTTTGATAAAACAGTTCTATTTTCTGGTGCACCATAATCGGAACGAATTCCAGGGGGATGTGCTCCATAACTAATCTATGCCACCCCGTAAGTCCCGAGGGAATTCTCTGACACCCAGCTCATTAGAATGCTCTTCCTCTCACAAAATGAAAGAATATTAAGCAATTTCTTCCCATGCACATCCAGAGAGGAGAGATTTGGAAGATCCAACAGGAGGGACACCAGATCCAACTTCAGTTCCCAAAACTACTACCAAAATGCATGCTGTGGCATCCCAATACCTGCGGAGCTTGTGCCATGACCACAAGCTATGAGTAAGAGTGCCAACATCTATTTTGCATTTGGGGCACATTCAAGACATTCCTGTCTTGAATTTTGCAAGCTGCTGTGGTGCCACGTGAGCCCTGTGGAGTATCTTCAGTTGGATAGCCTGGGTCCTGTTACAAATCGAAATCTTCCTAACATTCTCTCAAATATCCTCCCACATCTCTGATGAAATTTCCAACCCCAATTCTTGAGTCCAGGTTCTGTATAGTCACTCCATGCCCTTTGAAGCATGACTTCCTAACAAGCGATAGAGGCTGCTGACAAACAGTGCCCGTGGACCGAAACACACTCCTTTTCCTATCCAATTTATAGGAACTAACCATCAATGTAGTCTTTTTTGTATAAAGTCCCTAACCTGGAAACAGGTTTCTCCTAGGTAGCTCAAATTTCTGACTCAGCAACTTGAAAGACATCGTGACCTCCCTTCAAATAAATCTCCCAAACAGGAGATTCCTCTGGACTTCCAGAACTTAAAGCCAGAGTCCATTGACTCCAGCCAGAAATCCAACATTCCCACTATGGGTGTGAAAGGAGAAGTTTTTTCTAAGTTGCCCTCACCTTGCCGCATCATTCTCCATGCTTTAACTATGTTATGGACAATCTGGTTTTTACTATGGTCGATAACAGTGCTCATCTTGTCCATAAACAATAAATTGATGAGGGGGGCATTTTTTTCTGGGAGGCCTCAATGTCCAACCTAAATTGATTGCAAGTCCTGGTAGGCCCGGTCAGCCACATAGGATAGTAAGGAACTCAACTGATATTTCTTCAAGACTGGGAAATCCAAAACTAACCTCCCCTGTGTGAGCTGCAATTTGTCCAGCTTAATAAGAGGCCGCCTATGATGCCAGATAAAAGATCCAAGCCAACTGCAAAACCTCCATAGTGCTTGCCTTGGAAGCATCAAAGGGAGCATTCACATGGGATATAATAAACGAGGAACAACATTTATTTTGACCAGAGCTATTCTTACCCAACCAAGATATTGGAAGATCCTCCTAGCGCTGAAGGTCCTGCCTTATCTTCTCTCACAACTGCACATAATTAGTGTTATATAATTAATCGAAGACCAGGGTGATAAAAATGCCTAAATACAGGAAACCTCCCTTTGACCACCGGAAAGGGAAGCTGGTTCCATCCCCAATATTGGATATACTAGTAAGGCCCCCCACAGGCATGGCCTTTGACTTCATGAAATTAATTTTATACCCTGAGAACAAGCCAAATAGATGAATCACTCGTATTAAATAGGGCACAGATGTCATTGGATCAGTTAAGAAAAGAAGGACGCATCTGCGTAGAGGGTGATTTTCTACCTGCCTGACATAACCTCCAGAGCAATTATGTTGGGATCCCTCCGGATGGCCTCCGCCAGCGGCTCAAATACCAACGTAAATAATAGAAGCGAGAGAGGGCACCCTTGTCGGCAGCCTCTGCTGATACTAAAACTATCTGACCTTTACTGAGGCCATTACTGAGAACCACTGCTTTCTGGTCACAATATAACACTGCCACCCGCTCGGCAAAAACCAAGACCAAACTGTTCCAGGACATAAAGAAGGTACGGCTACTCCACCCAGTCAAATGCTCTCGCTGCATCTAGGGAGACTACCAAACATGGAATCGATCTTTGCTGGCATGCTTGGAGCATATTTAATACTCTTCTAATGTGCAAGGTTTGTAGCTCAGGTTGAGGTTTAGGGTGTAGGTTTGCTCACTGAGCTGTAGGTCTGATATCCAGACGTTTCATTACCTGGCTAGGTAACATCATCAGTGGTGACCTCCAAGTGAAGCGAAGCTGTTGTCTCCTGCTTTCTATTTATATTTCAGAAATGACAGCCAGACTAGTAAGACCCCTTGGAATCCTAGTAGCACACAAACCCAGCAACACACTCAAACAAACTTAAAAGACCCAGTACAACCCATGGACAAAAACAACATCATCTACAAAATTCCATGCAAGGACTGCCACAAACACTACGTAGGATAAACAGGAAGAAAGTTAGCCACCAGGATACACGAACACCAGCTAGCCACAAAAAGACATGACCCTCTCTCCCTCGTAGCCCTACACACGGATGAAAAAAACCACCATTTCGACTGGGACAACACATCTATCCTGGGACAGGCTAAGCAAAGACATGCCAGAGAATTCCTAGAGGCCTGGCACTCCAACCACAATGCCATAAACAAACACATAGATCTAGATACCATCGATCAACCCCTCAGAAAACAAACAGGAAATGACATCATCACAAACCCCAGGAACCCCACCCAGGACAAACATATAAATAGAAAGCAGGAGACAACAGCTTTGTTTCATTTGGAAGTCGCCACTGATGATGTTACCAAGCCAGGAAATGAAACGTCTGGATATTAAACCTACAGCTCAGCGAGCAAAGCTATACCCTAAACTCTTCTAATGTTGTTGGTGGACCTACAGCGCTTGATAAAACCTGTCTGATCCTCCTTTTACAATGAAAGGCAATACCATCTCTAGTCTTAATACCAGTATTTTCGACAGAATTTTATAATCCACGTTAAGTAATGATATCGGCCTGTACGAAGTGCAATCCTCTGGGGCTTTTCCTTTCTTAAGAATAAGAGAAATATTTGCTTCTCTCAAAGAAGATGGGAGGCAGTTCTGACTATATGGGTAATTGGACGTATCCAGGAGTGGCCCAACTAGTATGTCTATAAATTCCTTATAAAACTCACTTTGAAATCCATTTGGACCAGGCACTTTACCACTCTGGAGCAGCCTCACCACCATCTGTATTTCCTGAATTGTCAGGGGGACATTCAGAAAGGACACCTGCTTTGAAGTTACACCCAGAAGGTCCAGGCTCCTTTTTTTTTAAACAAAAAAGGATTCCATCTTCATCAATCTGTCCTCACAGCCCTCTGACCGGTACAGCTCAAGAGTAAAATTTCCTAAATTCTGCATTAATCTTTTTGGCATTACACATAAGAGTACCAGCACACACTCTGATGGATGTGATTGGGGGCATTTTTCTTTCTGGCCAAGTACGCTAGATATCTACCTGGTTTATCACCATACTCTCAAATAATCTCTGTTTCGCAAAAGACATTTCTCTCTTTGCTGTCTGGGTGAATGCAGCATTCAAAGTAGCCCTGAGGGCTGTAATCCACTGCAATTTGGTTACAGATGGTCTATCAAAGTGTGCTGACTCAGCTACCTTCAGGCGAGCCTCAAGCAAACATTGCTGCTCTCAACTCTGCTGCTTCCAGTTCACAGAGTAAGAAATAATCAAACCCCATGCATAGGACTTGGCAGTCTCCCAAAGCTGCAATGGATTACTGGCCATACCCAATTTAATGTCCCAAAAGATTTCAAATTCCCACGAAAAATACTCTGTAACCATACTATCTTTCTGAAGGAAAGGGTCCATGCGCAAGTGCCGCGAGCCTATCCCGTTACCACTGGCCTTGACCTCCATGTACACTGCCACCTGATTGGAAACAGCGATGTTTCCTATTCTGCCAGACAGCACCGAATTCAGAAAGGTCAATGGGACACAAAAACATGTTAATTCTAGTATAACTCTTAATGTGGATTAGGAAAAAAAGATGAAATCCCTACCTTTGGGTGAAGACATCTCCACACATCCACCAACCCCAACTCCCTGTTCAGTCCACCAACTGCCTGGATTGTGGGGATATACCTGCAAGACCCCTAGGCATCCTGTCCACTTCAGGGTTAATAATACAATTAAAGTCTCCCCTGTAATTGCATCATTTGCACCAAGGGCTATCAACCTGGAAAGTGTATCGTTAAAACTTTAAGGGGGTGCGCCGGGAGGGGGAGGGGGGGGACAGTATACATTCAAAATCTCATATTCCTCTCGATGTACTAAAGCTTTAAGAATGATAAATCATCCACACTCATCCTTGATTTGGCCTAACATTTGAAATGGGGTATTCTTCTGAATGAGAATAGCATTTGAATTAAAGGATGAGAAAAACACCTGGCCGAACCCTCCCTGTTGCAACTTCAAATGCTCCTTATCGGTTAAATGTGTTTCTTACAGCAAGGCTACATTGACCTTCTCTTTTCTAAGGCTTGACAGTATCTTTTTTCTCTTAATTGGTGAATGGTTCCCATTAACATTCCAGGTACACCAGTTAAACGAATGGTTAGCCATGACCATTCAAAACAGTCCGTGAACCCCCCGGGAGGAAGAACACATTTCATAGTGCGCTGAGTGAAAACCATAAACAGTTTGTATAAATTTAAAAATACAAATTCCCAAACTACCAAATCTATACTTCTAACAGCTACTTCTACAACATACCAACATATTTAAAACAAATGAATGGAGACTTTTCCTCTGTCTACAGGGGTCCACTCATGCCACCCATTAATTCCTTCAAGATTCCTTCTAGCTGAAGCCATGCCCTGCCCCAGACAACACAAAGTAAGGGAAAAAAACATCTTATAGCACGAAAGTTAAAAGTGGGTACTCAACCTGTCCCCTCCATACTGAAATCCTAGGCAATCCTGGTAGAACAAAAATATATAACCCCTCCCCGCTTCCTCCAACAAAAGAAAAACAAAAGGAAATAATTTTAAAAAAAGGAAAACAAAGGATGACAGGAACGGGGAGAGAGAAAGGAGAGGAGAGAGAAAAAGAAGCAAAAAGGAAACTATTTATGACCCCGACATATATTTAAAAAATCAAGACCGGCCCCCCAACAACCAGGTAAACCATGCAAATTACAGAGAAGAAAACAATAAACATAATTGTCCAAATAATTCAAGCCAGTCAGTCTATTTTAAAACATCCAAGAAGTCTTTTGCCTTTTGAACACGGACAATCCGTAGCTAAAACGTAGCATTGCCGGATATCTAACCGAATACTGGATATTTAAATCCCTCAGCCTCCTTTTTACCTCATTGAAGGCCTTCCACATCCGGATCACGGTCAGCGAGAAGTCTTGGAAAAACATAATTCATGTGATCCTTGTATATGAGAACCTGAGGATCCTTCCCAGTCCCTTGAGGCTTCCAGCCCCATTAGCTTGAGTCGCACTAGGAGTGGGTGAGGGCGCTGGTCCAAACCAGACCTGTGCACTGCAACCCTGTAGGCCCACTTGACCTGCACCCGGCCTACCCCGACTTCCAGCTTCAAAAACTGTGGGAGCCATTGCTCCAAGAGGTTGACCAGCTGACCTTCCTCCTCAATTTTCGAGGTTGTCGACCTGATCCTCCTAGGCCCATATCCACCATTCCAAGGCCTGGGCCCGACACGCCACAGTTTCGGAGGCCGCAACCCGTTGCTCCACATCCCCGACACGCTGCCCGTGATGCTGGATCTCCTGGTCGTGCTTCTGCAGCATGACCGAGATCGGTTCAAGCCTGGCCTGGGTCTCCTCCATCGATGAATCAATCCTCGGAGTTTCACAAACTCCAAGATCAGGCTCTGCTCTATAGGTAGGTCCCCTGGGGTGATTGCAGAGGCCAACGCTGCGACCACCCGCGCATCCATTGGTGCGGGGATTTCCCTGCTTGTGTTCCCTTCCCTTTGGTCATTTTCCTAATTTTAAACTAACATAGGACAGTTCTAGGGATCAAAAATAAGTATTTCTCCCACATTAGGTAATAAAGTGAGGGTGAGTGCCCCACTTTGTCTGAGTTCTGATGCAGAGCTCAGCAAGGCAGACCTACTGGGTTGCAGCCATCTTGAATTCCCCCAAAGTGGTTTTTTACTTTGCGCTCATTTAATGAATAATCATGCCTTAAATATCAATTTCCACCTTGCATGTCAGAGAAATTAGTTATGTCTCATGAATATCAGTTTACACGTACATCAGTTTAACACTGATAAAACAAATCATAGTGAAGCATCAAATGTTAATATTTGCTGTGACATCTGAAACTTCATAGGATATGTACAGCATTCAGTGATGTTAGCATTTACTGGCTGCTTTTTTAAAAATTACTTGGAATTGTTAATTCCTTGTACAGATTATACTAATGTCAGTATGAACTGTATGGAATAATGAGGGCAAAAGTGTGTGTGACCAATTCATTCAGATGTGTGAGCCTTTAAATCGTTGTTATATTGCTGTGTGCACAGTGACTGCAAAAGACCAACCTGTGTGCAATCTGTGCAGGAACCTGTTAATTACACATCTTAGAGGGAACATTGGTGAACGTATTACAAAATAATATTTTCTGTCTTGTAAATTATGAACACTCATGAATTAGCTACAATTTGAACAATTTAGAATATATTACCAACAGTCTATTCTTGGTATAAATCCTGTCTACTTCAAATGGACATTGGAGGAGTGTGCGGTCACGTGGCAATTGAAGTTCAATACAGAGAAGTATGCGGTGGTAGAATTTGATACAAAAACATGGAGAGACAGTACAAAGTAAAAGGTACTATTCCAAAGAGTGTGCTGGAATAGGGTGACCCTGGTGTATATTTGCATAAGTAATTAAAGGTGCAGGACAGGTAAAGAAACAATTAATAAACCGTATAATGTTCCAAACGCCCTTTAATAAGACCAGGGAGAAAATGTCAACTTGTATAGGACACTGGTTAGGCTTTAGCTGGAGTATTGTACGGTTCAAGGTGCCACACTTTAGGAACAATGTGAACGCATTGGATAGAGTACAGAAGGAGCTTACAAGAATATTTCCAGGAATGAGAAACTTCGGTAATAAGGATAGATTGTAGAAGTTGGGACTGTTTTGATTGAAAAGGAGAAGACTAAATGAAGATTCAGTAGAGGTTTCCACAATCAGTAGGTGATTAGACAGAGTAGATCGGGAAAAACTATTCTCGTTCATAAGAGGATTGTGAACCACAGGGCGCATGGGCTTAAAAGTGTTTTGCAAAAAAAAAGCCAATGCAACTTTCAAGAGAACTTTTTCACGCAGCAAATAGTGCAGGGAATACACTGCTGGAAGTGTGATGGAGACAGGTTCAGTTGAGGCATTCAAGAAGGCATTAGATAATTATTTAAAAAGAAACAATTAACAGTTTTACAGGGAAAAGGCAAGAAACTTGCACCAAGTTTAAAATGCAAAGAGCCAGTGCGTACACAATGGGCTGAATGGCTGTCATCTACAAATCTATGATCCTGTGACACTTTGCAATTCTCAAAGAGATCCATCCAGATGCAAATAGGAAACTAATATTGAATGATTAAAAGCATGAGTGATTACAGAACTCCACTACTTAACACATTTAAGAATATCTTAAGTCAAACTTTTTTTATTGTCTTTATATTTCTATTTATTTCTCCTTTGTCTTCTTTAGCCATCCTGAAAGGACTCTCCACCATTGTTATTTCCATTCTTAGCTTGTTGGAAAAAATATTCAACTATCCTATGCTAAAACCCAGCAGGTTGAATGTGCTGCTTAAAGTGCAAGCTCTCTCACGGTTTCAATATAACCTCTTCCACATAACTCAATTTTGAATTTAAATACTGCCATCTTCAGGTGGCACCAAGCCTTGCAAGTAAGGGATGCACAAATATTGGAATATTCACTCTCAACCTTGTCCACACAGTGGGTAGATCAGTGACCTATTCTGCTATCATTGTACTGAAAAAAGACTAAAAACCATAGTTTAAAAGGATGAACTCACACTTATAAAGAAACACACAGCATTCCTTGTGAGCATTTCTGATTACTTGAAGGCTGATAACTTTGGGAAAGTTGACTAAAGGAAATTACTGAGCCTCATGCGGTACTTTCCTATATAGTAACAAATCTTTTAACAAGATATTGTTGTGAATCCTTACAGCTTTTAACTTGTTTTCATATATAAGCTCCTATTACCGTTCACAACTCCTCTACAAATCGTACTATCTGCTAAAGTTAATGCTCAACCATACTTTCCTTTCCCTGGCTCTCAGTTGTCTGTTGCTTCCCGCTTGATCTGTTCCTACATCAGGCCTACCTTTCTGCCACAATATCCCTGCTCACTGCAATTCTGTCTGAAAGTTTTCATCAGCATTTCTTTTACAGAAACCTCCTTGATTTTCCTTTCTCTAATTTGTCTTCTCATCACGTTATTCCCTTCATTTTCTGTTCAGTACCTGTCATGCTGTCTGTAAAGAGACATTATTCTAAGGGGAATGTGTACAAGTATAAGATGCTGAATATGTTTTCCCTGTGTACTTGCTGAAACCATTCAACAATAAGAAACATTGCAGCACTCGTGCTATTTTTTGCTAAATAAATATTTTCTGTCAAATAATTGGTAAGTAGTTATTAATTACCCATATTTAATTTGCAATTAGTCAAGCACGTTATCAAATTTTATTCACTTGCATTAAAAAGCAAAGTGCAGAATATTTCTAACAGTACCTAAAGAAGGAAGATAAGCTAACATCTCAGACTACGTTATTTTAAAGAACCTGCTGATCAAAAAGCCCAGCTAATTGTGAATGTAATAAAGCATTGATGGCCTTCAAATACAGATCACAGTAAAACCTGGCTCAGTGGAGCTGATACTGTGGCTATGAGGTAATTTATTACTTCAGTTTCCCTTGTCTCAACTCAGTGTAACTAATAAGTATTTTTCCTGATATCCCATGCAAAATCCAAACATACAAAGATCTGTAGCAACTAACTGAGCAAGGTAAGCATCTGAAATGTGCCATCAGAGTGTGTGATGGAGACAGATGCAATTATCTTTCTAAAAAGGAATTGAATAAATATCTGAGGAGAGCAAAGTTACAGGCCTACAGGTAAAGGGCATGGGAGTGGTACGAGCTGATCCACCCCATCTCACAGTCAGCTTGGGAACAGTGGACCAAACAAATTCAACTTGTGCTATCACCATTCTACGATTCAATGATCTGGCTTTCAAAGGGCATTCGATGTTTGATGAAGATCAAAGAAGAACATTAGTCTATTAATAATAATTACCTCTTTAATTTTAAAGGAATGGCGAAAAGATTACGATAGAAGATGTAAAGAGCTAACTACTTTCCAACAAAATAATTTCAGAAGTTGAAAACGGGATGCTTTAAATTGCATCCCAAGAATATTTGCAGTCAAATCATATGAAATGTTATATTGTGAGGAATTACTTGCAATCCATGGATACAAGAGACCTTGGAGTACAGGTTCATAGTTCCGTGAGAGTGGAGTCAACGGGGAGAGTGAAGAAGACGTTTGGTATGCTTGCCTTTATTGGCCAGAGAATTGAGTATGGGGGTTGGGAGGTTAGGTTGCGACTGTACACTTCATTGGTTAGGCCACTTTTGGAATTTTGTGTGAAATTCCGGTCTTCCTCCTTTTTGAAGGATGTTGTGAAACTTGAAAGGGTTTAGAAAACATTTACAAGGATCTTGCCAGGGTTGGAGGATTTGAGCGATAGGGACATGCTGAATGGGCTGGAGCTGTTTTCCCTGGAGTATTAGAGGCTGAGGGGTGACCTCAGGTTTATAAAATCATGAGGGGCATTGATGGGCTAAATAGACAAGGTCTTTTCCCTGGGGTGGGGGAGTCCAGAACTAGAGGGCATAGGTTTAAGATGAGAAGGAAAGATATAAAATGGACCTAAAGGGAAACATTTTCACGCTGAGGATAATTCATGTATGGAATGAGCTGCCAGAGGAAGTGGTGGAAGCTGGTACAATTACAACATTTAAAAAGCATCTGGATGGGTATATGAAAAGGAAGCGTTTAGAGGAATTTTGGCCAAGTGCTGGCCAATGGGACTAGATTAATTTAGGAAATCTGGTCAGCATGGACGAGTCGAATCGAAGGGTCTGTTTCTGTGCTATACATCTCTATGATTCTATGACAGAGAATCCTTTTCCTACTTTGCCATTCCAATTATAATAATTTTGTAAGTATTTATCTTTGTCCACCTTACATTTTGTTTTGGAAATAAACAGTTCTGCAACAGAGTTCAAAGGCTGTGCTGGTACCAGTATTACTAGTGATGATTAAAAAAAGTTATTTTTTCAAGGTAGCTGTAATTCGAGCACCACAACCTCACAAGGTTGTTCTCAGAATGGTCTGTGAACTAACAGTTTGTTTATGGTTATATATAGCCCCTTGGAGTTCACAAATGTTTCTATTTAAAAATGATCAGCAACAAACTTTAGTCCTAAATTGCAGAACTACTGTTGTTGTTATACAAGCAAACATGGTCAGGGTAGTAGCTAAAAATATACATGCAAAGGTTAAAAGTAGGTAAGTGTTGTTGTTATGGACCAGGCCAGACCCCTCAAAACATTTCAAGAAGGTAGCTCAGAACCTAACTTTGTGTGTTGTTTTAAGCAGTTGTTAACTGGATATTCCAAGAGAGAATCAGCTGGTTAAACCACTTAGTTTTAAACAAAACAATTTATTTACAAGATTACTGAATGAAACACAAGCAACAGAAACAGAATACCGAATAACTTAACTATCCAAAAGCCCTATAGATCATCCCAACCTAATGATGCTGTTCCAAATACTTGCAACAATTTCCAAAAACAAAAGGTAAAATCAAACACAAATCCTTACAGGTTAGAAGTCTCAGAGAGAGAGAGAGAGAGAGAGAGTTAGGGGTGGGGGTGGGGGTGGGGGGTGGGGGGGGGTTCCAGCAGCTCTTCCACACTACTGCTTCAAAAACAAAATACCAAATCAGAGAAAAGCTGAGTTGGGAGAACTGGCCACTCCACTTTTATTGTACAAGTGTTTTCAAAAACTTGAAAGCCTTCTGTCTGTTCGTTATTATCAAATTAGCCCTAAGACTTTCAAGCTCCAGACTTCTCGGAGTCTGTGACATTTATAACCTGTCTGGGGGAGAAAAGAAGACAAGGTGTGCATAATGATGTTAAAGGAGCAGTTTTGTTACAGGATAAATGTACTTGTAAAAATAAAAACAATGTCAGTCTCTCAAATCATTATAGGCCTTCCAAAGTAAAGCCGTTAAAAGTAGAAGTTGCAGAAGGTATGATAGCTTCTGAAGTCAAATAGTTAGTTGACTGCGTAGATGGACTAAGTAAGATTTGGGAAAGAAAGACATTTTCTCATTCCTATCAGAAAGATATTGTGAAACTTGAAAGGGTTCAGAAAAGATTTACAAGGATGTTGCCAGGGTTGGAGGATCTGAGCTACAGGGAGAGGCTGAACAGGCTGGGGCTGTTTTCCCTGGAGCATCAGAGGCTGAGGGGTGACCTTATAGAGGTTTACAAAATTATGAGGGGCATGGATAGGATAAATAGGCAAAGTCTTTTCTCTGGGGTCAGGGAGTCCAGAACTAGAGGGCATAGGTTTAGGGTGAGAGGGGAAAGATATAAAAGAGACCTAAGGGGCAACTTTTTCATGCAGAGGGTGGTATGTGTATGGAATGAGCTGACAGAGGATGCGGTGGAGGCTGGTACAATTGCAACATTTAAGAGGCATTTGGATGGGTGTATGAATAGGAAGGATTTGGAGGGATATGGGCCAGGTGCTGGCAGGTGGGACTAGATTGGGTTGGGATATCTGGTCGCATGGATGGGTTGGACCGAAGGGTCTGTTTCCATGCTGTACATCTCTCTGACTCTGTGCTTGGAGATTACCCAGATTCTTCTGCCATAACACAGTTGATTTCTAAAGGTCTTCCCCCATGTGCTCCCTTTGGCCAAGAACCCTTCCTAAGCCTTCTGCACAAAATAGCTTTCACAACCTGTCATTATCACAACCTCACATAATGGCTGTTGTGTTAGTTGCAAACGAGTCATTGTTCCATCAGGCAAAGTGTTACTTACTTTGAAATTCTTTTCTCTGTTTTCACAGACGTTTTGAATTGTCATTTTTAACGAAAGACCTGGGTTAATTAAATTCTAGATGCCTCCCTTTATGATTGCTGAGGTAACACAGTTCAGTGATCTTTGAATTAGCCTAGTTTAATTGAGTGTCTGCTGTGATTTACAGTTTGAAAGGACTTTTTAGAACTTGTTTTGGAGAACTTGTTTTTTCCAAGTTACAGGTTTTAAATGATATGTTTCTTTCAGAGTATTTCTGGTCAGAGTATTGAGTATAGGAGTTGGGAGGTCATATTGCGGCTGTACAGGACATTGGTTAGGCCACTGTTGGAATACTGCGTGCAGTTCTGGTCTCCTTCCTATCGGAAAGATGTTGTGAAACTCAAAAGGGTTCAGAAAAGATTTACAAGGATGTTACCAGGGTTGGAGAATCTGAGCTACATGGAGAGGTTAAACAGGCTGGGCTGTTTTCCCTGGAGCGTCAGAGACTGAGGGGTGCCCTTATAGAGGTTTACAAAATTATGAGGGGCATGGATAGGATAAGTAGACAAGGTCTTTTCCCTGGGGTTGGGGAGTCCAGAACTAGAGGGCATAGGTTTAAGGTGAGAGGGGAAAGATATAAAAGAGACCTAAGGGGCAACTTTTTCACGTAGAGGGTGGTACATGTATGGAATGAGCTGCCAGAGGATGTGGTGGGGGCTTGTACAATTGCAACATTTAAGAGGCATTTGGATGGGTATATGAATAGGAAGGGTTTGGAGGGATATGGGCCGGGTGCTGTCAGGTGGGACTAGATTGGGTTGGGATATCTGGTCGGCATGGACAGGATGGACCGAAGGGTCTGTTTCCATGCTGTACATCTCTATGACTCTAAAAGTCCAACCATTCTACACTGACCATAATCCCAAACTAAACTAGTCCTACATGTCTGTGCTTGGCCCGTATTCCTGAAGAAGGGCTTATGCCCGAAACGTCGATTCTCCTGTTCCTTGGATGCTGCCTGACCTGCTGCGCTTTTCCAGCAACACATTTTCAGCTCTGATCTCCAGCATCTGCAGTCCTCACTTTCTCCCCATATTCCACCAAACCTTTCCTATTCATGTATTTATCAAAATGTCTTTTAAATGTTGTAACTGTACCTGCATCCACCACTTCCTCTGAAAGTTCAATGCATACATGAACCACTCTCTGTATAAATAAAATCACCCATTTTTAAAACCTTTCTCCTCTCACCTTAAAAACATGCCCTCTTGTCTTGAAATCCCCCACCTGCCATTCACCTTACCTATACCCCTCATGATTTTCTAAGTCTCTATTAGATCACCCCTCAACCACCTACATTCCAGTAAAAGAATCCCAGCCTATTTAACCTCTCCTTCTAACTCAAACCCTCCATTCCCAGCAACAGCCTGGTAAATCTTTTCTGAACCCTGTCCAGCTTAACAATATCTCTCCTATAATAGGGCAACCAGAACTGGACACAGTACTCCAGAATAGAACTCTCCAATATCCTGTAAAACCTCAACATGACATTCCAATTCCAATACTCCAAGCTCTGAGCAATGAAGGCAGGTGTGCTAAATGCCTTCTTGGAGCTTATCTAAATGTGATGTAAACTTCAAAGAATTATGTGCCTGAATATCTAGGTCTCCCTGTTCTACAACACTAACCAAGGCCCTAGTTTGAATTGTATAAGTTCTGCCCTTGTTTGTTTTTATTCAAATGCAATACCTCCCATTTATCCAAATTAAACTCCCTCTGCCGCTCCTCAGCCCCTTAACGCAATTGATCAAGATCACTTTGTAACTTAGACAAATTCTTCACAGTCCAGTATACCACCAATTTTGATATCATCTGCAAATCTACTAATTATGCCTTCAATATTCTCATTTAAATCATTTATATAAATGACAAACATAAGTGGACCCAGTACCAATCCCTGGCTGGTCACACGCCTCCAGTCTGAAAAACAACACTCCATTACTCCTCTGTCTCCTGCTATTAAGACAATATGTATCCAATTGGCAAGTTCTCCCTGAATCCTATGTGATCAAACTTCAGCTGACCTGCACCATCATGATGTATGGATATTTTGCTAATTCTGTAAATGTTGGAGACAACAAGATAAATTTTTAGTCTATTTAATTAATATCTGGTGACAGCTCAGTGAAGGAATTGGTGACTGAGCAACAACATTTCATCACAAAGCTTTTTGCCTTTGGTCATTAGATTCAACCCTTTGATTTGTCTAATTTCCACTGGAGTGTTATCCACCAGGAGCATCAAAATGAAGAGTACCCTATCTACATTGGGATTAGGAAACTAAATGGCAACATTCACTATCTATGTCATTATTTTAGAAATTGGAGGAACATCTGGGCCAGTGTATTAATGAAAGGTGTGACGATCTTGTGTGTCATTGTGCCTTCAGCATCCTGTTGTAATATTCTCACTTTTAATTTAAGCAAAGGCAGGTAAATTATAACTTGATAAAGGAAATTAGCTACTTTAGAGAAAACAAAAAGTAATATGTCTCTGAGCAAGATATGTTTATTTCACTTGTGTGGATCACAACTTGAGTAGTAAGTTGCAGACACTGACTTTGTTTCTTTCTTGCAGGGCACTCTGCTCACTTTGGATAAACCCTTACATGGAGGTTAAGAATCTGATACACTTGAACTGAAATTCCAGCAACCAGTTCTGAACAAGAGAAACAAAAAGAACCAGATGAAATTTGGATAAAGAAGGAAGCCATGAGTAGATCGCCAGCTGGTAGATTGATCACATCAGCCCCAGAATAACGGAATGACTGATTCTTTTTGAAAAGACTGTACAGAAATAAAGGGGAAGAAAAGGACTTGCCAAGCAGAGCATGATTGCTTTTTGGATTTGAGAGTGCTGTGCAAAAGACTTGTCTCTGGGATGTGACTTCAAGGTGGCAACCACTACAGGTTATAAAAGCAAAGGAGAGTGGAATTTCACATGTGTTGACCAAGTTCTGAAAATGCCAGAATGTAAAGCATTGAGTGTCCGTGGGCTTGTAGTTGTGTCCATGATGTGTTTACACAGTGTCCAGTGTAGCCAGCGTGTTCTTGCTGATGTGTGTACAGACACGAGCACTCTCCTGGCTTTTTTCCATCCCACTTTGTGACAGATGTTGCCAAAAATTTAAATCCTCTAATGAAAGGATCTGTTCCTTGTCGACAATTTTCAGCCAGAAGCGCTCTCTGCACTAACGTTTAAACCTGGAATCCTGTCTTCTTGAGCTCCTCAGCTCTGTGCTACAAAATGACACAGGCATCCTAAAGAGATGGTTCAAATCTCTTTTTTGCCCTTCTCTCAAGGCCCTAGTGGATTTTTTATGGCTGCAGTTTCCTCTAGAGACTAGTGAATCTGTCCTGCTGTTAAAGGTATCAATTTTACTTCAGCTTGTTATGTAGCCTGAATATTCAGGCTGGTGTATTTATGACAGCTGGAGGAAGATACTCCCTTTTGTTTGTCAAGGTGTTTTGATATGGTGTACCATCACGATGTTCAATAAACTATTGAATGAGCATTTACATTAATTTGTGCTAGATAAACAGAAATGGAGCTAAGATTTCCCTTTTCTAATTTTATTTTCACAGAAATCTCTTCACAAATGAAAAGTTACAGCATGATGTAAAGTTTTTTTTTACTACTTTGGTGACGTAGGCTTTTAGTAAGTCTCAGGAAATGCAATGACCTGCACGTGACCCAGATGTGGGTAGTTTTCCACTTTCTTTAGGGACTGCATTTACAATGGAAGGTCAGTTTATAGCATAAAGGGCTTTGCAATGTTAGCCCGAGAGCTTTGGACTGTTGCTGCCGTTCAGTAATGTGTTTACAGTGACTGCAAGTTGGTAGAAGTAATGTAAGCTAGGATTGATATGCTCTGCTCTATCTGGTCATCCAGGGCTCACAAGCAGAGCTAGTACACAGATCCCTGCAAACATTGGGAGAAATCCTGAGTTTGCTAGGCGCAAGTAGTCTGGGTATCAGGTAGTTAATTCCCTGCCATAGCATTTACTGGTAAATTCAATAGTAATTTTTGTTCCCCAAAACAAAAACTAGTGTTTTATAGTTGATGAACAGACAGAAAAGAAATAGACCGGAGATGCCATTTTACAAAGAATGGGAGGATGTGACTGGAAAATGAGTCATTAGAAGGAAAATGAGGACCATGCACACCAGCATTTATAGTAAAAATGGTGTTTGTGAGCAGATTTCAGAATCAAGACAAATTGCACTAGTGGTCAACAAAATATATTTGAAACCATGCTGTTAGCAGTTTTGGGTACTACAAGTTACTGCATGACGGGTATCGAATTTGAGTGTAAGATATATTACTGCAGGAAAATTGTGCTTTTCCCAGCAATGTGAGTAGGCCTAGCACTTCTTGGAACTGTGTACAGTCATTGTGAAATTAATGTTTCAATGTGGTGGGTTAGGGGCTTTTCCCGTGTATACAGAAACTGAAATACGTAGCAGGATTGTGTTGCTGCTGTTTTTATTACACGTTTTATTCTAGCATCACCTTTACATTTTCCTTCTACTTTCGTAATGGTTTCACTGTGTGCTCTGTTTCTTTAAATAACTTATCAAAAGAGGTCACAATGATGAGGTCCTTGTAATCTGTGATAGATTTCAAACTTCAGGTACGGAGTGTCAGTGGAGCAAGAATTTACTTTTTTTTAAACAAACTTTGTTTTAAAGGTGTTGCACGATACACAGCACATTCATAATGACTTAAAGCAATGCACTTTTTTGTTTTCTGTGTACTTTTTTTTTAGTTTCTTGGATGCTGTTGCACTGCTTTATTCTGATACAAATTCTCACCAGGTGATCTGTCCTATTTTTCAAGGTGAACGTTGTAAAAAAAAATCAAAAGTTAAGCTTATTTAATTTTGAATGCCTCTGCTGTAATTTGTACTTATTCTAATTTACTCTGTCCTAGTGCCTTGAGTTGAAACCATTTTTGGTGCTCTCATTGAGCTGACTATTTTCCAGCCTGTTTCTTGGTAGCTTTGATGAATGAGGAAATTAACAGTGCTTTTAATGTGGTTTGTCCCCACTCTATTTTCACCTCAAATCTTTCATATCAAGTTAGTTATTTCAAAGAAAAAGGACTTTCCCTTCCAGGTGTATATGAAGATAAAAATGGAGCTAAGCATCTAAATTTAAGTTAAATTGACTCTCTCAAATCCTTTTCTTCATAAAACAGTGTCCACTTTCTGCTCTGTAGTTGAACAGCTGACCTGTGGCAAACATTTAACTGTTTTCTCTTCTCAGCAATACAACTGTGGTTTGTGGCACAATCCAGTGTGAACCTAGTTGCAGCTGTTTGCAGTATTTGACTGCTTTTGTCAAACACAGATACCACCTACTGGATCTGTAATAGACAACCCAAATCAGTAAAAATCATAATTATTAAAGCAAATCTACAGCATCATCAATATTCTCACTTAAAACTTAATGCATTTTTTTAAATGGGAATGAAAATAAAATGTGTAAAATACTCATGCTTTATCTGCATCTGAGAACATTTTAATGTTAACGTTTTGCTATGGAAAACCAAAGCCAAAACCCTAATTAAGAATTTGGGGATTTTAGTGTAATGATTAATTCTTTGGGCCAAAAAGGAAATTATCCCAAAACTGCATGATATCACACTTTTGCCTGTTCTTTTTAAAATTTTGTTTGACTAAAATTGCTATCAGACAGGGTAGTCACCAAGTGCTGTTTGGCAGGATGTTGCTTAACACCTGCTTTTTCTCATGTAACTGACCTCGGTTATTTTCATTGGAGCAGGAATTGATCATTTCCCCTCAGACAGGAAGTGACGCTTGGCAGGTGAGCCACTGCAGGCCACATGGTCTCCCTCAGTTAAGCAGCTGCTTTAGTCAAGAAACCTGGGCACAGTTGACTTCTGTGATTGGAGCATGGCATGAGAAGAAAGAACAGCTAAATTGGGAAAGGAGAATCTCCACTTGAATAATTAAAATGTACTGTTGCTGATATAATTACCCCCAAAAAAACTTACAATACTGATTCATTTTCCCCATAATGACTTGCTTATTGGTGTTGCAGAAGAATTCTCTGACATCTCATCTGTTAGTTTATGAGTAGTGATGTTCTAATGGTTGATCTGTAGGGCAGTAAGACCCTGATTACTATCCATGTCAGATTTATACTCATGTTGACACATTTTTATTACCTTTCAGATGTCATTTCCTCTAGGTGATTTTGCCATATGTCCACTGAGCATACAAGACAATGATGTGAAGGAATAATCTCTGTTCAGTACTGCCCTGTTTTAGCACGACTTGTATCCATTGCCCTGAGTGTGATTTTTAAAAGAAATCAGTTATTTTAAACTTTCCATGCTGATTCATAGTTTTTTTTTAAAACATTGAATCACCTGGAAGATAGAAAGAGTAGTAGATGATTCAGACCCTTGAACCTTTTCCTCTGTTCAGTTAGATCATGGTTAATCTGCACCTCAACTCCACATTCTTCAATTTGTGTTGTGGTAGGATTTCAGTCTCTCTTGGTCCTGGCATCTCTGCTTCCAGAAATACAAGCTGAGTTTACACAATCATAATTTGACTCTATAAACCTTTTGATATCATTCTGGGAAATTCGTGTTGCAACACCTGTAGGGCCATTTGATTCTTCGGGTGGAATGGGATGCCCAAACAGTGAATCCAGTGTTTCAGGTGGGGTCTGACCAAGGCTGTATACAGCTGAAAAGTATTCTTCTGCTTTATACTTCAACTCCCTTGAGATAAGGGCAACTTTTTCAGTCCTTTTGATTGAATTTTGTTTCTATCTATTAACTTGTAATGATTTGAGTACTTGATAACAGTTGAATTTGAAACATAAGAATTTGTTTCTTCGGCCCAAAGTGAATGATTCCAGACTTATCCGCCATTAGCCAAATTTTTAACTATGCAATTAATTAGACAAAATGTCTTTTCAACTTCCTACTCCAATCTGCATGACTCCACCGTCCCTTCTAACTTGACATTTTTATTGACAAACTTGTTATGCCACACTATTCTTTCACCCAAGTCATTAATATTTATTGAGAAAGTGTCAAGTTCCAGAACAAATTCCAGACTCTAAACTTATTGTTATGGAGAGATTGACTGTGTAAACATCATCACTTTGTGGCATTCCCTTTGAGTATCTAACCTTTATTTTACTCCTAGTTTTCTATCTTCAAATCAATTTTAAGCACAGATTAAAAGTCTACTTCAAATTCTGTGTACTTACATTTTGCTATTTGGTTTGTGAAGTCTTATCAAAAAGACTTATTGAGGGCCATGGATAATATCACTAGATCCCCCTTATTAGTGACATTTTCATAACTTCTACTGAATTAATCAGATATAACCTGTGCTTAATAAAACCATTTTAACCTTCTGATCAGCTCATTTTTGTTTAATTGCTTAGTTACTGAGTTCCTGGTGACAGATCTCAGTAACTTCCCTTAAACTGACAGGCTAGAATTTACCTGTTCTGTCTCCCACTTAAATAATGGATTGAAGTTAGTGAATTCACAATATAACCAACAATCAGTGAAATAAGAAATTTGAAAGATTATGACTAACACTTCTGAATTCTCTCACCAATTATTTTAACACTTGGGAAGAAACCATCAAACCCTAGAGATTTATCTTTCCTAATTCCCACTAATGTCTCCATTACCATATTTTTAAAAAATTAGTTGTATTGGATCCAATAAGATTCTCCCTTTGATTTATTCTTCAGCTATCACTTGTATTTTATATCTCTTCCTGTATTATAAAGTTGATTATGATATATTTGTTTAATAAATCTCCCATTACCTCAGCGTCTAATTGAGTACCAGATACATCGTCTTTTTGGGTCCACATTCCTCTTAGATAATCTTGCTCTCAGTATTAATAGTAACAGTTTTACTATTAGCTTTTACCTTAATTGGAAGTTTTAATTTTTTTTTGCAGCTTGTAATTTCTTTTTGTTCTGTTGTTTTCATATTTTAATTAATAATTGTCACAATCCAGTAGTGAAATTATGCTGCTGTATACAACCTCTGCCTCTATTCTTTTGCCCACTCCACCTTCCAGATGAAATGTACTTAGCGTTCATTAACTGTGCAAAGTGGAGAAAATGAAAGCATGTTGTCCAAACAGTTTTATTTAAAAAGGCATTCAGAAGGCTGATTGTTATTTATGCAAGCTTGTTAGATAAAATCTAAATTGTCCATTGTGATAGCACAGTTGGGAAACTAATTACTTCGTTAGAAACACATATAGGGAGAGGTGGAGGAAGGACAAGAGAAAGTGTGTCTGATGATCTTTATCTGGCAGAACTGCAACATGAAGTACAAATGCTGTGTATTCTACTTTCTCTGTTCAATATTTCTACGTGACTGGGATGTTGCCTTATGTAATGAATTGTCTTTATATTGCCATATGAAAAAAAGGAGGTTGGAGGAATTGACCCAGAGTGATTGTCTGCATTTGATTATAATGTAAATCCTAGCGTGTTTCAGTCTAATGTATAATTAAACTATGGCATGGATCCTTGAACTAAAGCAGTGTTTGAAAAGAAAAACAGCACAGCTAAACAAAATCAGACTTTTAGAAGATGAAATACTGTATCATCAATGTAAGTCAGTAACTTACAAGTCAATTTTTTGTACACTTGAATAAAAGGGGATAATCTTTCAACTGTCCTAGTGTGTTTTGCACTATGCACTGTAGGCAGGCTTTCACCAGGTTCCAATGAGAACAGATGGAATTTGTTTGTAATGCAGTTTCTTGAAAAATGTTAAATGTTTACAGGCACATTATGCTTTTTATATTAAATTTACTGAATAGACGTTGATCTGAGATTAACACCAAAAAGATACAAAGCTCATTTTAAACAGACTATCCTGTATGTTGATGTATAGTATGTATTTCAAAATTATGAAAAATAAAATCTACACAACATTCCCACAATCCTATGTCCAATTTATGTTTTAAGTTTTAGTTTCATTCCTGTCATTGGGGAGATGTACATAAGGTGCCTGCCTGTTATGAAACCCTGCATCGGAGTGATATGTGTGATTCACACTTTGAGGTAATATTTCCTGGCTTCTTCTGGAATATCTGCATGCTTGATTACCTGAGTTTGAGATCATAAAGACTTATAATGTGGAGACAGGGAGTTAAACATGATTATTTAATCTCTAGCCAAAGTTCAGATCTATGGAGATGAAAATTTGATGAATTGATGGTTATGGAATCTTAAATGAAATTGACTGAAGAATGGCCTGGTCCACTGAAATAATTGGCACAATTCAGTCCCAATAATTGGCATCATCCAGTGTCTACATGAAAGCGCTTGATTTAGGTATTTCAGTTGGTTCGCTTCAGAATGACATTTAAGGCTCCAATTACCAGTTAATCTGTGCAAAAATTAACATTCAAATTTTGAGCGCTGACCTCTATTTGCATGCATAAATTGAGAATGCTTGTAAATGTTTGCTTTATTGCCTTATTTTTTCTCCCCATGTCAAGTTCTGATCTGTATAAAATACTTAAATACAAAATCAGAGGATCTAGAAGCTGCAGTTTAGTGTACAGTGCGTACTAACTTCAAAATGCTGGCAGACAGTGTTGACCTTACTGCAGTTGAATGATACATTTCAGTGTAGAGCTCAGGCATAAAAAAGTGTAGCTCAATGGCACTTGGATGGGCAAGTAAATATTGGCATTGCTAATGGTGCCCATATTCTGTGAATAGTTGGAGTGGGGTGAGGAGAAGGAGCAAACTCCCTTTAATTGAGGGGAGATTACAATTAGCTGGAGTGTTGATTTTTATCCCCTGAAAAAGTCAGAATTTTATTTTTAATTGTTTCTCGTTTGATTATTATAATCCTCAAGGGTAGCTGCTAAGGTGCAAATTTATAAAAAAGAACTATATAAAGCTGTCTTACTTTGAATGTTAGATTGTAAGTGATTACATAGGCATGGAAAGAAATTAGACCAACAGAAGGTTAACCTACCTTGGTCTTTTCAAAGCTGATAGAAAACAACTAAGCTCTTAACTAAAGTAATTCTATTTGACAGACTGTGCTCAGACAAGGAGGAAATTTGTAAATGCCAAGAATGGAAGGGATGTAATAAAATGAATACTCAACCTTTCCATTTCTAGCAGGATAGTTGTTGGTGGACAAGCCAGAGAGGTGTTGGTCATTTAAATATTTTGTGTAGCTGTGTCTTTCAGATTTTATCTCCTGTCCCCTGGCCACCTGGGATTACGAGACCTCAGGAAGCTCAATAACTGGACAGCATTGTGCAGATGTGATAAATGCCCTTCCATCACCACTGACGTGCCAGAGGCACAGAGTGCTTGCTTCCAACCTCTCTAGTTATCCTGTCTGTGGTATCCTGTCTACAGTCACCAAGCCAAACTTTAAACCTTTGTCACTGACCCTGATCAGTCTACAAACTGTCCCCACTCCAAATTACCCCCATCCCTTCAAGACACTATATACCAACCCTCCCACCAGCCCTCACCCTACCACTTCACAATCTCTACTCCAGCAACACAACTCCCAGGTTGTAGCCACTGTGACAACATTCTCTGCACAACAGGGTGATGTGCCTCCCAAATCAGGCAAGTACTCAAGCTAAAATCTTGCTTAAAGAAAAGAAAACACCCCAGGTGCAGAGTCCAAACTCTTCCATGTACCAATAAGAACCCCATTCCACCTCTCCAAAATGACACGTTATCACAGTAAATGCTGAGGTCATAATTTCAATTTTTTTTTCAGATAAATGGCTGGCTGCTACTTAATCCCTCATGACTACTGCACAAAGTTTGTGTCCTATAATACTCAAAAATACCTTCTATAGGATCATATCTGTTGTTCAAAGAAGGGATTTTAGATCAGGAATGAAGTCTGTTAGACAGTGGATAGAAATCTTTGTTAAAATTGTACAAATCCTATTTTGTTGATTAGAATTTTGCTGAAAGCAACAATTAAAAATTCTGACATTCCTAGCCATCAGAAAGGTTTTAATAAGGACTCCATTGGATGAGTGGTGAGGTTTAATTAAGTAGCCAAAACCTCAAGTAGGCCAATCAGACCTCCCAGGTGTCAGGGTTCGTGATATCTCCGATTGTGTTTTTGGGATCCTTGAGGGAGATGGGGAGCAGCCCCAAGTCATAGAGTCATAGAAATGTACAACATGAAAACAGACCCTTTGGTCCAACCCGTCCATGCCGACCAGATATCCCAACCCAATCTAGTCCCACCTGCCAGCACCCGGCCCATATCCCTCCAAACCCTTCCTATTCATATACCCATCCAAATGCCTCTTAAATGTTGCAATTGTACCAGCCTCCACCACTTCCTCTGGCAGCTCATTCTATATATGCACCACACGCTGCATGAAAAGGTTGCCCGTTAGATCTCTTTTATATCTTTCCCCTCTCACCCTAAACCTATGCCTTCTAGTTCTGGACTCCCTGACCCCAAGGAAAAGACTTTGCCTATTTATCCTATCCATGCCCCTCATAATTTTGTAAACCTCTATAAGGTCACCCCTCAACTTCCTATGCTCCAGGTAAACCAGCCCCAGCCTGTTCAGCCTCTCCCTATAGCTCAAATCGACCAACCCTGGCAACATCCTTATAAATCTTTTCTGAACCCTTTCAAGGTTCACAACATCTTTCTGATAGGAAGGAGACCAGAATTGCACACAATATTCCAATAGTGGCCTAACCAATGTCCTGTACAGCCGCAACATGACCTCCCAACTCCTGTACTCAATACTCTGACCAATAAAGGAAAGCACACCAAACACTTCCTTCACTATCCTATGTACCTGCGGCCCCACTTTCAAGGAGCTACGAACTTGCACTCCAGGTCTCTTTGTTTAGCAACACTCCCTAGGACCTTACCATTAAGTGTATAAGTCCTGCTAAGATTTGCTTTCCCAAAATGCAGCACCTCACATCTATCTGAATTAAACTCCATTTGCCACTTCTCAGCCCATTGGCCCATCTATTGTAATCTGAGGTCACCCTCTTCGCTGTCCACTACACCTCCAATTTTGGTGTCATCTGCAAATTTACTAACTGTACCTCTTATGCTCACATCCGAATCATTTATGTAAATGACAAAAAGTGGAGTCCTTGTGGCACTCCACTAGTCACAGGCCTCCAGTCTTAAAAACAACCCTCCACAACCACCCTCTCTCTTCTATCTTTGAGCCAGTTTTGTATCCAAATGGCTAGTTCTCCCTATATTCCATGAGATCTAACCTTGCTAATCAGTCTCCCATGGGGAACCTTGTCTAACACCTTTACCGAAGTCCATATAGATCACATCTACCACTATGCCCTCATCTATCCTCTTTGTTACTTCTTCAAAAAACTCAATCAAGTTTGTGAGACACGATATCCCACGCACAAAGCCATGTTGACTATCCCTAATCAGTCCTTGCCTTTCCACATACATGTACATCCTGTCCCTGAGGATTCCCTCCAACAACTTGCCCACCACCGAGGTCAGGCTCCCCAGTCCATAGTTCCCTGACTTGTCTTTATCGCCCTTCTTAAAGAGTGGCACCACGTTAGCCATCTTCCAGTCTTCTGGCACCTCACCTGTGACTATCGATGATACAAGAGGCCCAGCAATAACTTCTCTGGCTTCCCACAGAGTTCTCGGGCACAACGACATAGGTAGGAAGAAAGGTGGGGATTTAAGGCAGAAATTCAGGGAGCTAGGGTGGAAGCTTAATGATAGAACAAGCAGAGTTGTTATCTCTGGTTTTTTGGCCATGCCACATGCTCATGAACAGAGAGAGCGCGGAGCTGAACACGTGGCTGCAGGGATGGTGCAGGAGGGAGGGTTTTGGATTCTTGGATAATTGGAACTTTTTCTGGGGAAGGTGGGACCTCTACAAACTGGATGGTCTTCACCTGAACCAGAGGCCTCTGAATTGTTACAGGGATGTAAAGGAAAGGATAGCAAAGATGATTCTCAATAGGAGTGAGAGTTACAGGGTAGTTGTTATGGGCAACTTTAACTTCCCCAATATTGACTGGGAATGCTATAGTTCAAGTAGTTTAGATGGGTCAGTTTTTGTTCAATGTGTTCAGGAGACTTTTCTGACACAGTATGTAGACAGGCATTGGATTTGGTACTGGGGAATGAACTGGCCAGGTGTTAAATTTGGTGATAGTGACCATAATTCAGTTATGTTTACTTTAGCAATGGGCAGGGAAAGATTTAAAACTGTGGAAAGGCAATTATGATATGATTAGGCAAGATTTAGAATTAGGATGGGAAAGGAAACTGCAGAGAATAGACACTTTTGAAATGTGGAGTTTGTTCGAGGAATAGCTACTGCGAGTCCTTGATAAGTAAATACCTATCAGGCAGGGAGGTAGTTGTCGAGAAAGGCAGCCATGGTTTACTGAATAAGTTGAAGCTCTTGAGGATGAGGTGTAAAGGCTCAGTTAGGACGCTTGAGAGTTATAAGTTAGCCAGAAAAAATCTAAAGCGAGGGTTAAGAAGAGCCAGGGGGGGCATGAGAAGTTGGTGGTGGATAGCATCAAGGAAAACCCTAAGGCCTTCAATAGGTATATCATGAATAAAAGAATGGCTAGAGTAAGATTAGGGCCAATCAAAGATAGTAATGGAAAGTTGTGTGTGGAATCGGAGGACATAGGGGAAGTGCTTAATGAATACTTTCTGTCAGTATTCACATTGGAAAAGAGCAATGTTAGTGAGAGTATACAGGCCACAATGTCAAATGGGATTGAGGTTGACAAAGAGGAGATTTTAGCAATTTTGCAAGATTTGAAAATGGAGAAGTCCCCGGGGCCAGATGGGATTTATTCTCGGATTCTCTGGGAAGCCATGGAGGAGATTTCAGAGCCTTTGGCTTTGATCTTTGTCATCATTGTTGATAGGAGTAGTGCCAGAAGACTGGAGGATAGCAAATGTTGTTCCCTTGTTTAAGGAAGGGAGTCAGGACAACCCTGGTAATTATAGGCCAGTGAGTCTTACTTCAGTTGTGGGTAAGGTGTTGGAAAAGGATATGAGAGATAGGATTTATAATCATCTGGAAAGGAATAATTTGATTATGGATCGTCAACACAGTTTTGTGAAGGGTAGGTCAGGCCTCACTAACCTTATTGAGTTCTTCGAGAAGGTGACAAAACAGGTGGATGAAGGTAAAGTGTTTGATGTGGTGTGTATGGACTTCATTAAGGAATTTGATAAGGCTATTGCACAAAATAAGGAGTTTTGGGAGCAAAGGTAATCTAGCAGTTTGGATCAAAATTGACTGGCTGAAAGAAGACAAAGGGTGGTCATTGATGGGAAATGTTCATCCTGGAACTCAGTTACCAGTGGTATATCACAAGGATCTGTTTTTTCATTTTTATAAATGATCTGGAGGTGGGTATAGAAGAATGGTTAGTAAGTTTGTAAATGACAGTAAGGTAGGCAAAGATGTAAATAGTGTCAAAGGATGTTGTGGATTATAGACAGACATAGATAAGATGCAGAGCCAGGCTAAGAAGTGGCAAATAGAATTTAATGTGGAAAAGTGTGAGGTAGTTCACTTCAGAAGAAGTAACAAGAATGCAGAGTACTAGGCTAATGATAAAATTCTTGGCAGTGTAGGTGAACAGAGAGATCTTGGTGTCCAGGTGCATAAATCCCTGAAAGTTGCCACCCAGGTTGATAGGGTTGTTAAGAAGGCATATGGTGTGATGGTGTTTATTGGTAGGGGGATTGACTTTTGGAGCCACAAGCTGTACAAGACACTGGGTAAGGCTGTACCTGGAGTATTGCATACATTTCTGGTCACTGCATTATAGGAAGGATATGGAAGCTTTGGAAAGGGCTCAGAGGGGATTTACTAGGATGTTGCATGGTATGGAAGGAAGGTCTTACGAGGAAAGGCTGAGGAACTTAATCGCGACGTAGAAGATAATCAGGGTTAGGTAGGCTGGACAGTGAGAGCCTTTTTCCTTGGATGGTGAAGGCTAACACAAAGGATATCACTTTAAATGGAGGGATAGATTTAGGACAGATGTCAGGGGTAGTTTCTTTACTCTGCGTAATAGGGGCGTGGAATGGCCTGCCTGCAACAGTAGTAGACTCACTGCTGTTAAGAGCATTTAAATGGGCTTTGGACGTACATGTGGATAATAATGGAACGGTATAGGTTAGACAGGCATCAGATTAATGTCACAGCTTCAGTACAACATTGAGGGCCAAAGGGCCTGCACTCTACGTAACGTTCTATGTTCTATGTTGTGTTTGAGGTATATAACCGTAGTGTGATTTAGCATTTGAGTGCAACTTAGTGAGTTCTGGAGTTGGGTGATTAAAGGAGGAAGGAAGGGGAATGAAGCAGTTTTCTGTTCTTGCTTTTTTCTGACTTTGTCAGCTTCTAGGGATTGAGAAAAAATATTTGTTGTGTATCTGTTAAGTAACTAAGGTTTGTTGTATTCCTAAGGTTCCAAACCTATCACAGCTGGTGGTAATGAAATGAAAGGTATGTGATTTATATGTTATTAAAGAAGTATCACTGTTTTAGATGTTGGTCTATTTTTTATGAAGGGGGTTTATAATTAATTAATTCAGTTTTTCCAGAACAATGATTTTAAATCAGTATGCGTCAGACAGCAGGTCTGCATGTCCTCCTGGAGTGTTAATGGAAATTTGTTTATGTTGTGAAGGTTCAAGACTGGAGAGAGAAACATGCGAAGACATTAGCTGGCTTTTGGGTTTAGAATAACCAAGGATTAAATTTAGCTTAGAAAAACCTAAGGATTGGAAAGAGTTTGGGCTGTTCAAAACAGAAAACTGAAGTCAAATGTGAATATCGTCTGTCCTAGAAAAAGGACTTTGTCAGAGAAGATAAAATAATTTGCGACAGTGTAAGTGTTGTAGTTTGTGAAAATTTCCCGACCAGGAGTGTTTGGATAGAACTTTGCAGATCATTAAAGAACTAGGTGTGAGTGCAGATGGCTGTGTTGTCTGCCTGATGCCAGGGTGTTCAGGATTCCTGCTCCGAGCTAGAGAGGTATTCCCAGAGGAGGATCAGTTGTTGTGATCCATGTTGGTTTCAATGACATAGGCAGGAGAAAGAAGGGGATTCTGCATATTGCAGTACAGGGAGGAAGGCAACACAATAAGAAAAAAGATCTCAAAGGTAATAGAATCTCTATTATCACCTGAGCCAAAATGGCGCAGGGAAAATCAGATTAAAGAGAGGGAATGCAGGCTGAAAGACTGCTGTGGGAGAAGTGGGTTAGTGTCATAGGGCACAGGCACCAGTACTGACATAATTGGGATCCGCACCAATGGGACAGCCTCTACCTGAACCATTCTGGGGCCAGTGTTTTTGCTGACTTCATCACTTGGGAAATAGAGAGGGTTTTAAACTGAACAGTGAGGCAAAGGATCAAATCAAGGTCAATCAAAGAGTGGATCCATGGCCAGGTATTAATGTGGAAAATGATAAACACATAGTGACAAAATAGAATCAACCAATGATTTAAACAGACAGAATTCGAAAAGTAAAACTAAAGGATTTGTATCTGAATGCACATGGTATTCAAAACAAAGCAGATGACCTGAGAGTGCACCGTAGAAATAAGTAAGTATGATCTGGTATCCATTGCAAAGATGTGACTGCAGGATAACCTGGATATTGAAAAATACAGGATATTTAGCAGGGACATGCAGCGAAGAAAGATTGAGGGTGGCTTTGTTCGTTAATGACAATATAATAGAGAGGGGCGATCTTAATTCAGGTAATTAGGATATAGAAATCGTTTTGGCAGAGGTAAGAAATAATAAAGGAGAAAGTGAGGACCACAGATGCTGGAGATCAGAGTCAAGAGTGTGGTGCTAGATAAGAACAGCAGGTCAGGCAGTATCCAAGGAGCAGGAGAGTCGACGTTTCAAACAAAAGCCCTTCATCAAGAATGAGGCTGAGCCAAGGGGATGGAGAGATAAATGGGGGAGTGGGTGCTGGGGGCAAGGTAGGTGAAAGCATGATAGGTAGCTGAAGGTGTGGCAATAGTGATAGGTCAGCGAGGAGGATGTTGTGGATAGGTGTGAAGGAAGATGGACAGGTTGGACAGGTCATTAGGGCGGTACCGAGTTGGAAAATTGGATCTGGGATAAGGGGAAATGAGGAAAATGGTGAAATCCACATTGATGCCGTGTGGTTGGAAGGTCCCAAGGCAGAAGATGAGGCATTCTTCCTCCAGGAGGTAGGGTAGTTAAAGTGTGGTGATGGAAGATGTCCAGAATGTGCATGTCCTTGGCGGAGTTGGAGGGGGAATTGAAGTGTTTGGACATGGGGTAGTGGGGTTGGTTGGTGCTGGTCTGCGAGTAGGCATCCTGTCTCCCCAGTGTAGAGGAAACTGCAACAGGAGCAACGAATCCAGTAAATGACGTGTAGAAGTGCAGGTGAAACATTGATGGATGTGGAAGGCTCCTCAGGTCCTGGTCCTCCTCCATCGCCACACCCTAACACCTGACGCCTGGAGGAAAAATACCTCATCTTCCGCCTTGGAACCCTGCAACCACACGGCATCAATGTGGATTTCACCAGTTTCCTCAAATCCTCTCCCCCACCTTATCCCAGATCCAACCTTCCATCTCTGCACTGCCCTCATGACCTGTCCTACCTGTCCATCTTCCTTCACAGCTATCTGCTCCACCCTCTTCTCTGACCTATCACCTTCACCCAGACCTTCATCTACCCATTGCACTCCCAGTTACCTTCCCCCTAGCCCCACCCCCCATTGATATCTCCATCCTCTCGGTTTACAGGCCTCATTCCTGATGAAGAGCTTTTGCCCGAAGCATCAATTATCCTGCTCCTCTGATGTTGCCTGACCTGCTGTGCTTTTCCAGCACCATACTCTTGACTAAGAAATTATAAAGACAAGGAGATGAATTTTATGAAAAATTGGCTAACATTTAAATTTCAGACAATTTCATGGAGGGGTTCTCTCTGTGAGCTCTGGCGAGTTAGCTCACACAACTGTATGCTACCCAACCCATTATATATGCACCTTGCCTCTACACTCACTCACAGACACACACACACACACACACACCCCTGAGTACTTGGCACTGCTGGAACGTGCCAGGATTTGCATCACTGGTGCCTTAATAAAACTCAGTCATGCACCAGATCAATCCCTGCCAGCCACAAATAACCCTTTGCCGATAAACATAGTGGGAGGAAAATAAAACAGCTTCTGAGGGTACATCAGTAGCCTTGATGACTCTTCATTAGAAATACAAGCTTACATTCCAAAAATTTTCTATTTTACGTCACCACCGGTGTGACCGACCATCATAGTAACTGCAGCTACAAGAATCAAGCTACATGGATTACACTATTTCCCTAATGCCCCATGTAACAGAGCATCTTGTCATTACATAAGATGGGGGCATCACACAGAGGATAGCCTTCAAACACTTGAAAATGCCAGATGTTCACAATTATTGCCCTTCTGCATCCCAGTATGCCGCCTCCAATCCCCAGAATTGACTTCCCAACAACCCAATGAGAGCAGTGCCTCCTGATAACCTTTCCTTGACTTTCTCTGAGCAGATACCTCCACCAACACACCCTCCCTGGCCAGGACTGACAATTGCCCACCCACTAACTGTAATGATTTTGTAATGACCCCAAGAGGCCGCCTGATGGTGTTCAAGCCCCAGATCTGATATTGGGCAATGGCCTTGACTTACTGTGACTATGCATTATAACTGACAGCGGTCCCCCTGATTCACTGTGACTGTACACCATTACTGACAGCGGTCCCTCTTGACTTACTGTGCCTGTACACCATGAGTGACAGTGGTCCCCTTTGATTCACTGTGCCTGTACACCATGAGTGACAGTGGTCCCCTTTGACTCACTGTGACTGTACACCATGACTGACAGCAGTTCCCCTTGACATGACAAGATTGCTGCCCTTGGACTTTGAGACATGGCCATTTGTTTGAAGCTCATGCGGTGTGATCACATGGTTCCATGTGTGACTGATGTAGCAATTTCCTTCACTGATCATTGCTGGCAAACATGACAAGCTGCCTGTCTCTCTTTGGACTAAAAGTTAAGTCAGGACAAAGCCAAGATAAGCCTTTAAGATCTGAACAAGGTGGCAAAATGCCAAAAAAGGTGAGACAAGTTGGCGATGCAGTGAGCACCCAAGTGGGTGCAGACTGAGTAAGCGCTAAATGAGCAACCCCAAAGTGCTGAGGTGCTCCCTGCTCCAATCCATGGGAGGGGACTCCGACCCTGGACACATAGCGGCCAGGCAGGAGAGTGACAAGGCAAGGGGTGTGGGGGAGCTCCGTTACGCAGCACTGTAATGGATTCTCAGTGAGACAGACACAGGCCATGAGAATGTGGTGCTGCTGATGATTCTGTCTCTGTGGAAGGGGATGTTCAGGCAGTGATTACTATCCATGGAATGTGCCCAAAGATACTGGGGAGTGCTGGATGGCACAGAGCCCTAGAGAATCTATCAGAGAGCTAGAACTGCCAGGTACTCACTCTGACTTTTACATTGGGATTTGTCCAGATTTAGTCACGTGGGAGAATGGGAATCTCCATATGAATGAAGTGAGATTAGGTATTTGTGAGATGGAAACACAAGGAAATGGGTCACTCGCTGGCGGATCGATGAGAATTTCATTTTTCTGTTCTCACCACATTTTCTCAACTGACTCAGAATTGTCCATCTGTGGGAGTCCCCTAACAGTAACCATACGATAGGATGGAGAATAAAGGAAAAGTGGGAGAGCTTATCAGAACGGCACAGTGATAACTGTGGGAAATTTGAATATCCATGTTGTGGTGAAAGGTGCATAATAAATTTTGGAATTTGGATTTTAAAATAGAGGAACATGAGTGTGGGTCAGTTCAATAAAGCAAATTATTGCAGATCCCAGGATATGTGGCCAGAATGTGATTTGGAGGTACCGGTGTTGGACTGGGGTGGACAAAGTTTAAAAAACACAACACCAGGTTTATTTGGAAGCATAGGACATAGAATTTATAAGTAAAAGATCAAAGTGTCATACAACTGATGCGATGTATTAGACAGACCTAGATGGCTAAGTCTTTAATCATGTTGAGTGTGATATCAATCGAAACCTGCATCCCTGTTCTAACTGATCAAAGACTTAGCAGCCATCTAGGTTTGTCATGATTTGGAGGTGCCAGTGTTGGACTGGGGTGGACAAAGTTAAAAATCACACAACACCAGGTTATAGTCCAACAGATTTATTTGGAAGTGCTAGCTTTCAGAGCGCTGCTCCTTCATCAGGTGGTTGTAGAGTATAAGATCGTAAGACACAGAATTTATAGCAAAAGTTTACAGTGTGATGATACTGAGATTATATATTGAAAAAGATTTGGAGTGTTTGTTAAGTCTCTCATCTTTTAGAATGACCATGTTGGTTTCAGTTTTTTCCTATGTAAATCCCAGAATGTTTTTTAAAGTTACATTCTCAAGTGAACTTTAACAATATGCACCATGTCAGCTCAGATAATGCATAAAAGGTGTGAGGTTAAAATTTATCCATGGCCCAATGTTCAGACTGATTCTATTTTTAAAAAGGGCATTTACAGAATCTTACATGGATTCAAGCAGTTTTTGAGTAAAATAAAATGTAATTCTGCAAGTATAAATCCACCCCACAAACTTATATGTGTGGGTGTATGTGTGGGGTGGGATGTGGGGGGGGGGGGGAAAGTGTCTGTGAGCGAGAGTGAGTATGTGTGTGAGTGTAACCCTTGACACATTTACCTTCTAGGAATCTATTTCTTTCTATCACATATTCAATGACTTGGCCTCCATAGTCTTCTGTGCTGGAGAATTCTACAGGGTTACCACTCTGAGTGAAAAAAAATCCTCCTTGTATCTGTATCAATATGCACCATGTCAGCTCAGATAATGCCCTGTATCCTGAGACTGTGACCCATTGTGCAGGCCGCAGAGGCCAGAGACAACATTTCCCTGTATCCAGTCCATCCAGCTCTGTTAGGATTTGATACATTTCAATAAGATCCCTTTCACTCTTCCAAACATCAGTGAATACAGGCCCAGTCAAACCAATCTCTCTTCCTACAACAAACTGCTATCTTAGGAATCTGTCTGATGAACCCTTGCTACACTCCCTCTATGACAAGCATATCCTTATAAGGAGATTATAAGGAAACAAGGATATTAAAACTGTACACAGTAATCCAGGTGTAATTCCTTATTCCTATTCTTATATTGGAAGCACACTAGCTTTCGGAGTGACGCTCCTTCATCAGGTGATTGTGGTCCACTATCACCTGATGAAGGAGTGTCGCTCCGAAAGCTAGTGTGCTTCCAATTAAATCTGTTGGACTATAAACTGGTGTTGTGATTTTTAACTTTGTACACCCCAGTCCAACACCGACATCTCCGAATTATTCTTATATTGGTATTTACTGTAAGATGATTTATCATTTAGCTTCCTAACTGCTTGCTGCACTTGCTTTCTTTCAGTGACTGGTGTACAATGACACCTCGGTCCTTTTGTACATCAACATTTACCAATTTAAGTAATGCTCTGCCTTTCTGTTTTTCTTTCTGAAGTGGGCAACTTCTCACATATCTACATCGTGCTGCATCTGCCATGCATTTGCCCAATATCTCATCCAGTCTAAATTGATCTGAAGCCTCTCTATGTCCACCTCACTTCCCACTTAGTTTTGTGTCATCAGCAAATTTGAAAATATTACACTTGATTCCCTGATCCCAATCATTAATATATATTGTGAATGACTAGGGCCCAAACACTGATCACTGAATGGGGATCTTGTCACTGCCTTCCATTCTGTTTACTTTGTGTAATCCCATTGGTTTTGGTTTTAGGTGTTCTGTAATCACATCCTTCCTAATACAGTGTACTGTTTTCTATCACCCTCCTTTGTTAAAACAGTGGAGTTACACTTTCTACCCTCCAGTCTTCTGGAACTATTCCAGAATCTACATAATGGTGAAGATGACAACCAATGTATCCATTATATCCATGGTCACCTCCTTTAATACCCTGGGACAGGATTGTCTGGCCCTAGGGACTTATCAGCTTTCAGTCTCATTAATTTCCCCAGCACCTTTTTTTAACTTATGCTAATTTCCTGCATTTCTTCCTTCCCAAAAGACCCTTGTTCCCCTGGCATTCCTGGGAAGATTCTTGCATCTTCTTCTGTAAAGATGGAACAAAAGTAGTTGTTTAATTTCTCTGCCATTTCTTTGCTGTCCATCATCAATTATTCCATTTCAGACTGTGAGGTATCTATATTTGTCTTCAATCAGTTTTATTTTTTCTTTTGACATGTTCACAGAAGCCCATACAGCTTCTTCTTATGATCCTTGCAAGTTTATTCTCATCATCCCTTGTTCCCTTCTTAATCAATCTCTTGGTCCTCCTTTGCTAAATTCTAAACTGCTCCTAGTCCTCAGGCTTATTACTTTTTTCTAGCCATTATACATTATTCCTCTTCAGATCAATTACTCCCTTAAATTTCTTTTATTAACCATGGTTGGGCATGAAATAAATTTATAACTGTTGGGAAGCATGCATTCATTCCTTAAATGTTAATCATCATATGCCCACTGTCAGGCCTTTTAGTGAACTTAGCCCATCTATCGCAGCCAACTTATCTCTCATACTTCCACCATTTCCTAGCACTCCAGTTTCAGGTCGGTCTATTTCACTTTCCATTCTATTATAGTCATTTTTTTTCCTAAAGGACCTCACAATAAGATTATTAAGTTACCTGTTCTTATTTCACAAAGGATAGGCTGCCCCTAAATTGGTTCCTCAACATACTGGTCGAAAAATCCAGAAAATGATTTCACCTAGTTTATTGTTGTTGGGGAGAGATGTCAGAAAGGTGTCTTGATTCTGTATTCAGTAGCACAAATCAATCTTTATTCAGAGCTCTTTTACCATATGTGTGGGATAAGCCAGAGACAGCTCTACATCTGGCTTCACATGGGGATCAGTTGCTCTTTTAATCACACACCAATTGGAGGAAAGCTCAGTGACACTCTACCTTTCACAATAAAGTAAGGAATTTTTATACACTTTGTGTTACGATAATTACACCCAACAATGACTTCATTATTCCATCTCCCTAATCTAAACATCTAATCCTGTAAACATCTGATCAACGATGGATAGCCCTAGGTCCTCCCATGATCTCGTAACGTTTATCGCACAGCTTTAACTAGTCCTTGGGATCTTGTATCTCATTGATTCACATTCCAATCCTTGCAGATATTACAGGAGATACAAAAAATGCTAATTCCTATTAATTGCTATAGAAGTCATAATGTCAGTTCTAATATAAAGTTATATGGTTATACCTCATGTTAGAATTCTTTAGCCAACAAGTGGTGAGCAGCTTCTTTCTCACCTGACATTGGAGTGTCACACAAATTCTGCTCCTCTAACTTGTCATTGCAATTAAAGTTCCTTCTACTCACATGCTGTCTGTAAGTGAATTTAAGACGAAAATTACTGTCCCTACTTTAAATGTTTCTTCACTAACTATATTTCTTAATAAAACAACTTCCATTCAAATTCCATCATTAAGACTGAACCTCAATCACTTTCCCAGCTCAAGAATCTAGTCTGAATTCTTAAATTACACAATATCTCTTCTCTTGCACCACCACCAGTCGCCATCATCCCACCACCTTCCCCCCCCACACCCCCCATTCCCCTCCGAGCCTTGATCCTTGGACGTAAGAATTAATTTGAGCTAACTCTATTATTATCTCAGTTTGTATATTAAGGTTGTTTATTTTCTCAAATTCATCAGCTTATCCATTTGTTGTTCAGTACCTCTTTCCAATAGGATGGGGGCTCGTAACCATTATTTATAGCCCTTTGAATTAAAGGAATTCAACCAAATCTCTTACTATTAGGTGTAGATTGTGTTTCTCATTCCTCAATACTAAATAGTCTCCATTATAGTGGGATTATACGTTCCTTTTCATTCTTGCTAACTTCAAACTTTGGGCCTATCATCTCTCTTCAGACGCCCTTTTCCAGATATCTGCCATTCTGATTTTATCCAGAATTTTCTGCATTTTAATTTGTAAGATTCTTTGTTCTATCTGTTACCTTGGGTTTATCTTATACTCAAAGCTACCATTGTTCTGACTTATGACCTTCACTCTAATGCTGAACTAGATTAGATTCCCAAAGTGTGGAAACAGGCCCTTCAGCCCAATAAGTCCACATCGACCCTCCGAAGAGTGACCCACCCAGACCCCTTTCCTTCTGACCAATGCACCTAACACTAGGGGCAATTTAGCATAGCCAATCTACCTGACCTGCACATCTTTGTAGGGGAAACTAGAGCACCCAGAGGAAACCCATGCAGACACTGGGAGAATGTGCAAACTCCACACTGTCGCCCGAGGCCGGAATCGAATCAGAGTCCCTGGTGCTGTGAGGCTGCAGTGCTAACCACTGAGCCACTGTGCCACCCAAGCTGTTTTCTGATACTGCAACTAAAAGTCTTTTCCACCATGTTTATGCCAATTGAAAATCCACAGGTAGCCATCTTGTGCCACCCCTGGCCATGGGCTGCTTCAATAATTATGAATGTGGTTTGCCCAGTCTATATGTAGACTGAAATGGCCCATGATTACTGGAGCTCCCTTGTTGCCTGTATCTTAAATTTTCTGTTTAATGCCATCCTCTACCTCACTGTTTATTTTTCGGTAGTCTATAAACAACTCCCATCAGTATTTTCTACTCTATGGTCCTGTTAACTCCACCCAGACTGATTCTAAATCTAGAGTTCCTGGACCAACATCCTTTCTTACAATTTCACTGGTTTCATCATTCAACTAAAAATGCCACCCTATCTCCTTTTCCATTTTGCTTGGCCTTCCTAAAGTTCTTCCTGAATTCTCAGGCCCCACCCCCTCTCCGGCCTATCACCCTCACCTTGACCTCCTTCCACCTCTCGCATTCCCAACGCCATTCCCCCAAGTCCCTCCTCCCTACTTTTTATCTTAGCCTGCTTGGCACACCCTTCTCATTCCCGAAGAAGGGCTTATGCCCAAAACATCGATTCTCATGCTCCTTGGATGCTGCCTGACCTGCTGCGCTTTTCCAGCAACACATTTTCAGCTCTTCCTAAAGTTTTCCAGTCTTGGTCTCCCTGCAGCCATGTGTCTACAATCACAATCATACTGTATACCTATTTACAACCATTTGTACTGTTAGTTCATCTCGTTGATTATGAAAGCTGCATGAATTTAAATATCCCCTGAGATTTATCTTTTCAACATTTCTACACATGTTTTGTACTATGATTCTATTCACTGCTAGCCCTTGGGAGGATCTAAAATTTCCTCCACATTCCCATCTTTAATTTCTATTTTTTGTTTTTCCCACTCTTGTCTTCTTGCCACTCTAGTTTAAACTCTTCCCCACTGTACTAGTGAGCATCCATGTGTTGACATTGGTTCTGGCAATCCATTCAGTATGTACAGGTCCCATCTTCCCTAGAACTGGTCCTAATGAAAGCAGCCATGATGATTTAGTGAGGCTGGTACTTTATGCATACAGACTTACAGAAATGAAGGGTTAAAGTAGATGGTGTCAACAGACCACTCAGACACATTGAAGGAAAGACGGAATTGGATGTAGATCCAGATGAGCTACAGTACCCCGATAATTGCTCAAACTTTCCATAGAATCCATATCGTGTGGAAACAGGCCATTCGGCCCAATAAGTCTACACCAATTCTCCAAAGAGCACCCCACCCAAACTTTTCCCCCTACCCTATTCCTGTAATCCTACATTTCCCTTGGCTAACCCACATAAGCTACACATCCCTGGACACCACGAGCAATTTAGTAATCCACCTAAACTGCACATCTTTGGACTGTGGAAGGAAACCCATGCAGACACAGGGAGATTGTGCAAATTCCACACCTAAGGCTGGAATTGAACCGAGGTCCCTGGAGCTATGAGGCAGCAGTGCTAACCACTGGCCACCGTGCCATTTCATGTTGGGATTTGGCACTGTCTAGTTTGTCAGGGAAGGAGAGGACAATGGGGAACTACATAGAAATGAAATGGAAATAAGGCAGTCGCTGCTCATTTGTGGAGATTTTGACTTCACCATTTTTAAACCTTCAGAAGAGAATGAGAAATACGTTTTGTGACCTTGAGGTTCTCATTTGTTTCATTATCACCGTCACTTCCCAGCTTTCAATGCCAACACTGCAACAAGGAGCAGAAAATTTGCCTGTCATATTTCCCAGTCATGAAACAATAAACAATTTCATGAACAGCATGTCACTTTGAAGCTCAGTTATTGTTATGAAAGTGAACAGATTAACCATTTTGGGTGTTGCAAGACCCCACAATTAACTCTCCTGAAAATTTCAGAATCTCACACTTTTAAGCATCTTGAGACTGACAATTTCCTGGATAGTCAACATGGTTTTGTGAAGGTTAGGCCGTGCCTCCCAAACCTTATTGAGTTCTTTGAGAAGTTGACCAAACAGACGGACGAGGGTAAAGCGGTTGATGTGGTGTACATGGATTTCAGTAAGGCATTTCATGAGGTTTCCCCATGGTAGGCTATTGCACAAAATATGAAGGCATAGGATTTAGGGCGATTTAATGGTTTGGATCAGAAATTGGCTAGCTAAAAGAAGACAGGGGGTAGTGGTTGATGGGAAATATTCATCAGTTACTAGTGGTATACCGCAAGGATCTGTTTTGGGTCCACTGTTGTTTGTCATTTTTATAAATGACCTGGATGAGGGCATCGAAGGTTACGGTAGTAAATTTGCAGATGACACTAAGGTTGGTAGAGTTGCAGATAGTGATGAAGGTTGTTGTAGGTTACAGAGGGACATAGATAAGTTGCAGAGCTGGGCTGAGGGCTGGCAAATGGAGTTTAATGTGGAAAAGTGTGAGGTGATTCACTTTAGATGGAGTAACAGGAATGCAGAGTACTGGGCTAATGGTAAGATTCTTGGCAGTATAGATGAGCAGAGACATCTCGGTGTCCAGGCACATAGATCCTTGAAATTTACCACCCATGTTGATAGGGTTGTTAAGAACGCATATGGTTAACTTTTATTGGTAGAGGGATTGAGTTTTAGAACCATGAAGTTGTGCTGCAGCTGTACAAAACTGTGGTGTGGCCACCATGGAGTATTGTGTACAGTTCTGGTCACCGCATTATAGGAAGATTTGGATAGGGTTCAGAGGAGATTTACGAGGTTGTTGCCTGGTATGGAGGGAAAGTCTTGCGAGGAAAGGCTGAGGGTCTTGAAGCTGTTTTCATTAGAGAGAAGAAGGTTGAGAGGTGACTTAACTGAGACATGTAAGATAATCAGAGGATTAAATAGGTTGGACAGTGAGAGCCTTTTTCCTCGGATGGCAATGGCTAGCATGAGGGGACATCGCTTTAAATTGAGGGGTGATAGATATAGGACAGATGTCAAAGGTAGTTATTTTTACTCAGAGAGTAGTAGGGTCATGGAACACCCTGCCTGCAACAGAAGTAGACTCACCAATTTTAAGGGCATTTCAATGGTCATTGGATAGGCATACGGATGAGAATGCAATAGTGTAGGATAGATAGATTTCAGATTGGTTCCACAGGTTGGTACAACATCGCAGGCCAAAGGGCCTGTACTGCACTGTAATGTTCTATGTTCTAATGTTCTATGTGTATGTAATTACATTGAAGGTTCTGTATAAAGATAAATTGTTGTTGAAAAATCCTAATATTTCTTTTTAACAATATAGAATCCTGCAATAAATGTGACAAGGTTGGAGTTTGCTTGAGATTTTATCATCATTTATTTGTAAAGCAATGATCTGTTGAATGTCCTAGGTTGGGGAAGTTGACTTAAGTTTTTGGCAGCGAAGGTTGTTTTATATGTTAAAAACCATTTATTGTGTGATTGAGATCATTGTTAAAAATCCTATGGCATTCTTAGAGAAGAACAGGGAAGCCTTCTGCCAATGTGCATCTCAAAATTGATAGCAATTACAAACAACCTGATGGCTCATTCGACTTATAACTGATGTGGGAAATTTTATGGCCTGTTAATCTACATAATAAGTGGCCGTGTTCCAAGAATAACTAATTGCTCACAGCAGTCTGAGACATTTCGACGTGAAGGGTAATGTATGTAAATACAGCAACAAAATGTTTAATTAGGTAATCTAACAATATCCCTATTAAGCAAAAAGACTGGAAAATTGGCAAGTTTGTCTGACTTGCCATGCAGTAAAAGGCTAGTCATCCAACCACAGTTTAAATTCAGTATTTCTGAATTACAGTGAGTAGTGGTTCAGTGAGTGTGATTGCAGTGATTTCTATTTTTAAAGTAGGTACTTTTATTGCTCTTGCTCTTATCTATCCAAGCAAGATGTGTATTTAGAGTATTCAAATAATTCACTGCTCGATGCAGGTCATTTACAGCCCAAAATAAACCTTTACCATTTTTTTTTAGATTAGATTACTTACAGAGTGGAAACAGGCCCTTCGGCCCAACAAGTCCACACCGCCCCGCCGAAGCGCAACCCACCCATACCCCTACATTTACCCCTTACCTAACACTACGGGCAATTTAGATTGGCCAATTCACCTGACCTGCACATCTTTGGAGTGTGGGAGGAAACCGGAGCACCCGGAGGAAACCCACGCAGACACGGGGAGAATGTGCAAACTCCACACAGACAGTCGCCTGAGGTGGGAATTGAACCCAGGTCTCTGGCGCTGTGAGGCAGCAGTGCTAACCACTGTGCCACCGTGCCGCCCCAGATTTTGTCAAATCTGAAAATATCCCTCCTGCAGAATGTTCCTCCTGCAGGATGTTTGAGGTAGGGGTGACCACCGATACTCCTGCCGACTTCGTGTGCAGGAAATGCAGTCAGATCCTGATCCTCACCGAACGAGTTAGGGAACTGGAACTGGAACTGGATGAGCTGAGGATTATTAGAGAGGCTGAGAGGGTGATCGATAGAAGCTACAGGGACATAGTTACGCCAGAGAACAGAGGTAGCTGGGTAACAGTTAGAGGTGGGAAGGGGAAGAAACAGGCAGTGCAGGGTTCCCCTGTAGTCGTTCCCCTAAAAAATAAGTATGCAGCTTTGGAAACTGTTGGGGGGGACAGCCTTGCAGGTGTAAGCTGCAGTGAAGGGGTCTGTGGCTCTGAGATTCAGAAGGGAAAGGGGGAGAAGAAGAGAGCGCTAGTTATAGGGGACTCTCTAGTTAGAGGGACGGACAGGCGGTTCTGTGGACATGGGCGAGACTCTCGGATGGTTTGTTGCCTCCCGGGTGCTAGGGTCCGAGATGTCTCGGACCGTGTCTTCAGAATCCTTAAGGGGGAGGGTGTGCAGCCAGAAGTCGTGGTACACATTGGCACCAACGACATAGGTAGGAAGAGGGGCGGGGAGGTCATTCAAGAGCTCAAGGAGTTGGGCTGGAAGCTAAAAGCTAGGACAGACAGAGTCGTCATCTCTGGGTTGTTGCCGGTGCCACGTGACAGAGAGGCAAAGAATAGGGAGAGAGTGCAGTTGAACACGTGGCTGCAAGGATGGTGTAGGAGGGAGGGCTTCAGATATTTGGACAATTGGACTGCATTCTGGGGAAGGTGGGACCTGTATAAACAGGACGGGTTGCACCTGAACCAGAAGGGCACCAATATCCTGGGGGGTAGGTTTGCTAGCACTCTTCGGGGGGGTTTAAACTAATTTGGCAGGGGGATGGGATCCGGACTTGTAGTCCAGCAAGTAAGCTAGCTGTGTGTCAGGATGTCCAAGACTGTAGGGAGGCTGTGGAGAAGGTAGCACTGACAGGGACTACTTGCGGACACAGAGATGGGCTCAAGTGCGTATACTTCAATGCAAGGAGTATCAGAAATAAGGTGGGTGAACTTAAGGCGTGGATCGGTACCTGGGACTACGATGTTGTAGCCATCACGGAAACATGGATAGATGAGGGACAGGAATGGCTGTTGGAGGTTCCTGGTTACAGATGTTTCAGTAAGATTAGGGAGGGTGGTAAAAAAGGAGGGGGGGTGGCATTGCTAATTAGAAATGGTATAACGGCTGCAGAAAGGAAGTTTGAGGGAGATCTGCCTCTGGAGGTAGTATGGGCTGAAGTCAGAAATAGGAAAGGTGCAGTCACCTTGTTGGGTGTTTATTATAGGCCCCCCAATAGCAGCAAAGATGTGGAGAAACAGATTGGGAAACAGATTTTGGAAAGGTGCAGAAGCCACAGGGTCGTAGTCATGGGCGACTTCAACTTCCCAAATATTGATTGGAAGCTCTTTAGATCAAGTAGATTGGATGGGGCGGTGTTTGTGCAGTGTGTCCAGGAAGCTTTTCTAACGCAGTATGTAGATTGTCCAACCAGAGGGGAGGCCATATTGGATTTGGTACTCGGTAACGAACCGGGACAAGTGGTGGGCTTGTTAGTGGGTGAACATTTTGGTGATGGCGACCACAATTCTGTCACTTTCACCTTGGTTATGGAGAGGGATAGGTGCACACAACAAGGAAGTTTTTACAATTGGGGGAAGGGAAATTACGATGCTGTAAGACAGGATTTGAGGAGCATACGTTGGGAGCATAGGCTGTCAGGGAAGGATGTGGTGGAAATGTGGGACTTTTTCAAGGAGCAGATACGACGTGTCCTTGATATGTATGTACCGATCAGGCAGGAAAGAAATGGTCGTGTGAGGGAGCCTTGGTTGACGAGGGAGGTTGAATGTCTAGTAAAGAGGAAGAAGGAGGCTTACATAAGGTTGAGGAAACAAGGTTCAGACAGAGCAGTGGAGGGATACAGGATAGCCAGAAGGGACCTGAAGAAAGGGATTAGGAGAGCTAAGAGAGGGCATGAAAAATCCCTGGCGGATAGGATCAAGGATAACCCCAAGGCATTCTATGCGTATGTGAGAAACCTGAGAATGACGAGAACGAGGGTAGGTCCGATCAAGGACAGTGGTGGGAGACTGTGTATTGAGTCGGAAGAGATAGGAGAGGTCTTGAACAAGTACTTCTCTTCAGTATTTACGAACGAGAGGGACTGTATTGTTGAAGAGGAGAGTGTGAAACGGACTGATAAGCTAGAAGAGATATCTGTTAGGAAGGAAGATGTGTTGGACATTTTGAACAACTTGAGGATAGACAAGTCCCCCGGGCCTGACGGGATATATCCTAGGATTATGTGGGAAGCAAGAGAGGAAATTGCAGTACCGTTGGCAATGATCTTCTCGTCTTCACTGGCAACGGGGGTGGTACCAGGGGACTGGAGAGTAGCGAATGTTGTGCCCCTGTTCAAAAAAGGGAATAGGGATAACCCCGGGAATTACAGGCCAGTTAGTCTTACTTCTGTGGTAGGCAAAGTAATGGAAAGGGTACTGAGGGATAGGATTTACGAGTATCTGGAACGGCACTGCTTGATTAGGGACAGCCAGCACGGATTTGTGAAGGGTAGGTCTTGCCTTACAAGTCTTATTGAATTCTTCGAGGAGGTGACCAAGCATGTGGATGAGGGTAGAGCAGTGGATGTAGTGTACATGGATTTTAGTAAGGCATTTGATAAGGTTCCCCATGGTAGGCTTATGCGGAAAGTCAGGAGGCATGGGATAGAGGGAAATTTGGCCAATTGGATAGAAAACTGGCTAACCGGTCGAAGTCAGAGAGTGGTGGTAGATGGTAAATATTCAGCATGGAGTCCAGTTACAAGTGGAGTTCCGCAGGGATCAGTTCTGGGTCCTCTGCTGTTTGTAATTTTTATTAATGACTTAGATGAGGGAGTCGAAGGGTGGGTCAGTAAATTTGCAGATGATACAAAGATAGGTGGAGTTGTGGACAGTGAGGAGGGCTGTTGTCGGCTGCAGAGGGACTTAGATATGATGCAGAGCTGGGCTGAGGAGTGGCAGATGGAGTTCAACCCTGCCAAGTGTGAAGTTGTCCATTTTGGAAGAACAAATAAGAATGCGGAATACAGGGTTAATGGTAGGGTTCTTGGTCAGGTGGAGGAACAGAGGGATCTTGGGGTCTATGTACATAGATCTTTGAAGGTTGCCACTCAGGTGGATAGAGTTTGTAAGAAGGCCTATGGAGTATTATCGTTCATTAGCAGAGGGATTGAATTCAAGAGTCGTGAGGTGATGTTGCAGCTGTACAGGACTTTGGTTAGGCCACATTTGGAGTACTGTGTGCAGTTCTGGTCGCCTCACTTTAGGAAAGATGTGGAAGCTTTGGAGAGGGTGCAGAGAAGATTTACCAGGATGTTGCCTGGAATGGAGAGTAGGTCATACGAGGATAGGTTGAGAGTTCTCGGCCTTTTCTCGTTGGAACGGCGAAGGATGAGGGGTGACTTGATAGAGGTTTATAAGATGATCAGAGGAATAGATAGAGTAGACAGTCAGAAACTTTTTCCCCGGGTACAACAGAGTGTTACAAGGGGACATAAATTTAAGGTGAAGGGTGGAAGGTATAGGGGAGATGTCAGGGGTGGGTTCTTCACCCAGAGAGTGGTGGGGGCATGGAATGCGCTGCCCGTGGGAGTGGTAGAGTCAGATTCATTGGCGACCTTTAAGCGGCATTTGGATAGGTACATGGATGGGTGCTTAATCTAGGATAGAAGTTCGGCACAACATCGTGGGCCGAAGGGCCTGTTCTGTGCTGTATTGTTCTATGTTCTATGTTCTATGTTCTATCCCACTTATGTCAAAATGTGTAGCTGCTCATGGGCCTTAAAACGTGAATCACCCAGACAAATGGTTTAAAGCTACTTAGAGGTTTTTGCAAGTTAGAAAGAGATGGTGGGAGGGTGAACGTGCGATTGAAAAGCAAAAATTCGCCAAATTCGGATGAAGGCCCACAGTGCATTTGCTGGTTCTTGTGAAATTTGGAATGGAGTTAAATTGGGTTGGATTTATTGTCACATGTACTCACACAAGTAAAGTGAAAAGTTTGCAAGTTGCCACTTACGGTCCCATCTTAGGGACAAAGTTAACTAGATACAAAGTCTTAGTGACAAAGCAGAAAACTGAAGAAAACAAAGTTAAAAAGTTAAACGTTATAGTCCTTCTTACTAAAAAGAAACCCAGTTAACAGTTCAACACCAGAGTCCATAAGGCCCTGGCCATATTGGGCTCACACTTCTCACTTAGTGTACTATAAGACCATAAGACCATAAGACATAGGAGTGGAAGTAAGGCCATTCGGCCCATCGAGTCCACTCCGCCATTCAATCATGGCTGATGCGCATTTCAGCTCCACTTGCCAGCGTTCTTCCCGTAGCCCTTAATTCCTCTAGACAACAAGAACCTATCAATCTCGGCCTTGAAGACATTTAGCGTCCCGGCTTCCACTGCACTCCGTGGCAATGAATTCCACAGGCCCACCACTCTCTGGCTGAAGAAATGTCTCCGCATTTCCGTTCTGAAATGACCCCCTCTAATTCTAAGGCTGTGTCCACGGGTCCTAGTCTCCTCGCCTAACGGAAACAATTTTCTAGCATCCACCTTTTCAAAGCCATGTATTATTTTGTACGTCTCTATTAGATCTCCCCTTAATCTTCTAAACTCCAACGAATACAATCCCAGTATCCTCAGCCGTTCCTCATATGCTAGACCTGTCATTCCAGGGATCATCCGTGTGAATCTCCGCTGGACACGTTCCAGTGCCAGTATGTCCTTCCTGAGGTGTGGGGACCAAAACTGGACACAGTACTCCAAATGGGGCCTAACCAGAGCTTTATAAAGTCTTAGTAGTACATCTCTGCTTTTATATTCCAACCCTCTTGAGATAAGAGACAACATTGCATTCGCTTTCTTAATCACAGACTCAACCTGCATGTTTACCTTTAGAGAATCCTCGACTAGCACTCCCAGATCCCTTTGTGCTTTGGCTTTATTAAGTTTCTCACCATTTAGAAAGTAGTCCATTCCTATATTCTTTTTGCCAAAGTGCAAGACCTCGCACTTGCTCACGTTAAATTCCATCAGCCATTTCCTGGACCACTCTCCCAACCTGTCTAGATCCTTCTGTAGCCTCCCCATCCATCCATACAGAACCCGGGAGGTATGGGGTTAATCTGTACCTTACTGTTGTGTAGTGCAATGCAGATGGCTGCACAGATTTCTTCTGATGCATTCAAGAGATGTGGGCATTGTTGGTTAGGCCAGGATTTACCTCACTGAAAGAGAGTTGAAGAGCATATACCTTCTTCCAGATGGCTGAGACTACACTGATCCGGATGGTAATCTCAGACCAGACTGGCATAATCTGGTTGGAGGAGGGCACTGGGTGAGGAGGACAACCTGCCTATGTGCCTATCTCCTGTCCAGCACAGCCTGCAGAGCCCTGCTTGCAAAGCAAGGTGGCAAATCTCCTGCGTGTGTGACTTCCTGGGCAAATGTCAGAAACCATGCAGAACAAGTGTATGCACTCAAGGAAGGTGTATGGATTTAGGCCAATGTCTTATTGAATGGCAGAACAGGCTGGAGGGGCTGAATGGTGTGCTCCTGCTCTCATGTTCTGATGTAACAGCTCTGGGACAACAGTGCTTTTCTGGATGCATAACAGGCTTTTGAAGATGGTACCGGCCTAGGGAGGCCAATCCATTCTGGGATGTGCTGGCAGTGGCATGTTGTTCTGGGTCTAGAAAGTGGTAGAATGGGGCTATAATCAGAAGAGAAGGGTGCAATGGAGCGAGGTTGGTAGTTAATGTGGCAAGTTTGGTAAGACACAGTGAGAAAACTCACTACACCTTGTGGAGAGAAACCCATAAACAGTGTAAGATTCTGCCTATTAACACCATAGACACTGCCAGACCTGCTGAGTTTCTCCAGCACACTCTGTCTTTTTATTTCAGATTCCCAGTATCTGCAGTATTTCGCTTTGCCTCCATTGCAAGCAGGACTATCTATACAACGTATGTCCATCGCTTCTTCCTGTTGAACCATTGCAGAAGAGATGAGGGATTGGCATTACTGAAAGACCCACAATGTAAACACACAGACGTCTCAAAAGCAGAGCGACATTGCACAGGAGGGAATGTAGGTCCATCAATTTTAATTGTTGAAAAGTTGGAAGTCTCTGGAGAATTCCATCAGAGGCAGGACTTGTGTGAGAATGTTGTATCAGTTCGGAAAAGAAATGGGTTACAAAAAAATGTTACACAGCAAAATATTTTCATTGAATTCAAGAGGCTGCTGAAGGAGTTGGCACTGAGCTACCACACATAAACATGCCATATTCATCCAGAACCAGAAAGATAAATGAACTGGGGATCCTGGAGGCATTACAGAAATTGGTTCTCAGGCAATGTTGTATTTTTATGGCCATCTGCATTTGTCATCATCCCCAACACTTTCCGTGAATGTGTATCCAGGAAGCTGCTTAGCAACACCAGTCTAACTGCCCAGAGCATAGCCACCAACTACCTGAGGTTCGGCAGTGGTGTAGTGTAGAGCAGAGCATGGAGAATTGACCTCTTTGTCAGAGAAGATTTTTTAAAAAGGCTGAACATCGATAAACTTAACTGAAGCAGATGTCCATTTTATTTCAATATTAGCTGTGTAAATTTTGGACTATCCTCACAATACAGATAGGAACCCAAGGAGCCCCAGTAAAACTGGAATCAATGGGTATTGGGGGCAAACTCTCTGCTAGTCAGCGTTATACCTGACACATAGGACGATGGTTGTAGTTGTTGGAGGTCAGTCATCTCAGCTCCAGGATATTTCTGTAGGAGTTCCACAGGATAGTGTCCTAGGCCCAACCATCTTCAACTGCTTCATCAATAAGGTCAGAAGTGGGGATGGCCGCCGATGATTGCACAATGTTCAGCACCGTTCACGACTCCTCAAATACTGAAACATGCCGTGTCCAAGATCTGGACAATATCCAGGCTTGGGCTGACAAGTAGCAAGTAACATTCATGCCATACAAATGTCAGGCAATGAACATCACCAATAAGAGCAGGTCAGAAGCTTGGATACTGCAGCGAGTAGCTCACCTCCTGGCACCCTAAAGCCTGTCCACCATCAACAAAGCACAAGGAAGGCGTGTGATGGAATACTCCCCACTTGCCTGGATGGGTGCAGCCCCAACAACACTCAAGAAGCTTGACACCATCCAGAATGAAGCAGCCCGCTTGATTGGCACCACATCTACATGCAACCACGCCCTTCTCCACCAATGCTCAGTAGCAGCAGTGTGTACCATCTACAAGATGCACTGCCGAAATTCACCAAATAGCCCCAGACTGCACCTTTCAAACCCACGACCACTTCCATCTAGAAGGACAAGGGTAGCAGATATATAGGAACACCACCAACTTCAAGTTCCCCTCCAAGTCGCTCATCATCCTGACTTGGAAATATATAGAGTCATAGAGATGTATAGCATGGAAACAGACCTTTCAGTCCAACCCCTCCATGCCGACCAGACATCCCAACCCAATCTAGTCCCACCAGCCGGCACCCGGCCCATATCCCTCCAAACCCTTCCTTTTCATATACCCATCCAAATGCCTTTTAAATGTTGCAATTATACCAGCCTCCACCACATCCTCTGGCAGCTCATTCCATACACATACTGTGAAATATGCCATATTCAAAAACAAAATGTGACTACATGCCCCAAATCCAGATTAAATAAAATTTCTATGTGGCTTTTAAGAGAGTTTGTTGTTGTACTGAAGTCATGAAATTATTCCAATTGTAAATAATGGCTTTTCACCAACATGATGTCATGTTGTCCAGCAAGGTTATTTCTGCTGTGGCCATCATTCTCACTTTTCTCATTGTTGTGTAAAGATTAGTGACTCGCATGTCCATATTCTGCAGATTCGTCTTTCAGCTGTCACAAATTAGGCCGAGGACATCTCTTCAACCGTGGCTGTCATCAGCATGAGTAGCTTGTAGGTTCAGGTGTCTCACCAAAGACTGGAGTACATAACCTCGGCTGACTTCGGTGTGCAATACTGAGGGAATGTAGCACTGTTGGAACTGCTGTTATTTATCTGAGATGTTAACTGAGGGTCTGTCTTCAAGGGCATGTATAATATAGTGGGATCTTCACCAGCAGCTGGCAATGGTGATGGAAGGTACTGGGTAAAGGAGCTGAGACAGGCAGCATCCAAGGAGCAGGAGAATCGACGTTTCGGGTATGAGCCCTTCTTTGCTTTTCCAGCAACACATTTTCAGCTCTGATCTCCAGCATCTGCAATCCTCACTTTCTCCTAAGGGAGCTGAGACCTCCACCAGCAGGTGGCAATAGTGAGGAGGGGAGTGGGGGTTTACAGGTGGAGCAGTCACATGGACTTTCACTGGAAATAAGGTGTCTTTGGTGGAAGGAAGGGTAATAAACAAAGGATTCCTCAACCCAATGGTTCATTCTGTTCACGTATGGTGAATATCCTTAATTTCTCTTCATGTTTGTAATGACCTGATGCTAGTAGAATAAAGATTCTCTGTTTCATAATCTTTGGCTGTCTTTGTCTTTAAATTTCATGTTATGAAAAGATCCCCTGGTATGTGTTTTAGGATCATTGTCCTCAAATCCAACCAGATTCCTCGTTCTCCATGAGTTACTTGGGATGAGGCTGTAGTGAGGTTTTCTTTAAACTCTTTAGTTATAGCTTGTGCATCAAGACCACACAATGAGCAAAATGACCACTCCATTCTCCCTCTACCCAGACCCTATACTCATATTATCATTTACTCACAGTCTAATGAATGCTAACTTGTCTTTCTACATCTCTCCCAAGTATAGTCTCAAAATACTATTAAACTAGTATTAAATGACTTGCATTCCCCTTAAATCCTAATGTCACATGTTGAGCATGTCTTGTGTCTGTCTGGCTCTTTCTTCTTGATCTACCTGTCAGTATCTTTGGTTGAGTAGATGGTTGAAGTTCAGACCTGAGTGACACAGCTTAGGGTGATTGAGAGGAAGTTAGTCTCATCATCCCATTCTCTATGTCACTGGAATGAATCTTTCCTCAGCTTCTAATAGGATCAGAGCTTTTTGGTTTCACATAGTGTCTTGAGGAGATCCAAAGGTGGCTGCTGTGTTGTTGCCTGGTAACTGGACCTTTGGCCTGCTGCTCACCTATCCACTCCTTTTGACTGGGTATGAATGTCGATAAAGTCTTTACTCAATAGCAGCAATTATACCATCTAAGCTGTTGCTCCCTTTAGATTTCCTCCTTTCCCTTCACTCAGTTTGGATCTTCAGAGGTGATGTTGGGTCTCAGCCTATACATTCAGTTCTGCCTACTGGAAGTTCCTCTTTGCATTGAATTCCTTTTGCTCCACATTGTAAGCGCTTTAAACTGAAATCGTTCTTCCTATTCTTCATTGGTTTCGCCTGGCTTTCTCATGGGCTTCTCATGGGTGCTGACTCCCAGATACATGATGGATCAACTCCTCATGAAGCACACACCAGAAGTATGCTCCCTGAATTGACTTCCGCAGCTCTGCCTGCTTCACATGAATCCTAAAGTTATGTAGAAACCAGGAGAAGTAGGCCCTTCAACCTCTTGAGCCTGCTCCATCATTCATGGTTGACCCTCTATCCAAATGTATTCCCACTTTCTCCCCATTAATTTGTGATCCTTCAAAATCCATCTTTTTCTTCTTCAATATATTCAGTGGTAAGATTTCCACAGATTCCTTTGAATGAAGGATTTTTTTCATTATCTCAGTTCTATATGGTCCAACCTGTGTTCTCAGACTGTGTCTCCTGGCTCTAGATTCCCCAACTAGGGAAAACATCCTTCCTACATCTAGTCACTTTAGCCCAGTTAGAATTTTATACATTTCAATCTCCTGTCATCCTTCATAACTCTGGTGAACACAGGTTCCTTCAACTCATTCTCTCCTCATACGACAGTCCTATGATCCCCATTATCAATGTATTTGAACCTCCATTGCACTCCCTCTATGGCATGTGTATCTTTTTGTAGACAGGACACCAACACTACATGCAATACTCTAGCTGTAGTCTCATCAATGTTAAGTCTTTGGTTTGCAAGAAATCTGATGTCACCTCATTGTGCACACCAACAACTATACAATCATGAATTGAGACATCTTTCAATCTCTGTAGCCATAACTGTTGTTAACCAGTACAAATCATTTATAAATGAATTGGTGAATTCCTCATGCTCTGCCCCTATGAATCTCACTCCTTCAATTATCACATTGTCCTTAGGACTGAAACAGGAATTAAGGGCATCCAGAATGTCACCATAAGATGCCAACAGCAAGTTGGCTGCTATATTTCTTAGATTAAAACAGTGACTACACTTCAACATACAAATTGGCTTTTCTCACTTTGTAACATCTGGAGTTAATGTGGTTGCTATTAAAATGGAATTCTTTCTTTTGTGTTTCTATTCTGTTATCTTTGTTGCTCTATTTAGTAATTCTTATATTTCATTGCAGTCCTTTCTAATCATGAGGGGCATGGATAGGATAAATAGACAAAGTCTTTTCCCTGCTATTCATAATATACATTAATGATTTGAATGAGGGAATCAAGTCGAATATGTCCACGTTTACTGACGACTCATAAACGGGTGAGAATGTGAGTGATGAGGAGGATGTAGAGAGGTTTCAGGGCAACTGGACAGATTGAGCGATTGGGTAACTGCATGACAGATGCAACATAACATGAATAAATGTAAAATTGTCCACTTTGGCAGGAAAAACAGAATGGCAGTGAATAATGTGAACAGTGACAGACTGGGGAAAGTTGATATACAAAGGAACCTGGGTGTTTTCGTATACCAATTACAGAAAGTAAACATGAAGGAGCACCAAACTGGAAGATAAATGATACTTTGGCCTTCATTGCAGGACAGTTTGAGTACAGGGGCAAGCAAGTCTCACTGCAGCTGGATAGGTCATTGGTGGGAAATCACCTGGACTATTCTGTACAGTTTTCATCTCCTTAGCCAAGAACAAATGTACTTCCTGCAGAGGTAGTGCAGCAAGAGTTCATCAGACTGATTCCTGGGATGGCAGGTTGTTGCATGAGGAGAGATTGGGTGGACTGGGCCTGTACTCAGTGGAGTTGAGTAGGATAAGAAATGGTCTTATTATAAGACATCAACCTCTCAGAAGGCTGGAAAGATTGAATACAGGGATGATATTTCCTTTGGCCAGGGAATTCCAACCAAGGAAGTACCGTCTGAGATAAAACGTGGACCATTTTGGACTAAGATGAGAACTTTCTGAATGAGTTAAATTCTCTACCCCAGAGGGATGTGGAGGTCAGGTCAGGTTAAAAAACAATAGATATCTAGAAGCTAAAAGATGTCAAGGGTGATAAAGAGAGAGTGCGTGTATGGCATTGAGATAGAGGATCAACCATGTTTGAATGGTAAAGGGTTTCTGATGGGCTGAATGGCCTTCTCTTGCACCTATTTCTGTTTCTTTGGAAGACCATTCAGTTCTCACTCTTCAAGTTATCCCAGGCCATGATGTTGGAAAACCATGTACTTAACCAACCCCCTGGAATATTCTAGAAAAGACGTATTGGCTAAGATTCATTCCGCAATGTTTCTATGTAGTGGAGGGATTGGCTCCACACGTGGCCTTGCCAGCAGATGCCACAGAAACAAAACGCAACTCCATTAGAGTGGGCTGCATCTGTGGTTCTTTCAAAACTACCATTGCTGTTTACAAAGTATTGTTACCGCTGTTTCTCCTTTCTGTTTTCCCTTGGCAGGATTGAACTAGGAAATCACACAAAGTCAGTTTATGAAAAGTGGATGAAAAATGCAGCTCTGATTCACCGGGTAAACTAGATTGAGGTTTTGAAACGAGTCCTAGCAAATTGGATTCGAGAACTTCAAGCCATGTTGTTCAAATACTTTTCGTGTTTCCTTCCTTAAAAACTTTCATCCTTCTCGATACAAATTGTTGGGAAAGTGTTTACTTTGGTCAAGATCATTGCACAATCTCCAGTTACAAAATTCCCATCCAGCCTAGGTCTCATCACTTGTTCTTGTTTGTGCCTTCTAGTTCTTCTTGCACTGATGATTAGTTATGGAATTAATTAGCCCTCCTACACTCTAGATTGAGTTGGTCTCTGGTCTTAATGGTAATGGTAAGAAGAGGATATGCCAAGCCCGATGTTACAGATTGTGGTTGAACACAAGTCTGTTGCTACTAATGGCCAACAACACCTCAAGGCTGCCCAGCTTTGAGTTTCCACAAGTTTTAAATTTTGTTTCATTTAATGTGGTGATAGTGCCACACAATACGATGGGGTGGGGGGGAGGTTGGTGGTGGAAGTGCGTGCGGTGGCATCCTTACTGTGGTGACTGGGACTTTGTTTCCACAAGGACAGTGCACTATTACTGATACTACAATGTACAGTTGTTTCAGGTAAACAGGTGAAGAGAAGGACAGTTATGTTGTTGGTTCCATTTGCCACAGAGCCCATCTAACAGGTATGTCCTTCAGGACTAGGCCAACCTGGTCAGGAGGTGATGTTATTGAGCCACTCTTGGTTGTCATTGAACTCCCCCACCCAGAATACATTTTCCATCCTGTCGCCCTCAGTTCTTTGTCCAAGTGTTCCTCGGTATGAAAGGTGTGTGTTACAAAGAAAGGCTGGGACTCTTTTAACTGGAGTATGGGAGGTTGAGAGGCGACCTGATATAAGTTTATAAAATTATGAGGGGTATAAAGGATGTTAATGATAGTTGCCTGTTCCTAGGAAAGGGGATTTCAAGACCATGGGACACATTTTTAAAGTGAGAGGAGAGAAATTTAGAAAAAACATGAGGCAAATTCTTTACAAAGAGGGTGGTTCATGTGTGGAATGTACTTCCTTAGGAAGTGGTGAATGCGAGTTCAATTACAACATTTAAAAGACATTTAGGTAAGTACATGGAGTCATAAAATACCTACAGTGTGGGAGCAAGCCATTCGGCCCATCAAGTTCACACTGATCCTTTTGAGAGCATCGCATCCAGACCCATCTTATCCCTGTAACCCTGCATTCCCATGGCTAATCCACCTAGCTTCCACATCCCTGGATATTACAGAGCAATTTAGCATGGCCGATCTACCTAACCTGTACATTTTTGGATTGTGGGAGGAAACCGGAGCATCTGAGGAAACCCACGCAGACATGGGGAGAACATGCAAACTCCACACACACAGTTGCCTGAGGCTGGAATAGTACCTGGGTTCCTGGCGCTGTGAGGCAGCAGTGCTGACCACTGAGCTATCATGCCACATGAATAGGAAAGGTTTGGAAGGAAATGGGCCAGGAGCAGACAGGAAGGGACTAGTTTAGATTGGGATTATGGTCGGTGTGGATTGATTGGATGGTAAGGTCTCTTTCCATGCTGAATGACTCTATGGAAGAGTGCTGATGAGTTTGGGGAATGCTGTGGCTGTGGCAGTAGCGGTGGGTTTCCTGGGGCTTTAGATTACTAGTCCAGTGACATTACCACTACCTCCCTGTTGAGACAGGAGTGGAAGAAGATTCAATTCTATTTAGCCAATAATGTGCAACATGATATTCTCAAAAGGATCAGTATTCCCGACATAACATTTTCCCCCATATTGTAGTCAGGTATTTCTTGCAGATTGTAAGGACTGGAAGTCAGAGTCGATAAAATGTGGAGCTGGAAAAGCACAGCAGGTCAGGCAGCATTGGAGGAGCAGGAAAATCAACATTGGGACCTTTCATCATGCCTGGGGAGGGAGCTTGGGAAAACTTAGGTGCTATGACGATAGGTGGATGCAGGTAAGGGGTTATTGTGATTGGTCAGTGGGAAGGGTGGAGTGGATAAGTGAGAAGGAAGATGGACAGCTTAGGAGGCGGGTGGAGGGGGAGGGCTGAACATGGGTTGAGGCTGGGGGTGGGGAGATTTTGAAACTGGTAAACTGTATGTTAAGGCCATTTGGCTGTAAGCTCCCGAGGCAGATTATAAGATGTTGTTCCTCCAGCTGACATGTGGCTGCATTTTGATGGTGGAGGAGGCCCAGGATGGACATGTCGCCAAGAGAGTGGGAGGGGGAGTTGAAATGGCTGGTAAGTGGAAGGTGGTGGTTATTGGAGCGTGCGGAGCGCAGATGCTCTGCAAACCAGTCCCCTCGTCTACGTTTGGTCTCTCTGATGTAGAGGAGATGCAGTAGATCAGGTTGGAAGAGAAGCAGGTGAATCTCTGCCAGATTTTGAAGGTCCTAACCAAAGTAGACTCTGCTGCTCCTTCGATACCACCTGACCTGCTCTGCCTTTCCAGCTCCACACTTCATCGCCTTCGATATTTCTTGTTTGCATTTGCATTTGAAAAGAAAGGAAGATCCCACGTGGTGGGTAAGTAACGTTTTTATTATTCACGAATATTTAGGGCATTATTAACATTACATGATAGATTAAAAATAAACTTCCTCATTGAAGGCAGTTTTAAACTAAAAGAATCAAACAGTAACATTTGACGATTAAGCTGCTGATTACTCACTTTGGTTTGCAAAATGTTTATTAGAGCCTGGCTGGCTAGGTCTGTATTCCTTCTGAGATGCTCCATGCTACATTTTGATTTTTTTTTGTATCCAAAGCATACAATTTCTAATAAACCAAATAATTTGTAATAAATCAATTGAGGAATTACTCAAATGCTAACCGGAGTAACTTTTAGCTATCAAGCATTGAACCTGCTTTAGAATCCAGTGGCCTGTAGTGTGACATCTGTAAGACTTCCCCATGTATTGCCTTCTTCAGAAGAATTTCATCGTCTGTGCATCGATCCCAATGACACTGAAATTTGCTGACTGGAGGGAAGTGGAGATCTTTGGATAGGGAAAGGGCATCCCCTGTTTTACAACACTTTGCCAGGATTCATGATGTTTTTGGGATCCAGTGCAGCTTTAATTTCCCTCATCACTTCCATACCAGCCGCACCAATTTCTTCAACCAGGAGATGCCTCTTGCCCAAGCCTATACCGTGCTCCCCAGTACAGGTGCCATGCATGGCCAATGCTCTTCTATGAGAGAGAGCGAGAAAGAGAGAAAGCAAGAGCCCAATTAGCAAGCTAACCTGTTGCATTAAAATGTCTTTGAATATCTTATGTTCTGTAATTGCAGCTCTAACTCACACAGAGCTATGAGAACCTTTAGTCAGTCAACTCTATCAGTTCTTAACTGAGGAGAAAGTGAGGACTGCAGATGTTGGAGATCAGAATCGAAGAGTGTGGTGCTGGAAACATACAACAGGTCAGGCAGCGTCTGAGGAGCAGGAAAATTGACGTTTCGGGCATAAACCCTTCATCAGGAATGAGGCTTGTGGGCCAAGGGGGCTGGAAGATAAATGGGAGGGGGGAGAGGGCTGGGGGGGGGGGAAGGTAGCTGGGAATGCAATAGATAGATGAAGGTGGGGGTGGGGAGGGAAGTGATAGATCGGAGAGGAGGGTGGAGCATATAGGTGGGAAGGAGATGGACAAGTAGGACCTACCTGTCCCTTGAATGATCCTATTAATCTCCCAGCCTCCTTGGCCCACAAGCCTCATTCCTGAGGAAGGACTTTATGTCTGAAACATTGCCTCTCTTGTCTGACCTGCTGTGCTTTTCCAGCACCGCACTCTTCGACTCAGTTCATGGACTAAATAACATGGGAGAAATCAACACTCACTCAGATTCTACATTAAATAGTGAATATGCAATGATTATTGATTCAGGTGCACACTCTTGCTACCCTTCTGACTGGCACTGTAGTTAGAGTTAACCCTCCAGAGAGTTTTGTTCATGAACTTCTGGATATTGCCTTGGGATTCCTATTTGGTTTTAGGATTAATCCATGTTGCTTCATTCTGAAAAACGTTCTTTCTTCGTTTCTCTTTCAGTCAGACAAGCTGAACCTTGATAACAGCATGCAATTAAACTGTTGAAAATACCTTCTATGCTCAGTAATAAGCAATTCCTTTCCCCTGAAAATACGCAGTATTACAGAATCTTCTAATCATTACAGCACTCGAGGAGGCCATTCAGCCTACAGTCTGCACACTCACTCTCTGAATGAGCTATTCCCTTATTATCATTCCTCTTCCCACTCCCCAAAACCCTGCACATCCTTCCTTTTGGAATGACAGTCTAGTTCCCTCTGGAATGCCTCAGTTGAATCTGACTCCACTATACCCTCAGGCAGTACGTTCCATACCCTAACCACTTGTTGCATGAGGAAGTTTTGTCTTCTCTCTCATGTCACTTTTACTTCCTTAGCTAATTACTTCAAATCTGTGCCCCTCAGTGTTGATCCGTTCGTGATTGGGAACAGTTTCTCCTAATTCATTCTGTCCACGCCAGACCCCTCATGACACCTCGATCATTTCTCCCTTGTCTCAGAAAAACACTCCTAACTTTTCCAATCCATTTTTATTGCTGTCAATCTCCATCCCTGGAATCATTCACACACATCTTTCCTCGTGAATCTATTTTCAACAGATAACCTTGTGTTATCCTCGATCTACATTAAAATAGTGACCTTTACAGAACCATTTTACTGTATAAACGACAATTCTGTAGCTTTCCAGGTTTCTGCACGAGCCAGCTCAGTTGGCTGGACAGCTGGTTTGTGATGCACAGGGATGCCAACAGTGTGGGTTCAATTCCTTCACCAGCTAAGGTTACCATGAGGGACTCTCCTCCCTGACCTCTCCCTCACCTAAGCCTCAGGTTAAAGCATCATCAGTCATCTCTCTCTAATGAGAGGGAAGCCCAACAATGCGTTAACATTAAGGTGACTGTACCTTCTCTCTGACTTATTCGGTTCTCTGTAATGTTTATGTAGGGGTCAAGTGCGCTCCCAAGACTGAGTCACTAAATGAGCTGAATGGGAAGGTAAGAAAGGATGGAGAATGGTGTTCTGCCTACCAATGCTCATCAACATAAGGCACTCTAAGAAGCTTTAAACAGTAATGGGTTCCCTGTGGCAGATGAACTTAATTGAGCCACAGATCTTCTCACAAAAATGGTAAAGTCATCCCCCCCTCAGAAACCTTTCAAAGGACTGCTCCAAATGTACACTGTATCTATATATCCGAGTACTACCAAATATACAGAGATTGCAATCGTATCCGTTAATGCTGCGAACAGATAGATAGATAGATAGATAGGTAGATAGATCTGCTCTTCAGAATGACACATTCCACCCTATACAGTGAGAAAGGCAAGGAGCTACTGCTGAGCAAGCGGCAGGATTAGCAATTCTGAGGCCACAACAGCATGGCGTCACCAACTCTCCACTGGGCCCCAATCCTTTTCCCTTTCGTTTTGCTAACATGTGAACATTTGCAGGTGAGACACCATTCGCCCACTCCAGCTTTCAGGAATTAGCAAACTCTGGCGACTTTGTAGTTAATGCCAACTTCTTGTATTGAGCACTTTGGGTTGGGGGAGGGGGGGAGGGGGACCTGAAAATGCAGGCAGTCCAACAAGCTGCATCACTGGCGTGTGTAAACCTCCTAATCCAAGTCCCCAAGGCACGTCATCTTGTCAAATTCAACCGAAAGATCATCTGGGATTGTTTTTACAAACCACTACCTTCTATCATATATCCACTGCTGAGCTGGAATAATCCATCTTGACATTAAGATCACAGCTCAGCAGATCTTAAAACACTTTGAAAAGTACCATTTTCTTCTCTTCAGGGAAATCAAGTAATGCCAGAACAGAGATGAGATGCCTTACTGTGTACCGACTTAACAATTACCTTCTTTCCACATTCACCAGAGAATCTGATTGGATTTTCTCCTTTAATCAAGGAGCATGTTGCTATAGTAATGGCTCGACATTAACAGAAATAATCTGAACAGACGCTAGTTTTGACATCAATAAAACCGAGGTCTCTCGGAAGATTTAAAATGTCGAATATAAATAAATTCTTTGGGAATGTACAACATCCATCTGCGGATGAAGTCAGCAAAGAACTGAGCAACCTATGGGAGGGCTCCTGGAGTGTGAGAAATTGAATAATGTCTATAAGTGGGCTCAATAGTGAGAGATGAAATGTAATAGGTAAATTAGTGGCTTCAATAAACTGAGGGTGGGGGGAGGGGAACTCGGTGTTGTAGTCTCTCCAACTAATTAAAGGGGAATTTGAAAGCAATCTGGGCTAATTGGGTATCAGTCAACAAAGCAAAGAGATTGTTGACTGATATTGCTGAGTGAATGTAGCATAAACACTTCAGCGTTCCAATTCCCATTAATAAAATGCCCCAGTTTGGACAGTGCAGAGAACCTTCAGGTGCATCCGGATCAGCGTAATAATTCGAGAGCTCTCCCTTCGAGCAGCTCTGCAGTGCAACCTGTTGGCCTGGCTTATCCCAAGGACATTTGGGACTATACAGCCAAAGCCTGCCCAGCGACAGGCTCACCCTCCTTGGCTGCAACTTCTACATGGTTTGGGAATGCAGGAAGGATGGAGGTTGGAGTGGCCAGGCACTTCTGGAGCATCCTGAGAGGAAACCTCTGGTGTGTGTGTGTGTGTGTGTGTGTCTATGTCTATGTGTGTGCCTGCGTGTCTGTGTCTGTGTCTGTCTCTGTGTCCTACTCTGTCTGGGTGCCTGCAGGCACTACCCTGCTTCTGTGAGAGGAAGAGGCACTGGGAGTGAGGTTGAGCTCCCTCGTCCCCCTCTTGCTGCTGATGCTGAGGGCCAGCGCTTAAAGTCATGGACCTCTGAGAGTTCTGCTGGACCTGGCTCTCCATAGCAACCACCAACCTGGCTATGGAGACAGCGAGGCATTGCTAACATCAACGGGCTCCTTCAATGTCCGGTGCAGTTTACCGAGTGTCTCTGACCAAGCTGTTGCTGTCACTATCTGTGCATTGGTACAAAGTCAGACATTATGGGATCATCCTCTGCCTAGGCCTGAGCAGCCCCCAGGTCTCTAGCAAGCTCTGGGTGCCCAGTGACCTAGGCCATTTCCTCCTCAGCGAGGTTGGAAGGACGTGCCAGTGACGCACTGACCAGAACCTGCTCCTGAATCCAATCAAAACCGAGTACCCACCGAGGTGAGAGGCTCTGGGTAAGCAGCCACGGATGTGTGATTGGCCGAGATGGGTGTCATGCAACCTGCATGCAATAATCACCGAGGTAAGCAGTAGAAAACTGTATGAGAAAAGTCGTTGTGAGCCCACGACAAGAAACCCTCCCTGCAATTCCCCAGCGATAAAATTCAGCCTAAAGTTACTGTACCTGGCCAATCTATTGGTGAACTCTTTAATCCTCGTCAATTCATCCTCATCTTGTGGGTCCAACATCATCAAACAGTGGAAGTTACCATCTCCTACGTGGCCTACAATAGGTCCTTGGGTTGAAGATGATAGTTGGTCACATGTTTCACATCAGATACTCTTGTTTTTGTCAATGGTTTCATGGTAAGTTTAAAAGCATTACTCATTAAAGAGGGAACCATATTTAATCTTATCCAATAAGCTGAGGGATAAATGTTACAGAAAGGTGCTCGCTTAAGCCATCAAATAAAAGCTAAATCCAAAACAAACATGCAGAATGCTGGAGAAACTCAGCAGGTCAACCAGCTGGAGAGAAGAAACACAGGTAATGTTCCGAGTTTGGTACGACTCTTCTTGAGTTCTTCACAGATGCTGCCAAACCTTCTGTGTTTCTCCAGCATTCTCTGTTTGCTTCTGTTTAAATGTTGCCTGTCAGATCGCTGAGGATTTTTCTTCCTTTTTAAAAAACTGGCATTAGGAATATCAATTCCGGTCATCCTGCTTTAGGAAGGATCTTATTAGATTGGAGAGCGTGAAGAAAGATTTACAAGGCTGCTGCTGGGACTGCAGGGTTGAGTTATCAGGAGAGACTAGATAGACGGGGACTTCTGTCATTGTACCATAGCAAGTTGAGGGGTGAACTTATAGAAGTATGTAATATCATGAAGGGCATCGATAGGTGAATATCAACGGTTTTTTCCTTAGGCTAGGGAAGTTTGAAAGTAGAAGACATAATTTTAAGGTGAGAGGAGAAGATTTAGAAGGGACCTGAGGGGCAACTTTTCCAAACAGAGTGGTTCGTATGTGCAATGAACTGCCAGAGGAAATGGTAGGCGCAGGTACAGTTGCAATATTTAAAGGACATTGGACAGGTACATGAATAGGAAAGACTTAGAGGGATATGGGCCAAACACAGGCAAGTGAGACTAGTCTAGTTTGGAATCTCATTTGGCACAGACGAATTGAATCGAAGGGTCTGTGCTGTATGACTTTAATATCAGCCCCTCAAACATGCCCCAGCATTTAATTAGATCACGACCAATGTGTACATGAAGCCTGTTCACACTTTCTTTGCTCCGTTATCTATTAAATGGTGAACTAACAAAGATACTATCCATCTCAAAAGTTTCAATGATCCCAACAATGGCACCTTTATTGGAAGAGTTCCAGATTACAATGGTGCAATATATGGAAATGTATATCCTGATTTCACTCATGAACGACTGTGGTTCTAAATTTAAAACTAATGTTCTTGTTCTGGATTCCCACACTGGAGGAAATAGTTCTTCCCTTTCTGCTCTAGCATATCTCCTTTACATTTAAAAGATAGGGATTTGATCAATCTTCAATCTTCTGTGATTAAAATGGATAGGGAAGTTTCTCTTTTATTCCTCTTTCCTCATGTGATTGACAGGGCCTGGTCACAAGCTACCATCAATACACAGTAAAAATAACTTCTAGAAGAGCTCATGTTCCATAGCGTTGTAACTCTGACCTCTGATCTATCTGCTGGAAGAACCTTCTTCACTCAATCCCTTCCACTTAATGAACAAGGAACCAGAGTAGATCAATCAGTGCCTCGAGTCTGCCCTGCCATTTAATATGGCTGATCTGATTTTAACCTCAACTCCACATTCCTGAATCTCCCCAATAATCTTTCATCCCCTTGGTCATCAAGAATCGATCTACCTCCACCTTAAAACTATTTCAAGATTCTGCATTCATTTTGAGGAAGGAAGGGAATTACAGACACTCACAACCATCTGAGAGAAAAACTGCTTCCTCATCTTGGTCTTAAATAGGTGACACTTATTTTTATACCATGACCCCTCGTTCTCGATTCTCCCACAAGAAGGAACATCCTTTCAACATTCTAGGCACTAGCCAAGTGAATCTTCCCTGATCTGTTTCTAAAGCAATGACATCTTTTCTTAAAATAAGGAGACCAAAACTGTACATAGTATACGAGGAAAGACCTCACCAGTGCTCTGTGCAATTGTAGCAACATCCATACTTCTATATTCCATTACCCTTGCAATAAGTGATAACATTACATTTGCCTTCCTAATCGCTTGCTGTACCTGCACACTAACATTTTGTGATTTATGTACCAGAACACTCAGAGCCTTAGGTGAATCCATTCAGCCGACCGCTTTGTGGGTTTCCTCGCCATACTTGCTCCCATACCTGAAGCGGTCAGATGGTCTGTATTTCAACACCAGCACCATTCCATGAGTTTCCACACGGATTTGGGCTGAAGCCTGACAGGACTCAGCAACAATCTGAAAATAGGCACAGTGTTCAAAAGGGACCACTGAGAGCATTTAGTCAATTTACACAACAGACCATCTATTGGAAGCAATGTATATGGACCCTGGAGGTTAAATATAACCCTGCCTGATATAGAGTTGGTGGTAGTTGTCTTTTTAAGCTGAGGGATTTTAAATCTAGGGGAGAGGAGAAAGATTTTAAAAAGATATGAGAGGCATAATCTTTTTACACAGAGGGTGGTCCGTGTGTGGAATGAACATCCGGAGGAAGTGGTGGGTGTGGCTCCAATTACAGCAATTCAAAAGATATTTGGATGGATACATGAATAGAAAAGGTTTGGAGGGACATAAGTCAGGAGCAGGCAGATGGGACTACTTTAGTTTGGGATTATGTTCAGCATGGACTGGTTGGAGCAAAGGGTCTGTTTCTGTGCTATATGACTCTACAGCAGTATGTACCGACTGTGACCCACACTGATCCCAACTAAGGAAGCAAAGGGAGGCAGCAGATGTCAAGTTTTTGGAATGGCACATCCTATCCTTTGTTCCAGCTAACCTGTAAGCTTTGACCTCACCAAATCTTCTTTTGTGGTCACGATGATTTCCGGTAGCTTTGAAATTGGGACACAGACATCTGTGGAATAACCCTTGAGGAACAAAGCAGATTTTGTTTGTTAGTCAAACAGGTTTGAGGATATGGTTTGAAGTGCCTGAGACGAAGGCCAGCGCTGCCTTACCTCACAGCCCGGGCGTATGGCACGAGCGGCGTACCACACACTGTGCCGCGCCTGCCAGAGTTTGTTCCGGGTTTCTTGATCTTTTGCCCAAGCGAAATCAGAGCCACTGTTCGCCTTCACTATCTCCTCTGTGAGGCAATCAGACACAAATGTGACAGGGCAGCCATTCTACACAGGCATAACTGCCAGGGTAGAGCAAGGGATCTGTTTGGCTTTATCTATCACCAGCAGGAAAAGTAAAATCTTGAATATGATCCAAACATTGATTCACAGCATTAAATGGATTTACATCCTGTTGTTAGTGTGAATCTGAAATGGTCTCCAGTGCAAATTTGCCTCAGAAGGCTTCAAATCTCTGAAATATCAGGCCAGGGGATTTGTACTCTACAATAAAAGCCTTTTTGTTTCTGATTTCCAGCATTTAATATTTTTTTTCTGTTTAGTGACTAGTGCTTGTTCTCTTTTGGCTGGGACTAAATTGAGAGGTCTCTTGGAGCTGAGTTGCCCTAAGGCAAGATGCTTGGCCTCCCTGCTATCGGAAGGTTATTGTGAAACTTGAAAGGGTTCAGAAAACATTTACAAGGATGTTGCCACGTTTGCAAGGTTTGAGCTGTAGGGAGAACCTGAATTAGCTGGGGCTGTTTTCCCTGGAGGGTGGAGGCTGAGGGGTGACCTTAGTCAAGTTTGTAAAATCATGAGGGACATGGATAAAGTGAATAGACAAGGTCTTTTCCCCATGGTAGGAGAGTCCAAAACTAGAGGGCATAGGTTTAAAGTGAGAAGGGAAAGATTTCAAAGAGACCTAAGGGACAACCTTTCCACATAGAGGGTAGTGTATGTATGAAATGAGCTGCCAGAGGAAGTGGTGGAGACTAGTACAATTCCAACATTTCAAAGGCATCTGGGAGGGTATATGAATAGGAAGGGTTTAAAGGGATATGGGCCAAATGCTGAGAAACACGACTAGATTAATTTAGGATATCTGGTCTTCATGGACGAGTTGGACCATAGGTTCTGTTTCTGTGCTGTGGATCTCTATGACTTGACAATACAGATACACAGCCACTCGGGACATGGGCACTGGACCAATGCCAAAGCAACTTTTTGTTTTCCTCCATTTCTAAGCAACGACCAGATGGCAATGCCCTGATTTAATGCCTGCTGTGTTCCCCTGTGCTGCTGCAGTTCAGCTTTCAAGGATAGGAAGTATTTACTTCAGCCAGAGGCTTCACCCCACACCACTGCCTCCCACGGTATGAACACAGAATGTAAAGAAACCCACTCATCAGAGATGTCGATTCAGCAGGGCTTCGTATAATGAACGACCAAACACGTGATGAAGCCATCTGCAGCGGTGCTCAAACAAAGGAACAATTGTAGAGAGAAAAAAAAATGGATTAAGTCATAATGGCTTCACATCTGCTTCACAACTCATTCACCATTTTCATTTTATTTTGGATATGCATGATTAAAAAATTGTAAACTCATCTGCACTGTAAATATCTTGCTTATGTGACAATGAATATAAACAAGCAATTGAAACTAAGCTTAGTAGTTTCCTGTCAGTCATCATTAACTAATGCATTCTCCAAAGCAATGCCTCTACCACTTGCCAACCAATTGGCATTCTTCTTTATACAGAATACATGTTGCTTTCCCTTCCCTCTGGTATTTCTCGAGAATTGTCCTGATCAGTGTAATACAGAAGGCTTCTACAAGATGTGCCTAGTTTTCAGCATCATTCAGAATTACATTATTATCTGAACGTAGTAGAGAAAGAACCATCCAACTGAGAGTAAAATTGATGGATTGAAATGCAAGCAGAATTTTGACCATAATTTATGGACCTCTAGTGATTCTGGGAGAAATAAACATGGAACTCAGAAAAGCCCAAACACAGAAGTTAAAACACAGGTTTTTCTAGAATTGCACACATTTTCCTATAGACTAAGGGAAACAGTTCAGCTCAACATAATAGGAGCAGACCATTCAGCCTTTTGACCTTGTTCTGCCAATCATTGAGATCATGGCTGATCATCTACTTCAACACCATGTTCCTGTGCTGTCCCTTGATCGTTTTCAAATCCCAAAAGAAAAAAGAAAACAATTTTGACAGAATTAAGTTCTGTTTTCTGGAACAATTGCTTGAATTTTACACTGGGGCAGAGGTCCTCATTCCTGAGGAGATGTCAGTGGTGAGCCCATCCCCCTCCTCATTTGGTTCACGTGCCAGCTAGTAGGCCACCTATTGCCCAAGGCTGGCTTTGAACCCCTAGGAATAGGACAAGCATCACCTTGCAACCACTGACTAATCTCTTGTCCCAGCAGCGCTGTCAGAGGTGGTGGCCACTCCTGGAACTGCAAGTGTCTAAAAGAAGGAGGCACTGTGGAGCCTGGAACTAAATGGAAGTCTGGGGACTATTGGTCAAGGCTGGCAGGCCAGAGGTTGTGGGGAGGCTCAGAATTGGCAGGATGGAAGGAGGGGATGGGGAAACCCAGTGTTGGGGTGGGGGCAGTGGAAGGATTACCTTGGGGGAGGGAGGCATTCGGATTGGGAGAGGGTATCTGGAAATGAGGCAATCACCCCCAAGCATCTGGTGGGTTTCAGTTGTCTGCCTGGTTTCAGTTGTCGACCTGGTTTGACTTGACACTGGCCTCCCACTATAGGTAAGACCCCAGTGATGCTGGTGAAAGGAGGCCTATCAACTGACTACTTAAGGGCCTCAACTGAAAAATGTTCAGATTCCAAAGCAGCAACAACGGACACACCCTTTAGAACAATCATTGATAGTCTTACACTTGGGTATTGCAAAAAAAAAAGACATGTTGTTGAAGGTTTCTGTCTTGCACTCCTCAGCACAATTCTCAAGAATACCAATTTAAGGGAAAACCAGTATTTACACTGATGAGAAGACAGTGCTGATTGGTTGCCATGTGAACTCTGATTGGTACAGACATTACCATGGAGAATGCACCAGTGAATAATGGCAGACAGTTAACTGCCAAGTTTGATTTAAATTTTAAACAAAGGCATGTTGAATCTGATTGGTCAAGGCGCTGACAATGACAAGGGAATGGCCATCACTAACCTTATGGGATAATTGCTACCCTGTTCAGGTCAATTCTTGCTGTATGTAATGCAGACTGATGAAGGGACTGGAGGCCCTGAAAATTCCCCAGATTACACCGGAGATAAGTTATCTCAAATGTTTGAGCAACAGATGGAGCTACCTGTTTCACACTGCTACTAACAGGATGCTGCAGTCAAACCAAAATGACATCCTGATGAAGGGCTTTTGCCCAAAACGTCGATTTCGAAGCTACTTGGATGCTGCCTGAACTGCTGTGCTCTTCCAGCACCACTAATCCAGAATCTGGTTTCTAGCATCTGCAGTCATTGTTTTTACCAAAATGACATCCTGCCTATCACAAAAATGAGTAATATGGTATATGTGCATTGATGAGTGCAAAACAGAAAAATGTCTGTATTAAAGTAATTTATAATTATTTCCCCTTCATGTTATAACATATATATATTAAATATCAATATATACAAACACCTACTATATATATCTATAAATATATTTATTTAATGGTGCCTCTTATTGTTGTTGATATATTTTTTCTGGGCCTGTCAATTTATTAATGTGACAAACAATGAAGGTAAATCATCCTGGTCAGAGTCAGGACCTGTTCTGTAAAAATAAACCACTGCATAAATGGAGTGAGTGTGAGAAAGGACTAAGAGCAGCAGGTCCCAGGTAAAAGTGTGAACCCACCTGTGGCCTGAACCTGTTCCTCCACGCTCCTCTCAGTGCCATGGAATTCCAGGAACAATGTTGATGCAACAGTATAGCGGAGATTGCTGTATTTGTTACAGGCATCGACCATCACATCGTCCAGGAACTCTGAGAAACACAAGCGTGGATGTTCAAAATGCTACATCGATGTAAGTTATTTCTGTTGCCTAATTGTGTTTTACTGATTTACATGTCAGACTCAACCCAGCATACGCAACAATCATTTTCAAACAAAATTCATCATGTAAAGATACTTACTCCTAACTATGGCTGGATTCATTTTCTGTTGATATATTTGTTCCATTTTTATACAGAGGAAAGTGATGCTGCTGCTTTGTCTTAAAGATAATTTGATATTGAAATAAAAAAGACATGGATTTCATTGAAATAAATAACACTTCATTTAAAGGGTAAATTGACATTGATCCAACTTGGTAAATTAGACAATACAGAGAGAGAGAGAGAGACTGGAACAGAAGGTGACCCCAGTGCATATTAACGTATGGGAAGCTCAGGCCTCCACATCATGTTTATGGTGAACCAATATGAACCATCAATGGCTACTATCTTGAAAAACAAAGGTGGTAAATCACTGAGGGGTGAGTAAATGGAGAATGGTATCACCAGTTTGTGGATTCCGTCATACAGGACTCAACAGCTAAAGGCATCTAATCACATCCAATCCAAAATCCAATTTCTCAATACACAAAGTATAACAACAGCATTCCTCAGAAGCTGCTGAAATTGCCACTTATTCTGCACCTACATACAGGTCATACCACATACTACTACCATTTACAAGTTCACTGATGACACCACCATTGTCGGTCAAATCTCAGATGGCAACGAGACAGACTACAGGTGGGAGGTGGAATATCTGGAAAAATGGTACACTGAAAATAACCTAACTTTCAATGCTGGTATGACGGGATGTTACTCATACCCCCCCCCCCACTCCACACACGTTCCCTCCGCCCTCCGCCCCCCCCCCCCCCCCCCCCACACACGTTAACAGCACAGAGGTGGAACAGTGGAGAGTGTCAAGCTCCTGGGAATGGTCATCCATAACAAGCTTTCTTGGACTCTTCGTGTGGACGCACTGGTTACAAAGGCCCAAGAATGTCTTTTCTTTCTCAGGCAGCTGAGGAAATTTGGCATGATGGCGAATACCCTTGCCAACTTTTATAGGTGTGCCATCAAGAGCATTCTGTCTGGATGTATCACCACCTGGTATGGCAATTGCACCATTCAAGATCGGAGCCGGTACAGAGAGTGGTGAACTCGGCCCAGACAATCACAAGGGCCAATTTCCCATCTTTAGAACCAATCTACCAGGCCCGTTATCAAGGAAAGGCTGCCAGCATTCTCAAAGATCCCTCCCACCCTGGTAATGTTTTTCTACAACCTCTACCATTGGGGAGAAGGTACAGAAGCCAGAACACACGCACCAGCCGGTTTCGTAACAGTTTCTACCCTACTGTTGTTAGAATATTGAATAGGCTCACAAACTCTTAACATTCGCCTGTACCTTGTTTTTGCCGCTGTTAACCTATTATTTACTATCTATGCTACTTAACTCTGTGATCTGCCTGTATTGCTTGCAAGACAAAGCTTTTCACTGTGCCTCAGTACATGTGACAATAAATTCAATTCAATTCAATTTAACACAACTCATACAAAACTGTGTACCAGTCACACCATTACACATGTACAAAGTGACACTCCACCCATGTTTGGACCATAATGCACCCACATTTGGATTGGGCTGCACCCAAGTAGGATCCAGGATAAAATGCAACATAACTTATTTGTGCCTTTATCCAGCCAAATCGTCTGTTGTTTGCATTTCTGATAGCACAACCATCTCATCAGTTTGCATCTCCTGTTTCTCACTCTCTTTTATTGGTGCTTTAGGTATAAAGAGTTGATATTAAAGGGTTGCCTTACCTATCCTCGCTATGGGGATGCAACTCTGTAGTATCTGCACTGTGCAGTCCAAGGCTGCTTGCACTGTTGGAAAGGAGCAGACCGCGGAGACCATGCTTTCTGGGATTCCATAGAGATGTAGTGTCGTCTTGGTGATTATTCCCAGAGTCCCTTCAGAGCCGACAAAGAGATTGGTCAGGTTGTAACCAGCTGATGTCTTCCTGCAGTAGAGAGCATTATTGTGGTTTAGCCAAGTCATGTTCCCCCAAGCTGGACAAACATTTCCACAGACTGCTTTAGGGAGGTCAGGTGTCTGAATCCTATGGGATACATACCTGCTTCAACAAGAGGAATTTGCTTCATTCTTACATCAGCCACCAACTGAAGCCAAGCACAATAACTTCACCCGGCCTGCTTTAGGGCATCGCATTTGTGATGTCAGTAGATGTTTGGGAGTGCAGCCACTCTTAAAAATAAAGGTGCTCACAGAAAGGTCACATAGACCAGAAGGAATTAATTGACTGGCTCAGTTAGTTCAATTACTGCTTGAGGGATAACATCAAGACAATGGGGGGTATGAGAGGAACGCATCCAAACAGGAAGTGTTGCCCACCACTGGGTGTCAGTCTTGATTAGGTGTTCACGTGAGGCTTGAACCTGTGACCTTCTGACTCAAGAGGTGAGCAAGAGCTCAGCCCAACCAGGGCTGATGTTTAAGAGATGCTTAGAAACAAAGACCTTCAGTAAGGAGGACTATTAAGCAGTTATAGAGTCTTAGAGATGAACAGCATGAAATTAGACCCTACGGTCCAACTTACCCATGCCAACCAGATATCCTAAATTTGCCAGCATTTGGCCCATATCCCTCTCAACCCTTTCTATTCATATACCCATCCAGATGCCTTTTCAATGTTGTAATTGTACCAGCTTCCACCACATTCTCTGGAAGCTCATTTTATACAAGGCCCACCCTCTACGTGAGATTGTTGCCCCATCCGTCCCTTTTAAATCTTTACCCTCTCATCCTAAACCTATGCCATCTAGTTTTGGACTCATCAACTCGGGGGAAAAAGACCTGGGCTATTCAAGCTATCCATGCCCCTAACAATTTTATAAACCTCTATAAAGTCACCCTAGGCCTCCGACGCTCCAGGGAAAACAGCCCCAGCCTTTTCAACCCCTCCAATCCTGGCAACATCCTTGTAAACCTTTTCTGAATCCTTCCAAATTTCACAACATCCTCCCAATAGGAAGGAGACCAGAACTGAATGCAGTATTCCAGAAGTGACCTAACCAATGTCCTGTACAGCTGCAGCATGACCTCACAACTCCTATACTCAATTCCACTACCAATAAAGGAAAGCATGCCAAACACTTCACTATCCTGTCTATCTTCGACTCCATTTTCAAGGAGCAATGAACCTGCACTCCAAAGTCTCTCTGTTCAGCAACACTCCCTAGGACTTTACCATTAAGTGCATAAGTCCTGCCCTGATTTTTGACTTTGCAAAATGCAGCACCTCACATTTATCTAAGATAAATTCCAACTGCCACTCCTCAGTCCATTGGCCCATCTGATCAAGATCCCATTGCACTCTGAGGTAATCTTCTTTGCTGTCCATCAATTTTGGTGTAATCTGCAAATTTATTAACCATAACTGTTGGAATAAAATGAACCTTCGTTTCACCTAATTCATATCTCTCCTGGCAATTTTCAAAGCTTTCCAAAGATGACCGCAGAACTCTTATTTAATAATATGTCACAGAATTTACACATATTACAGAAATTCTGACAAGAACTGCTGTTTGAGGGGTTGCCTGCTTTTGGTACCTAAATCTTCGTTCCTTTCCTGCTGTGTGGATTATTCTCCCATCAGCCAGCACCACCTCCAAGTTGATCACGTTCTCCCTCATTGTCCCATAGCGCACTGCGTTTGTACCCGAGGCACTGGTAGCTGCCATTCCACACAGGGAGGCGTCCGCACCTGGATCTGTAAAACAAGCGAGAGTTTACTCCAGAATCACCTGAGGAACTGTCACCTCCCCCCAACCATTTTCATGTCACCCCTCCTTTTGTATGGAGCTCCAGTATTCAGACTGACAGCCAAGTCAGGAAGTGCACCAAGTCCTATTGATCCATCACCACCTCTGCACCCTTTGGCTCAGTAGCGGTGTCAAGGTTGACAATTTAGTGGCACTCAATCTTCAAGATTGTACCACTCCTGCCCTCTCTCTCCAGTCTCCACCAGCTCTATAGCCCCTGCAGATCTCTGGGTTCCTCCAATTCTGGCCTTGGGTGCATTTCTGACATTTGTTACTGCACCACTGACACTGTGCCTCTAGTCAGCCAGACCATATCTTCCCAATTCATTGGCTAAACCCATCCTCCTCTCTGACTCTCATCTCTCCTTTATGACTCTCACTACAACCTAGCCCTCTGACCATTTCATTTGTTATAGGTCTGAATGTGATCCAATGGAAAATTCTGTTTGACATCACTCTTGGCAAGAGGTTTGGAAAAACTTTACTAACTTTGCTAAAGGTGTCACATAAATGCAAATTATTGCTAGTTCCGATTAAGCAAGTTCTGCCTTAGAGTCTACAGTCAGCAAGTTACAATTCAATGCAATGGATGCACAGTCTGCCCCAGCTTGATTATTCCCATAGTTGTAATTTCATTAATCGTAAATTTTAGGTATCACAATTACAGATTAAACGATATGAGGTGACTCAGGTTGATTCCAGGTGGGCCCTTTTAAACGTTGCTGATAGATTCAGCTACAGCACTGAACAAAAGCAGACTTTCTTGGTTTTTATATGAAACTGCATTTGGCCTAATAAAGCATTTTCATTAAAGCATCAAGTGAAATGCTTTCTTAGCCAGAAGACTGTGCTGAATGCTTGCTCTCGATTTATTTATTTCCTAAACAATTTGTAAATTATAATTCACTTGTTACTTTCAGAATTGAAACACGATGACCTTTCAACAATTTGCTTCCTGTTTCCGATTATGGTATTTCAAACTGCTGCGCTATTTCCCAGTCTGCATTGAGTTTGACCTCTGCTTGACATTCTGTAACCAGTCCTGAGATTAAACAGCTGGCACAATAGAATGCTCTTTATACTTGTATTTCTTAAAGACTTTCAAGTTTGCAGATAATTCAATACCAGTTGAAATTGATTCCATGATCAGGAAGATTTATTATCTTGCTTTTTCTTGAATTAACCTCAGCTGGCAACAATTTATGTACTATTTTGACAAATAAGATAATCTAATGTAAACTCTTAGACATTAAGCAGACCGAAGCATGTGTTGTATAAATACTGAAGACTGCAGTGTATTCAGTGTTAGGACATATGTCTCACAAACTGGGTAATTTAGTAGTTTTTCCAAGAAACTCTGTCTTTGTAAACAAATGTCTTGGCTTTTAGGGTTGAGTAAGACTTGCTTTTTTGACTGTACTAATTTCTGACTGTATTCATTGAACTTTACAGAAGGATAATAATATGTTTTATAATGAAATAAAGATTTAGTTGATATAAAGTCTCTGGACATCCCTTAGCACTTACCAGACACTGAAGAGTAGCACCCTCCCCCTTGTCACATCAGAAACAAAGCAGTCAACTTGTGCACAGCAAGTTCCCACAGGCAGGATTGTTTTAATGGGCAGGATATTTTATTCTTTGAAACAGTGTTATGGGATCCCTTTTATTCATGTGAGATGGGAAATCAGACCTCAGTTTAACATCTCACCTGATTCCGACACTCCAGCTCTCACTAAATTGGAATGTCAGCCCAGATTTTATTCTCAGAAAGGGGGATCCAGAATGCTACTAATTAAACCAGGGCTTACACCAGGAAAGAACAATGATGTTACACCATATCACACAACAGTATTAATCTGATACTTATATATTTTGAAACCTACTAAAGACTGATCAATGGCTGTGTCCTCTTTATATTTTCTTCAAGTTGTTAAACTGTTTCTTTTTGTGCAAAGCAAAGGATGTCAGACCCATTTTAGAATGCCTTTATGATGATTAGTAAGACTCCTGTATCAGCATTCATTGTAGAACAGGACATGCCTTTTTCCCCACTGTACTATGTGGGGAAAAAATTTTTTGAATTCATATCACACCTTTCCCAACCTCATAATGTCCCAAAGTATGGTAAAATGCATTGACCATTACAATGGACGACAATACTGCAGTCGACTTTGACACAGACACACAGACATTTGGTGTAACATTGAATGTGGAAGTAACATCCCCAACAGCAGTGTACTGAAGGGTTAATGAAAGTTTCATACTCATATCTTGAGGTAAGTTCTCAAATTACAGCCTTCTCATTCAGAGATGAGATTGCTACCACTGAGATACAGCACTTTATGTGTATAAAGGCTAGTAGTTGCAGACACACTAGTTTCTGATAGACATATGTTAGTTACAGAGGAGTGTCACGGTTTCCATTTTAGCGAGACTATATCATATACTATATATAATGTACATTATATATCATCTCTGCTATATTGTATATTGTAGCACAGGTCACAGATGGTTCTGCCACAGATAGAGATGGAAAGAGAAGGCTACATGTATAAGCTAAGCATTTATAGACATATTGAAAAACTGGAATAAAAAGCAAATAGTTATGCAACAGTGTGGAGAATTTGCTAAAGTATTCTGAATTCAAAGTGGTAAATCAGTGAGCCATTGGACACTGGATGGGTTATTTTACTGATGATTACAACTTGGAGCAGGATAGAATGGAGACAGTAGAGTTGTGCAGGAGGTGAACTCCATGCTGGAAGTATAGGCAAAGTTGAGGATTTCAGTGTGTGGATGTCCTGTTGTTAATGCACCTCATCCATCAGATAAGTAGTTAGTGTAAAACTGGGTGTCATCAACTAACTCAGGCCCATGGGAAACATTATCAAAGGGTAACAAGTGAACAAGGGATAGAGCAAGGGACTCAGAGATATAACCAGGTGGAGTGGGAAAAAGAAGCCATTCTGCATCTTTTGGAATGGGTCAGTGTGACCCAGGTGGAGGCAGGTAGTGCACAGACATGAATTCAGATTGCCTGTTAGGAATTTCACTTAAAACAATGTATGCAACACTTCTTGCAGATGGCATCAGACTGTCCAAACATCAACAAAGATGGATGTGCAGCTTAGTCAAGATTTTCACTAGTTAGTCCTGAAATAACTTCAGAGGAGCTGATATCCTGTCACCAAATCACCCTTTATGAACAGTCCTTGACTTTAGCACTGTCTCATTCAGAGTCAACTGTCAGAGTGGTGGTATCTCTGACACTCCTGTTTATCTTTTCTCTTCACTTTTTTTTTCATACACTGCCGTCTAACTGCAGTAGTGCTTATTTTTCCCCAGCACCCATATTGTGTGTGTGAGCAAGTGAGTCACAGTGAAAGACACAAGGTGTACAAATCCTTATTCAATTTCCACCACAGGAAGCAAGGACAACACCCAAGTGGCCAGTGACAAGCACTGCCCTTTACAATTGGACAGGGAAATAATGCACTCCACTCCCTGCGGCACCCACCTCTCCCTGACATACCCGCAGAAAAGGGGCAGGCTGTCGGCCCTAACGACCCCGTCCATGACATTCCTGTTTATAGTTGTCAGTGGGGACTCCATGATTTGACCAGGTTAACAGCCCCAATCATGGAACTCCTATTCAATGAGGTCCAGCTAGTTGACTTTGTTACAATCAGTCCAAGTCTGTTCCCCAACAACAGTCTATTTGATTTTGGGAGCTGTACTACTATAGGATTAAAAATATTTACATACCCTTCCTCAGCATTTAAGTCATCTTTTCTACACATTTCCCAAATGACAAAAAAGCCAGACAACAAATATATTAATTGCCTCAACACTGGTTGTGCCTTTGGGGTCACCTGAAACAGGGATGATTCTCTTTACAATGTGAAATGTCTGACAAAAAGTATTTAAATTATTTCTCCTTATTTCAGTGTTACTGGTCAGTTTATCTCTAAGTCTCACTGCAGCTAGGACTCCAAGGGTCTTGGGCTGGTATTGGTCTTGTAAGCCTTCCAATCCTCCATCCCTTTCTGTAACTCAGCTCACCCACAGTCTCAGTGAAATGGCACTGTAACACACCCCCATGTCTAACACACATACTTAATTATCTCTCAGAAACAGGTTTTTCCATGTATCTGCAACAACAACAACTTGCTTTATACAGCACCCATAATGCAATAAAATATGTCAGGACACTTCACACAGGAATATAATTGGATAAATATCTGACTTCAAGCCGAAGGGGAAGAGGTTAAGAAAGCGAACCAAAAACCAAAAAAACAGGTTTTAAGTGTGTAAATAGAAGAGAGAGAGAGGGGGGAGGTGGGGGGAGGGTGTAGGTTGGAAAGAAACAGAGAAGTTCAAGAAAGGAATTCCAAAGCTTTAGGCCAAGGCGACTAAAGACATGGCCATCAGTGGTAACAGACTGGAAGTGGGGGATACAAAAGATGGTAGAATGGAGGAATGTGAGATTTGAACTGTTGTAGGATCCGACAAAATTACAGAGACAGGGAGAGGTCACAGAGGGATCTAAATTAGGGAGTGGAAGCTTCAATTTAAATTGTTTAAGCCATCGCAAGTCATCAAAGGATGGATGATGGAATCACAGGATTTGGTGCATAAAGTAATAGAAATGGTGGAAGATTTGAGGCTGAATGGAAGGGAATGGGTAAGTTCCTCAGTTTTCCCTGAAGGGCATTGGTCATAACCACACCAGACAGTAAGGTCAGATGTCCCAAGCTGATTGAGCTTAAGGGTGGGTCCCTTAGACCAAACAACATGAAACTTACCAACTGGAAACCACAAACCACTGTCCCGAAGGTAGTTACTGAGGCCTTTTCTTGTGACTCCCGGTTCAACTGTCACATCAAAGTCTACCGTATTGAGCTCCACAATTCTATCCATCTTCATGAGGTTGAAGCATATGCCTCCCTGATGAGGAAACAAACAGCCACTCGGGTTCAGTCAGAAAGGAGTGACCAGATTAACTCCATTAAACTTGAGATAGCCTGGCGTCATCGCTGCTGTCAGAGCTATTTTATGCAGCAAATGTAAATCCCTGGAGAAAAGCAACCGACCTCCTCATTCACCGAGTTTAAGTCCACCACATGGGGGCCAGTCTTGGGTTAATTGGCAACATTGTTTGTGAGTCTCAATTAGAACATAAGGGGTTTGTATTGAGAGCCCAGTGGTTGGGTTGGTTGTGCAGGGGCCCTGAATTTTTCTGATTGTGTTTAGCAAGGACCACTCTCACCGGGTTAGGTAAAAGCCTGCCATTCACTGGATGTCACAAGAAACAGAGATGGATTGGGAATGGTTTCCATTTAGTAGCATCCAATGTTTACAAAATGCAATGAACAAACACACAGGATGAGCAACCACAAAGCCCTTCTAACATTGGAGAAACCAATCTGGGTTAAATCCCGAACTTATGCCCAAATCTGGTTACCAATCTGTCTTTGCCAATGCATGCCGATTCTGAACAGAGATGGACATTCTGTATTGGTCAATCCATTATCCAGTCAGTGTGAGTCCCAGGTTTCATTTCTAAGAAACACGGTTGAGTTATTTAGTTTCTCTTTATGACACTGACACTAGCTTGATATTTCCGGAATTTATGAAGTGAATTCTCATTTTAAAACTGGGATTTGAGCTGACATGTTGGTCAGGTCACTGGATTACAAACGCAATGGAAAATACAACAGGTTCTGAAAATCCAAAATATAGGGAGAGGCTTCGAATTACCCTGTAGGTAAGGTAGCTGGAAAAACACAGTACTTATTATCAACATTGACCTACCTTTCGACAGCACTTCTCCATGCAAGTGCACTTTTGGGGGAGAAACAGGAGCAGAATATTTCTAAATGCAGGGAGATTAAAAACTGTTGATGTCAGAGATTTAAGTGTCCTGAATCATGAGTGACTGAAAACGAACATGCAGGTATAGCAAGCAATAAGGAAGGCAAATGCTATGTTGGCCTTTATCACAAAAGATTTTGAATATTACAGTAAAGATGGCTTACTTCAATTATACAGAACTTTGGTAAACCCCACCTGTGTGCAATCTTGGTTTAGGTTCCCTTAAAGATAAGACTTGTCACGGTGGGAGTGTAGCAGGGATTCATCAAACTGATTCGTGCATTTGTCCTATTGAGGAGACTACCCTTGAATTCTCTGTCGACTGAAAATTCTTGTAGATTGACCACCCTCAGAAAAGACGTTCCTCTTCAACACAGTCCTAACTCACTCCCCCTAATTCTAAGACTGACGAAGGGCTTTTGCCAGCTGCTCAGATGCTGTCTGATCAGCTGTGCTTTTCCAGCGCCACAGTTTTCAACTCTGATCTCCAGCATCTGCAGGCCTCACTTTCTCCTAATTCTAAGACTGTATTTTCTAGTTCTGGACCTCCCCCAGTCAAAGGGAAACATTAATTTCTGAAACATCTATCAATCTCTGTTTTGAATATTGTGACTGAGATATCTAAATATAAATATCTCTAGGAATATGAGGATAAGGTGATGAGGTCAATGATTAGCTACGATCTAGCAGACTGAAAGGGCTGAATGGCCTATTCCTGTTTCTACATTTCTAAATCATTCTTTCACTTCAAACATTACTGATAAAGTACCCTGTTTGTGATTTAGCAGTTTTAATTAAATTTCATCCCTCAAATGTGTTTTTAAATGACTTATTCCAGGGAGGATTATTGGGCTGGTTTCATTGAATCCCTACAATGTGGAAGCAGGCCATTTGGTCCATCGAGTGCACACTGACCTTCTGAAAGGCATCCCACCCAGACCCACTCCCCTACCCTCTCCCTGTAACCTAACATTTCTCATGGCCAAACCACCAAATCTTCACATCTTTGGAGGAAACCGGCACACTCAGAGGAACCCGGGTGGGAATGACATTTCTCTTGTACAAACTGAAGCTCTGTAAAAACAGGCAAGCCCTGAATGATCGGTGGACATCGTTTGTAAATTAGACACCAGGAAGTTCTGGAAGCTGTTACAATGAAGGAGTCTGTTTAAGATTATAGCATGTATATGACTTCATTTGTATGAAACTTCTTGTTATTTTTCTGTTTATAAAAACTGAAGACTGCATGGAGAAAAAAGGTTGAGTATAGGAGTTGGGATGTCATGTTACACCTGTGCAGGACATTGGTGACGCCACTTATAGAATACTGTGTACAATTCTGGTTACCCTTCTATAGGAAGGATGATGTTCAACTTGAGGGGGTGCAGGAAAGATTTACAAGGAGGGAGAGGCTAAGTAGGCTGGGGCTATTTTTTCTGGAGCGACCGAGGCAGGGAGGTGACCTTTAGAGGTTTGTAAATTCATGAGGGCCATGGATAGGGTGAATAGCCAAGGTATTTTTCCCTGGATGTGGGAGGGCATAGGTTTAAGGTGAGAGGGAAAAAAGGTTTTTGGCTGTATAATTTTACAGCTTGGAATTCGCTCCCTACCTGAACTCTGTTTTTGTGGCTGCGGATTTCTATAATGTGCAGACGATCAGAAATCAAGGAGTTGTTTACAAGAAAAGCTTATTGGTTCTTAGCTAACTGGGCAGGTTGGAACTGGAAACAAGTTATAGAGACACAGAGAGAAAGAAAGAAATAGAGTGTGTGTGCTGTTACTCTCCTCAGCAGACGCTGCCTGTTCTCTGCAGTAAAGTTCTTAGTTTAAACTTGAAGAAAACCAGTTGCATTTCCAACCACAGTTGCTAAGAGCTGTGACTTTTGAACTGATAAATCAGAGACATTGTACATTATACAAATCAGTGAAGCTTCCAGAGAAAGACAACTAAACAACAAAGGCATGGCAAGCCGAAGGCAGAATCGTCTCAAGGTTGGAATCAGGAAGCAAAGACCACTGAAATGATATTCAATGTTTTCTCCAGCTCCACCAAGAATCAGTTTTGCTATTTGTTTGTCTGGGTATGTGTGTGTGTGTGTGTGTGTGTGTGTGTGTGTGTGTAAGGAGGAGTTTACAAGGGGATTGGAGTTTTAGTTAAGTGTTAAATGGCAATGGTTTATTCCCATTTGCCTACAGCTATAGTTTAATAAATAGTCATTAGTGTTTGGTACAGAGACTTGGACCATGCTAACTACCAAACTTGGTCTGAATGTCAGGTAAATTGGGATACTGTGCGTACCTCAAAAAACTTTTAACACTTGGTAAAATTTGTCTCTGGAAATAGAGGGGGCTTGATTTCCAGGGTGCTACTCCAGCATAACATATTCTATTTTCAGTCAGTAGTCTACGTGGAAGAGAGGATACATTTTATCCAGTAATTTATAGAGAAACCACACAAAGAAAGCAAGAACACTTTCTTATTTATTGAATATAATCTAGTCAATGCGAAGAATGGCAGGGATCTATTTGGACATAAATTCTATAAAGAGGGGAAAACACTGAGTGAGTTGCTATGGTTACACAGCATTCGCTAGTGCTGAGGGCAGGAAGAGAGCTGATTGCTTTGCTTCCAACTTCCACTGACAACAGGGGAAGAAGTTGATAATTTGATAGTATGGATCCAGGAGATTTGGATTTTCAGGTACACAAATCACTAAGCTGCAAGCACAAGTACAAAAAGTAATAAAAAAGGAATAATGGAAAGTTGACCTCTATCTCATGGAGGTTGGAACATAAAAGTATGGCTATGATCCCATAGTTATAGAGAGACTTAATCAGATGTGTTTGGTGTACAGACTTGTTTTGGTCATTAAACCTGTGGAAACGGATGTTGGCCTTCAACTTCACACTGTGTCAATTCACTGGAATGACATCAGAGTTTGACGAGCTAAACTATGAGAAAATGTTGTATAAACTCTCTAGCAGGCTGACGGGGTGACCAAATGAAGATGTCGTGGGACATCCAGAGCAAGTGACAACATTCAATTTTAACAATTGATCTGGATCATTTAGCAGTGAAATTAGGAACAATGTTTTCTGCTTGAAGTGGAAAACTGGAGCTTCCTCCTGAAAGCTGTAAAGAAGAGGGGTGCACCCCTTACAATGATGAGAATTTCTTTTTCTCCATAGAAGGTCATGAGTCTTTGAAACCCTCTTCCTCAAAAGATGGTGGAGGCAGAGCCTTTGAATAGTGTTAAGGCAGAGGGAGATAGATTTCTGATAAGCCAGAGGGTGTAAGGTTAGCAGGGTAGGCAGGAATGTAGAGTGACCACACGAGCTATGATCCAATTGAGCTAGGCTCAAGGGGCTGAGTGGCCAACTCCTGCTCCTAATTCGAGTGTAGTGGATTTTACAGCCAACACTTCTGTCACGTATTAAACACAGCAGCCAACATTGATATGGAATGACAATCTTACACAGGACAATCAGGTAGGAGTGCAGGCTTTCCTCTCTGCAGAACAATGATCAACTAGGTGTGTTTTTAGCAATAATCTGGTAGTCAAGTGGCCACTTCTACAGATGATAGTTTTCTTTACATATTACATAGTACTGAACTGAATTCCAATTCTCAAACAGGCAAGTAGACAAGGTGGTGAAGAAGGCATTTGGCACGCTTGCCTCCATTGGTCAGAACATTGAGTATAGGAGTTGAGATAAAAAGAGGTAAAGTTGGATGCTGCCTGAACTGCTGTGCTCTTCCAGCACCACTAATCCAGTATAGGAGTTGAGATGTCATGTTGCAGCTGTACAGGACATTGGTGAGGCCAGTTACAGAACACTGTGTACAATTCTGGTTGTCCTTCTATAGGAAGGATGATGTTCAACTTGAGAGGGTGCAGTAAAGATTTACAAGGATGGTTTGAACTCCAGGGAGAAGCTGAATAGGCTGGGGTTATTTTCTCTGGGGCATCAAAGACAGAGGGTGACCTTATAGAGTTTTATAAAATCATTAGGGGCATGAAAAAGGTGAATAGCGAAGGTATATTTCCCAGGGGAGGCCATAGGTTTAAGGTGAGAGGAAACGTTTTCATGCTGAGGGTGGTACACGTATGGAATGAGCTGCCAGAGGAAGTGCTGGAGGCTGGTACAATTCCAACATTTAAAAGACATCTGGATGGGTATATGAATAGGAAGGGTTTAGAGGGATATGGGTCAAATGCTGGCAAATAGGACTAGGTCAGATTGGGATGTCTGGTCGGCATGGACGAGTTGGACCGAAGGGTCTGTGTCCATGCTGTATATCTCTATGACTACTGGAAGGGAGGACGAGAGGGGATCTTAAGCAGAGCCTGAATTTAATACTAAGTGCCATTTTGATAAAGCAGTTGAAGTTAACACTAGGAGTAGATGCCTAAAGGATTGTTAAAGGGGCAGACTGTCACTGTGCCTGGCAGTTGACTAGCTGAATGGCAGTGATTGTTGTGTATCGGTGAGTCCTTTCTATCAGCCATATTAACTCTCAATATCCACCTGCTGCTACAGGTTAGAAGTGAACTTTTATAAGGTACCTGATAAAAACTCTATCTTAATATTTACCAATTCAAATAAAAGCACATCAAGCCTTTGAGAGCTCCTATATGTACCTGTAAAAGGGGAAGGAAAAGTCTCTGTTTATTTTATAAAGAACACAAATTCCCCCCTACCTTCACTGCGAGCACTCCTCCTTCCATCCCTGTGCTTGTACCATAAGGGATGATGGGGATATCATTCTCGAAACAGATTCGAGCCATTCTGCTGACCTGCTCCACATTCTGTGGCCACACAACTGCATCTGGAGGTTTGCAACTTCACACAAATTGGAACAACGAGGATTATTCATAGGTTTTTGAGATCAATCTTCCAAATATTTAGCACTTGAATCAACGTAATGCAGCCAATCCAATGAATGAAATTGGCAGATATTCAATGTAAAAAGGACACATCTGAATATTGCTTTGGGAAACACAAGTAGATCACATTTCCCTAACCTGTGATAAACCCCAGGATTGATGTTACAGAACCAGCTGCCTAAGCCTCAAGTTCTGAAATTCCCTTTGTAAGCCTCCTCTCTATTTCCCATCTCACTGTTACGTAGGTTTAAAATTATTCCAATGTTTCATTTGTTTGACTGGGACTCCTTAAGATGGTTTCACTAGTGTTAAAGGCACTTCATTAAAATGCAAGTTGTTGCTGCTGTAAATAACTCTTATTCCATAAGAAAGATGACTTGGAAACTTCAACAGGCGAGACAGGGTAGATGCAGGCAGGGTGTTTCTGATGGTGGGTGTGTCCAGAACCAGAAGTCAGTCTGTGGATTCAGGGTAGACCTTTTAGGACAGAGATGAGGAGACATGCCTTCACTCAAAGAGTGGTGAGCCTGTGGAATTCATTACCACAGGAAGTGGTTGATGCCAAAACATTGAATGTATTCAAGAGGAGGCTAGAGATAGCACTTGGGGCAAATGGGATCAAAGGTTATGGAAAGAAAGCAGGATTCGGCTACTGAGTTGAATGACCAGCCATGATCATGATGAATGGTACAGCAGGTTTGAGGGACTGAATAGCCTCCTCCTGCTCTTACCTTCTATGTTTCTTTGGAGATAGCAACTGGGCCTCATTGCTCCCACTCAGAAGGCACTAAGCAACGACAATGAGACCCAATTTCATGAACTAACAGTCTTACACCGGAACTTCCGGAAACCATCAACTTCAAAATGGAATAAAGCCATTTTGCAGGTATTCTGGGTGTCATTTGAAAACTGATGTTTGTGGATGAAGGTGAAGGGAAGGACTTACAATTACTTAGTGCCAATAATGATCAGAGAGTGTCCCAAAGAAATTTGTGTGGAGTAGAGTCCTCCACACGGAACTGAGATACCGTGTTAGGGAATTGGGAGCTGGAGCTGGATGAACTATGGATTATTCGGGAGGCTGAGGGGGGAATTGAGAGGAGTTACCGGGAGTTGGTCACTCCTAAGGCTCAGGACAAGGATAGATGGGTTACAGTTAGGGGGAGGAAAGGGGACAGTCAGACAGTGCAGAGATCCCCTGTGGACATTCCCCTCAGCAATAAGTATACCGTTTTGGATACTGCTGGGGGGGGGATGACCTACCAGAGGAAAGCCATAGCAGTCAGTTCTCTGGCACTGAGCCTGACACTGTGGCAAAGAAGGGAAGGGGGCAGAATAGAAAAGTACTCATGGTAGGGGACTCGATAGTTAGGGGAATCAACAGGAGATTTTGTGATCAGGATCGGGATTCCTGGAAGGTATGTTGCCTCCCTGGTGCCAGGGTCCGGGACATCTCTGATCGGGTGTATAATGTTCTAAAAGGGGAGGGCGAACAGCCAGAAATCGTGTTACATATTGGCACCAATGATATAGCCAGTAAAAGGATTGAGGATAGAAAAAGTGATTTCAGGGAGTTAGGATGGAAGTTGCAAAGCAGGACGAACAGAGAAGTGTTCTCTAGTTTACTACCGGTGCCACAAGATCGCAACGCGAGGAACAGGGAGCGGGCGCAGCTTAACATGTGGCTGCGCAGCTGGTGTAGGAGGGAGGGCTTCAGATATGTAGATAATTGGGATGCCTTCTGGGGAAGGTGGGACCTGTACAAGAAGGACGGGTTGCATCTGAACTGGAAGGGGACCAATGTCCTGGGTGGAAGGTTTGCTCGAGTAGTTCGAGAGGGTTTAAACTAGTATGGCAGGGGGGTGGGAACCTGAGCTGTATACCAGAGGTGAGAGTTGATGCAGATGAGGTAATAGCAAGAGGTACACCAGCTAGTGGGAAGGATTTTCCTGGGAAGGAGCCAAAGGATCAGTTAAAGTGCGTCTGCTTTAACGCTAGGAGTATCAGAAATAAAAGTGATGAACTTAGAGCATGGATCAGTACCTGGTGCTATGATGTTGTGGCCATAACAGAGACATGGGTTTCTCAGGGGCAGGAATGGTTGCTGGATGTCCCAGGGTCTAGAGCATTTAAAAAGAATAGGGAGGGGGGACAAAGAGGAGGGGGTTAGCACTACTAATCAGAGAGGGTATCACAGCTACAGAAGTTTCCATTGTTGAGGAAGATCTGCCTACCGAGTCAGTATGGGTGGAAATTAGGAACAGCAAGGGAGCAGTCACCTCATTAGGGGTTTACTACAGGCCCCCCAATAGCAGCAGGGAGATGGAAGAAAGCATAGGTCGGCAGATTTTGGAAAAATGTGGATGTAGTAGGGTTGTTGTAATTGGTGACTTTAATTTTCCCAATATTGATTGGAACCTCCTTCGAGCAGAAGATTTGAATGGAGCTGTTTTTGTAAAGTGTGTTCAGGAGGGTTTCCTAACTCAGTACATTGACAGGCCGACGAGGGGAGAGGCCATTCTAGACTTGGTGCTCGGCAATGAGCCGGGGCAGGTATCAGATCTTGTGGTGGGAGAGCATTTTGGTGATAGTGACCACAACTGCCTCACATTCTACATAGCTATGGAGAAGGAGAGGATTAGGCAAAATGGGAGGATATTTAATTGGGGAAGAGGAAACTATGATGTGATTAGACATGAGTAAGGAAGCATAGACTGGGAGCAATTGTTCCATGGTAAAGGCACTATAGACATGTGGAGACTGTTTAAGGAACAGTTGCTGCAAGTGATGAATAAATATGTCCCTCTGAGACAGGCAAGAAGGGGTAAGATAAAGGAACCTTGGATGACGAGAGCAGTGGAGCTTCTTGTCAAAAGGAAGAAGGCAGCTTCCGTAAGGTGGAGGAAGCTAGGGTCAAGCTCAGCCCTAGAGGATTACAGGCAGGTGAGGAAGGAGCTCAAAAATGGTCTGAGGAGAGCCAGGAGGGGGCACGAGAAAGGTTTGGCAGAACGGATTAGGGAGAACACAAAGGCATTTTACACTTATGTGAGGAATAAGAGAATGGCCAAAGAAAGAGTAGGGCCGATCAGGGATAGCATTGGGAACTTGTGTACAGAGTCTGAGGAGGTAGGGGAAGCCCTAAATGAGTTTTTTGCTTCTGTCTTTACGAAAGAAACAAACTTTGTAGTGAATGAAACCTTTGAAGAGCAGGTGTATATGCTGGAATGGATAGAGATAGAGGAAGCTGATGTGCTGAAAATTTTGTCAAACATTAAGATTGACAAGTCGCCAGGCCCGGACCAGATTTGTCCTCGGCTGCTTTGGGAAACGAGAAATGCAATTGCTTCGCCACTTGCGAAGATCTTTGCATCCTCACTCTCCACTGGAGTCGTACCTGAGGACTGGTGAGAGGCAAATGTAATTCCTCTCTTCAAGAAAGGAAATAGGGAAATCCCCGGCAATTACAGACCAGTCAGTCTCACGTCTGTCGTCTGCAAGGTGTTAGAAAGGATTCTGAGGGATAGGATTTATGACCATCTGGAAGAGCATGGCTTGATTAAATGCAGTCAACACGGCTCTGTGAGGGGCAGGCCATGCCTCACAAACCTTATCGAGTTCTTTGAGGATGTGACTAGAAACGTTGATGAGGGTCAGGCTGTGGATGTGGTGTATATGGACTTCAGCAAGGCATTTGATGAGGTTCCCCATGGTAGGCTCATTCAGAAGGTCAGCAGGAATGGGAAAACAGGGGAACTTAGCTGTCTGGATACAGAATTGGCTGGCCAACAGAAGACAGCGAGTGGTAGTAGAAGGAAAATATTCTGCCTGGAAGTCAGTGGTGAATGGTGTTCCACAGGGCTCTGTCCTTGGGCCTCTACTGTTTGTAATTTTTATTAATGACTTGGATGAGGAGATTGAAGGATGGGTCAGCAAGTTTCTAGATGACACAAAGTTTGGAGGTGTCGTTGACAGTATAAAGGGCTGTTGTAGGCTACAGCGAGACATTGACAGGATGCAGAGATGGGCTGAGAGGTGGCAGATGGAGTTCAACCTGAATAAATGCAAGGTGATGCATTTTGGAAGGTCGAATTTGAAAGCTGAGCACAGGATTAAGGATAAGATTCTTGGCAGTGTGGAGGAACAGAAGGATCTTGGTGTGCAGGTACAAAGATCCCTTAAAATGGCCACCCAAGTGGACAGGGTTGTTAAGGCTTTCATTAACAGGGGGATTAAGTTTAAGAGTCGTGAGATCTTGTTGCAGCTCTATAAAACTTTGGTTAGACCGCATTTTGAATACTGCGTCCAGTTCTGGTCGCCCTGTTATAGGAAAGATGTGGATGCTTTGGAGAGGGTTCAGAGGAGGTTTACCAGGATGCTGCCTGGACTGGAGGGTTGACTGAGCTCGGACTTTTCTCATTGGAGAAAAGGAGGAGGAGAGGGGACCTAATTGAGGTATACAAGATAATGAGAGGCATAGATAGAGTCGATAGCCAGAGACTATTTCCCAGGGCAGAAATGACTAACACAAGGGGTCATAGTTTTAAGTTGTTTGGAGGAAAGTATAGAAGGGATGTCAGAGGCGGGTTCTTTACACAGAGAGTTGTGAGAGCATGGAATGCGTTGCCAGCAGCAGTTGTGGAAGCAAGGTCATTGGGGATATTTAAGAGACTGCTGGACATGCATATGGTCACAGAAATTTGAGGGTGCATACATGAGGATCAATGGTCGGCACTACATCGTGGGCTGAAGGGCCTGTTCTGTGCTGTACTGTTCTCTGTTCTATGTTCTATGAGCAGACCATCTGTATTAATGATATTGGTTGAGAGATTAAATATGGCTTAGAGAATCCAGTGTGGTCACCTGCATTAATTAAGTCTATCCAAGTTGATTCTTGCATTGCCAATGGGTACCCTTACCACAAATCTGGTTCAAGATAAAAACAGCCTTTTTCTCTGTCAGTGTGAGCTGGGGTTTGAACAGAGGAGGGTCTATCTGCCTCACTCAAAGAACAATCCAAAGCTCAGACTCTCATGAGCTTGATACCTTCACAGCCTGTGTGTTAAATGATTGACCCCTCAAGCCAGGCTTCATCACCTTCATGATCAGGGCAAATCCTTCTGCCTATGTCACTCGATGATCATAAACATACAGGCTGGAGACTCAGTCTACCTGACCTGTGTCAGTATTAGAACATTATTAGTATTATTGCAATAGTCAGTATTATTGCATATTTGGCAATGGAATAGCCATAATGGATCCAGAGACCCCATCAGAGGGAATCTAACTTCCCCTGTTAAGACTGCAAAATGCTCCCAACACAGAGGGCCATTCAGCCATTAACCCCTGTGCTGACTCTTTCACTGAGCTATTCAATTAGTCCCATTTCCCTGCTCTTTAATTTTCTCCTGATAAGGTTTATCCAACTTCTTTTTGAAAGTTATTTTTGAATCTTTTCTCACCAACTTTTCAAGATGTGCAACCACATCTCAACAACATGCTGCTTAAAATAAAAGTCATAAAATCACCTCTGGTCCAGAACATAACTGAGAACCAACCTCTCAGTACAGTAACATTTTTGTTAAAGTGATAGGAAGATGTATGTTGAAGTAATTCATTTGGTTGCAACCTACATGAACCCCATAGGTTTAAGACAAACAGTATCTTTTGAAATTAAAATATACGTTGTGATTCACTGTGTATAATTCTGAGTTGACTCTGAGCTAGGGAGGGATTATCAGTGGGATGTGCAGTGATAGACAGTGCTTACATGAGCTGATACAAGCAACCAACAGCAAGCATTATAGTGCAATGAAGCAAGGTCCAAACAAACAGCAGCCTTTCAATTTATAAGTTGTGTGAACTTGAATTTAGGGTGCCTCTAAAAGCACATTATTCTCCAACATGAAAACCAAAGCTCTTACCTTTGATATGATTCATCTTTTCTATGCTGCTCTCGGACAGCAGTTGCTGTGGAAACGTTTTCAGCTCCTGCTGCTGCTTTCAGTGCCTCAATAATATCACGATGCAATCTTCTCTGAGGAGTGAAAAGAAAACATTTAGACAAATAGAATCATAGAGATGTATAGCCTAGAAACAGAGCCTTCGGTCCAACTCGTCCACACCGACCAGACACCCCAACCCAATCTAGTCCCATTTGCCAGCACACAGCCCATATCCCTCTAAACCCTTCCTATTCATACACCCATCCAGATGCCTTTTAAATGTTGTAATTGTATCAGATTCCACCACTTCCGCTGACAGCTCATTCCATACACGCACCATCCTCTGCATGAAAACATTGCCCCTCAGGTCCCTTTTAAATTTTTTTCCCTTTCACCCAAAACCTATGCCCTCGAGTTCAGGCCTCCCCCACCCCAGGGAAAAGACCTTGTCCACTCATCCTATTCATGCCCCTCATAATTTTGTAAACCTCTATAAGGTCACCTCAGCCTCTGACGCTCCAGGGGAAACAGCCCCAGCCTCTTCAGCCTCAAATCCACCAACCCTGGCAACATTCTTGTAAATCTTTTCTGAACCCTTTCAAGTTTCACAATATCCTTCCGATAGGAGGGAGACTAGAATTGCACGCAATATTCCAACAGTGGCCTAACCAATGTCCTGTACAGCCACAACATGACCTCCCAACTCCTATACTCAATACAGGTAGACAACCCTTTATCTGAAATCCCGAAATCCGAACAGCTCTAAAGTCCGAAGCTTTTTCTTGTGGTTTTTTCTCATTAACAAGGTTGTTTGGTGTGCAAACAGGTAATCCAAGTTGACACCCGCTCAATGCATGTCACTCAGATGAGATGTGTGTGGGGGTGTGGCAGCACTGGTAGGCCTCAATTCTGTCTCAAGACCTGTTTTACTCAGTGAATCTGCTCCTCTGGTAAGACTTTTTAAAAATTTCACCAAAAATGTCACTTATTCTGAAAGTCAAAAAATTCTGAATTCCGAAAATGAGCTGGTCCTGAGCATTTCGGATAAAGGATTGTGCACCTGTACTCTGACCAATAAAGGAAAGCATACCAAATGCCTTCTTCACTATCCTATCTAGCTACGACTCCACTTTCAAGTAACTATGAACCTGCACTCCAAGATCTCTTTGTTCAACAACACTCCCCAGGTCCTTACCATTATGTGGATAAGTCCTGCTCTGATTTGCCTTTCCAAGATGCAGCACCTCACATGTATCCAGATTATACAATCACTTTTGAAAATCACCAGTCACTACTGTTCATTTTTTCTTTCCATTTCCCAGTGTCACAGTTGGGAAATGTATTGTTCAACTGGAACGAATTTGATCTACAGATTGTCTTTGTTGGTTGATAGGCAGCTGTAGGAGTGCAATAAATGAACCCTGTGCATCAAAGCGAAGAGGGAAAAACAGCCAGCAACAGCTTTCACTCCTGTCGCCACACAGTAACTCACAAAGTATCCATCAGGGTAAGCTGTGATGCCCTCCCAAGCCAACAAGCCTGTTGGGCATCGCTGTTTGAAATCACATGGCAAATTTCAGCCTTTTAAAGGCGTAGAAAGTCACAGACCTGCAGTACCTTTAGCACAACAATTCGTGTTGGAGATGAAATAATACAAGAGCAGCTCTCAATTGAATAGTTTTCCCATTTCCAACTCCATACAATCTTTAAGCAACATCATAAAAATACACCCTCCCTCTTCCACTGTCTTGTCAATGTTCCCAGGTAATCACTGGAAAGGTGTCACATAAACATGTGCTGAATCTATAGCTCAGAAACTATAAGAATAAAGACACTCTCCCAATTTACTTCCTCACACTGACTCACTGCTAAGGTGACTTCAAGATGAAAGGACATTCAGTTCTGAAGGACAATGGGATACCACTACATAAATGAACTTGGGTCAATTAATCAGAACAAGTAAATAGAGTTCAAGCAGAGTTAAAAATCACAACACCGGGTTATAGTCCAATAGGTTTATTTGGAAGCACTAGCTTTCGGAGCGCTGATCTTTCATCGGGTGGTTGTAGAGTATAAGATCTTAAGACACTGAATTTATAGCAAAAGTTGACAGCGTGATGTAACTGAAATTATATACTGAAAAAGACCTGGAGTTCAAACAGGATGGTTTTGCCTGATAGGCAGGAATTATTTGAAGATACAGAAGTGGGTGGCACAGTGGTTAGCATTGCTGCCTCACAGTACCAGAGACCTGGTTCAATTCCCGCCTTAGGGGACTGACTGTGTGGAGTTTGCACATTCTCCCCATATCTACGTGGGTTTCCTCCCACAGTCCAAAGATGTGCAGGTCAGGTGAATTGGCCATGCTAAATTGCCCATAGTGTTGGGTGAAGGGGTAAATGTAGAGGTATGGGTGGGTTGCATGTCAGTGTGGACTTGTTGGGCCAAAGGGCCTGTTTCCACACTGTAAGTAATCTTATGAACTGTTTTTTTTTGAAAATCCACAGATACCACATTTACTAAGTAAGTAATCTAATTAGTAAATGTGGTATCCGTGGATTTTCGAACAAAACAGTTCATCAGATAGTGTGTGGTAAAGATAATGACACATGTAATTAACTGAAATGTGGCCATGTAGAGAGAGAGAGAGAGAAAGAAGCTTGAAAGGCAAGTTCCTTTAACTGGGGTGACATCACGAGTGGTGTTTCTCATCGCCTGTGTGACCCATTTTACTTTCATAAAGATAAATAACTCGTCAGGAAGTGAGGCAACAATGTCAGCTTTGCGAAAGTGACAATTGAGTACAGCAAACTATAAGAAGGACTGTAGGAACAGTATAGACAGGCTAAAAGATTCTATGGCAAATGCAGCTGAAGGGATTAATATTATGAGGATGCCAAACCTTTAAAATTGATATGATATCAAACACAGTAAATAAGACCACCAGTCAGAAAAAATAGGATCCTTAGTTAATGTTCTGGATACATTATATTCAAAAGCTGAAGAGTGGTACTAAATGCAGTGTTGAAGGATCAGGTGTAGTCATGAAGTTGTTATAATTAACAAGAATAATCTGTGTTCCTCTTCACTGGAGCTAAGAGTGCTAAATACTTATTGTATAGCCCACCTACTAAATGTTGTCAAAATTGGAAAGGTCCCACAGCCTTTATTGTCATGCTTGACAAAGCAAGTATCCCCTGATTCAAATTACTCTGACAGGATTAGGTGGGGGGGAGCTGTGTGGAGGAAGAACATAGGAAGAGAGGTCAACAGCTCCCAATTAAGTAAAATTAATCACAATATTAAAGAACCGTGGCACACAGGACCCGTGGAGAACCTGTGACAAGGACTACTGGGCATTGATTCAACCTCAGCACGATGGCATTGCTGAGAGAGACCAGCAAACAACAGAGATTGGCTTATGGTGGAATCCAAAGAACAAAATATCAGAAAACAGCAACAGAAGAAATTAGAAGAAATTGTAGCTCAGAAAGAATGATGCAGAAGTGGTACACATCAAAGAATTGAAAATAGATAAAAGTAAGCAAGAAATGCTGGAAAATAAATAAAAACAAACATACTTGGACACTGTAATGCATTTAAGGAAATGAAAGAAGTGAAGGTGACGAATATCTTAGTAACATATGGCAACCATGGCCTTTTGAAGGTGCAAAATAATGCCATTACATGCTGTGTTTATTATTTTGTTGGAGGCATCCCAGTCCGCTCCTAGTCTATAATTTACTTAATAAATGCTTACATGAACTGCTTATTTATGTTTCTACTATGCTGATGTGACCACAGCGAACCTGTTGTGGGGATGAGGGTAAGTCACTGCCGGTGAATCAAGGGATAACTACTTACATGCAGTGTAACGTTGGGGAAGCGAGGCAGTATTTATGAGTTGCAAATACAACGAGATTGCAAACCGACTTGCAGCAGGCAACTGTGTTTATTCAAAAGAACCTAAAAATAGCCGAGGTACAGCCGGTGTGAGATGAGATACTGAAGCACAGTTTCATGTTGAGACAGTGGGTGCCAGTATCGACACAAACTGACTGGGAAAACAAGCCCAACTCCATTTTGTTCCAACATTTATTACTCCTGACCTGTCCTCAGTCTGTGTTGTATAGTGTTTACCCGAGGGTCGATGCCCACTAATCCTGTAATTAACTTGGCAGCACTGACCCATTAATATTCGCCCAGCGGAAGGCAAGGAAAGATTTGATTAGATTCCCTACAGTGTGGAAACAGGCCCTTCGACCCAACAAGTCCACACGACCCCTCCGAAAAGTAACCCACCCTGATCCATTCCCCCACTCTATATTTACCCCTGACTCATGCACCTAACACAATGGGTAATTTATCATGGCCAATCTGAGCTGCACATCTTTGGACTAAAAACTGTGATTTTAATTATGTAAAAGGTTAGTTTTCACTTAGAATCAAGCGAAACAATTAAGGGCTCATTCATTATAAACAGTATGTTCAAAATCTCCAGGATTTAAGCAGATTAGAAATGCTTTTGTTTAAACTGGGGGCCTCTATGTGCAGTGCTCAGACCCGGAAGAATGTAGCAACTTTGCCAAATTGTTACATTGGGTCGGGAAAGCGCCGGAGGGGGTGGGGTCCGGAGACACTTTTCGATCGCCCGCGGCTGGGCAGCGATCCTTTCCCCCCTCCCCAGCCTTATACCTGGGCTTGAAGCTGGTGGTTTCTCTGGCCACGGAGGGCTCTGAGAGCCGGCATGTAGCAGCAACGCTGCCAGTACAGAGCGCGGAGGATAGACATAGCATCAAGTCCCAGTGCCACAGCGATACACTGCATACAATACACACACACACACACACTGCAGGTAAACCAAGCTGCAGCGCCTCCAGAGGCACAGCCTCCAGCAGCAGCTTGTCCTGACTTCCCCTTCCCCTGGTTTAATGGCCAATGACCCCCACTGTCTGAGAGGTATCTGCAGCGCAGGTTGAGTTAGGGCACAGCTCATGCCTATTCTGCCTGTAGTGCCAATCTCCATGCCCCTTTCCTATCCAAATAACCAGCCATTGCCCCTCTTGAATGCCTCAGTTGAAACTGCCTCCATCACAATGTCGATGTCTCCACCTCCTGATGCTGCCTGGCTTGTTGTGCTCTTTCAGCCTCCTGCTTGGGGACTACTTTGGATTCAAGTCTTTATGTGTCTCCACCACAAGTCCAAGCTGTGCGTTCGACACTCTAACCACTGGCTGTGTGAAAAGGTTATTTTTTTCTCACATCACCCTTGCTTCCTTTAAGCATCATTTTAAATTAGATTAGATTAGATTAGATTACTTACAGTGTGGAAACAGGCCCTTCGGCCCAACAAGTCCACACCGCCCCGCCGAAGCGCAACCCACCCATACCCCTACATTTACCACTTACCTAACACTACGGGCAATTTAGCATGGCCAATTCACCTGACCTGCACATCTTTGGACTGTGGGAGGAAACCGGAGCACCCGGAGGAAACCCACGCAGACACGGGGAGAACGTGCAAACTCCACACAGAGAGTCGCCTGAGGCGGGAATTGAACCCGGATCTCTGGCGCTGTGAGGCAACAGTGCTAACCACTGTGCCACCGTGCCGCCCACAATCTATCCTCTCTCCTTTTCTTTTACGAGCCACTCTATCCAGCCTGCTCATGATTTTGAAAATCTCTTATCGATCTCAGCCTTCTTCTCTCCAAAGAGAGCAGTCTCAATCTGTCCCATCTCCCCATATCACTGAAAGGCTTCATTCCTGGAATCATTCTGGCAAATCGCTTCCGCACTCTCGACAATGCATTCACACCTTTCCTCCAATGTGTCACCCATAACTGCACACAGTAGTCCTGCTGAGATCCAACATGACTTTGAGGAGACCTGATCCACAGTGATGTCGACATGTCTCTGACCAATGTCAGGGGTTGTGAAGGACATTTGGTGAGTAACCATCACTGCAGCTTGTAAACCTGCAGGTGCTCCTGGTGGAGGGACTGAATGTTGAAGGTGGTGGATGGGGTGCTGATCAAATGGACTACTTTGCCCTGGGTGGTGTCTCACGTCTTGAGTGTTGTTGGAGCTGCATATTCAGTTATCAGACCAGACCACCACCTCCCTGAAAAATACTTTAAGAAAGTAGCCTAGACCTTAATGCTTTCTTGTTTTAAAGATGAATGTAAAGTGTTGTGTTCCAACTGGTCAAACTAGAAGATCAGATCACAGATCAAAAATTAGGTTTATTTTCCTGACAAATGTTCCGTCTCCAGACGTGGATGAGTGACGATGTCCACTTGGTGGCTGCCCAAAGTGGCGTGAGATCACTCAGTGTCAAAGCAAATACCCAAATTCTTTCAGTCCATGCTCCATTTCCAAAGGGGCATCTAAGCCAGGAGTTGCCTTGACTTCCCAGTAATGACAACAGAAAATGCCAGAAGTACTCAGCAGGCCAGGCAGCACCTGTGATGAGAGAAAGAGTTTTAACATTTCAGATGGAAAGCCTTCCACCATTGTGATTCTGATAAAATATCACGAAACCGTAAACATGAACAGATTCTCTTCACAACTGATGCCTGACCTGTTGAATACTTTTTTTTCATTTCCAACATTCGCTGTGTTTTGCTTTTGCATTAGGCTTGGATATATCGCCTTGAGCACGACTCCTTACGAGGAAAGTTGAGATAATGCCATTACATCAGAGGTTGTTTCAGTTTGAACTAACTGGAACCAGCTGCTCTTTCTAATTAGAGAAATTAGTAAGATCCTGCCAACCGCAAAAGGTTATAGAAATGTCTGAAATGCTCTTTTCCCACAGAGTCAAACACTGGAGAGATTTCAAATGGGTCCAAATGTGCCCCTAACTCTTTCACTGAATTTACACTGCTGTGTTTGCTGCAAGATTGGATGTGCTTCATCCTAGGTGCCTTACTTTTGAAGAATCCCCCTTCCAAGATTTTCTTTCATTGCCAGATTTCTGCAATGGGCTGACAACTGACGAGTCTGCCATCCCTCAGTGGATATATTACTCTTGCCTCTAAAGTCAGAGGCTGAATTCATGTTCATGTAACAATCCAGTGACATAAGTATGAAGACAAGGCTGATGCTTTATGGTAGTGCTGAGTGAGTGCTGTACTGTCAGCAAATGCTACCTATTGGACATTGAATCCAGGACCATTAGAGATGCTATAAACCAAAAATGCAAGTTCAAATCCCATTGCAGCACTTGAGGGATTTAAATTCAATGAATTAAATAATTCTGGAATACAATGCTGGCATCAGCAATGGTAGTCATGAAACTTGTGAACTGTTGTTAAAAATCTGACAGGTTCATGAATATCCTCCAAGGAAGGAAAACCGTCTTCCTTGCCCAGGTCTTGCCTTTGCACGACTGCAGATGCACAGCAATATGACCCTTTCGATTGACTGAGCAAACCCAATCATTTATATTAAAGATGATGTCTTCCTCACAACTTCTCAAGGGCTATTGTGGATAAGCAGTAAATATGGGCTGTGCCAATGGAACCCATGTCTTTCGCATGCAAGTTAAAAACAAACTGCGGCCCATCAGATTATCTCTTTATTTAGTTTGTAAGTTTGCTCACTGAGCTGGCACAATTGTTTTCAGATGTTTAGTCACCATGCTAGATAACATCATCTCCGGTGAAGTGCTGGTGATCTGTCCCACTTTTTATTTATGTGTCTTGGTCTCTTCAGGTGGGTGATATATCATTTCTGGTCCTTTTTCTCAGAGGTTGGTAAATGGAATCCAAATCGATGTGTTTATTGATGGAGTTCCAAATTGAATGCCAGGCCTCTAGGAATTCCTGTGCGTGCCAAGTTTAGCCTGAACTAGGATGGATGTGTTGTCCCAGTTGAAGTAGCGTCTTTCTTCGTCTGTGTGTAAGGATATTAGTGATAGTGGGTCATGTCTTTTGGTGGCTAGTTGGTGTTCGTGTATCCTGGTGGCTAGTTTCTTGCCTGTCTGCCTGATGTAGTGGTTGTTGCAGCCCTTGCAGTGTATTTTGTAAATGACACTTGTTTTGCTGGTGGTTGGTACAGGATCCTTTTTCAGTGTGTTGGTAGGTTTGTGGGCTACCATGATGGATCTATACCAACGACCAGCAAAACAAATACCATTTACAAAATACCCTGCAAGGACTGTAACAAACACTACATCAGACAGACAGGCAGGAAACTAGCCACCTGGATACACAAACACAAGACGTGACTCACTATCACTAATATCCCTACACACAGACAAAGAAGGACACCACTTCGACTGGGACAACACATCCATCCTGGGACAGGCTAAGCAGAGACACGCACGGGAATTCCTAAAGGGCTGGTATTCAAACCGGAACTCCATGGAAAGTGGGACATACAGCAAGCAAACTTACAATCCGAACCTCAACTTGAGCTACAAATCTTCTCCACAGTCGCAAATATCTCTTCATTGTTTATAGGAGCTTTCCCAAGGAAGGCTCACTACTAGATTTGCATTACCACAACAGCTGTGCTTCAAAAACTATTTATTTATTGGAAAGTACACTTGAGATGGAATATTTATCCATTTATCTGGAGTCTCGGTTTCTGGGTGAAGAATGGGAAATTGCACAGTTTTGCTCCGCTCGTTGTGTGGCCGTGGTCAGACCTTTACTGGGAGTAAGAATGATGTGAAAGTGACACACAGCAAATTAGCAAAGAGAATTGAATGTTGATAAATGTAAGCAGGAACACCCTTTCCCAGTACCTCCTACTTCCCCAGTATCCTCCTCCTTTCCCACTATGCCCCTCCTTTCTCAGCACCACCCATCTTTCCCAGTATCCCTCTTCCTTTCCCAGCTCCTCCCTCCTTTCCCAGTTACCTCCCCCCTTCTCAGTTACCTCTTGCCTATTTAACTAACCCAACCTCAGTAACTAATCTGATATTGATTACAGCAGGATTGGTGATGCTTATAAAATAACGCAATTCTCTCTGACATTAGTCCAAAGGTCAAGAGAGTCTTGTCTCATATACTAAATTCTCTTTCAGATAAGTCACTGAGTCCCACAATGGGTTTTGTTCATATCAGATAATACATGAATGAAGATAATGGTGTTTTTACTAAAACTATAACTGGTGAAATGCAGGTAGCAATAAATAAGTCAGCAGTAATACCCCAAATGTTTTGTGATCATTTGATGAACAGTCTCCTATATCTTCAGGTCCCTTAAAGTTGTTTGGGTAATGAGTGGTCATCTACATAAAGTGTAAAGGTCACACCGTTTTATCATTTCTGGTTTTCCATTTAGTAATATTTCTACCTACTAACTGATTCCTGATTGTGGCCAGTTTTAGGTGGTATTTTGTATTGTTTGGCTGCCACTTGGGTTTATTGTACCTTCTGTATGAAAGCCCATTTTAAACTGTGACAAATATCATAGACAATCTACAAGGTGAACATAAATAAATATTAGAATTCAGCATATGTTTGAATGTGGTCTTTCACTCTATTTCTGATGTGCTATAATGAGATCAAACTTGGTAAGGTTTGTATTTTAATTTTTTAATCAACCTGTTCAGCGATGTTATTACACACCTCCGGGACTTGAACCTAGGTGTCCTGGTCCAGGGTTGGGGACAATACCATTGAGCTACAAGAGTGCCCTATCTGGTGCACAAATAGCTATTTTCAAATCTTCATACATTTCCTGTGGAGAGTAAGTGGGATGTGGGAAGAATGACAGGAACTGAAAGCTCCTTTTGAGCTGTAACCATTTCTACATCAGCTCATAAGGTGGTTTGTCCTGTGTGTTTTGGGGATGGATTTGGCTAATAGGCTCTCATGAGAAACACACCACTGGGGACATCCATGCCCAACAGATATTGTCACCATAGACCTCAGGGACTGAACTCCTGTTCGTAGTTACTCAGCCATGCCTCTGACTCTCAGGCAGGAATGAACTCGCTAAGCCAAAGACCCTATATGGAGTTCAAATAAGGTTGAGGAATAATCCTTACAAAATCTCCCCTGGGGTTTTGTATTACTGTTGTGTTCGGATGTGGTCTTTTACTCTACTTCTGATGTGCTTTTGTTTCTATAAAGATAGGATTGGAATGGAAGTCCTGCCAGCTCTATCTAGCTAATCGTTGTGGCGCCTGATGATGGCATGGTCCAGTTTACTTCTTAGTGGTTGCAATGTTGTTGAATCAGATCTTTCTTACTCAGGAATTAGTTCCAAATTACATGTTCTCCTTGGAGTGTTCAGTGTTATTTTAATACTACAAAATTACACCTCTTATCAGAAAGTTTAAAATACAAGTCCAGGCTCAGGGTTGCTCTGATTTTAGGCATTCACTGTGACAATACAGTTTATTTAAAATTTGTTCATGGGATGTGGGTGTCGCTGGTTAGACCAGCATTTATTGCCTGTCCTTAGTTGCCTTTGAGAAGGCGCTGGTGAGCTGGCCTCTGGAACCACTGCAGTCCGTGTGCTGTAGGCAGACCCACAATGCCCTGAGGGAGAGAATTCCAGGATGTTGACCCATTGACAGTGAAGAAATAGTGATATATTTCCAAGTCAGGATGGTGAGTGGATTGGAGGGGAACTCGCAGTGGGTGGTGTTCCCATGTATCTGCTGCCCTTGCCCTTCTCGATGTAGAGGTCACGGGGTTGGCAGGTGCTGCCTGATGAGTTACTTTGCGCAACAGTTCAGAATAGTTTTGATACAAGTTGAATTGTAACATGATTTTTAAAAAAATCACAATCACTGTGTTGTATTTTGTTACCAGAAAATTCAAGAGAATGGGAGTTATACTGTATTCTGAAGTAAAACTGAATAACTGATAACTTCATATTACAAGGCACAGGTGAAGAAATCACTCATACTTTAAAATTATTTCCTCCAGGAATTTCATATTTTAGGGTAATTTTAATACCCGGACTGCAAACTGCACCCTCTCAAGTTTTTGATTATTTTTTTATTTGATTTTTTCATATCAGCACTGGAAATCAACACTTTCCAGTCTCTCACTGTATAAACAATACACTGCACTTTTATTCCTGCTATCAAAGGGGATAACCTCACCACAACTTATCGACAGTAAGTTTTGCTCCTGCCCACATAATCAACCTACCCAAAATCCCAAGACTTATTTCCTCCAGGTTTTGTACCATCTAGAAACTGGGAGATATTACAATTGGCGCCCACATCCAAATCATTAGCATTGTCATTGGTGGAAGCTCGTAGATGATCTTTTGGTGTCAGGGTGAGTCTGTAGGTGGCCGTACAGACTGATGCAGCTACCGCAGGCTCTGTTACGCTTCGGCTAGAGTGGTGGTCACGGGAAGGGGTGGGCAGGGGTGTTGGTGTGACAGTGTGCTCCTTTCACTGTTTGTGCCTGGCCTCCACCCTTTCCCAATGGCAAGTCTCAAGGTGCTGGGCGCCTTTGCGGATGCTCCTCCTCCACTGGGGGCGGGTCTTGGGCCGGTGATTCCCAGATGTAAGTGGGAATGCTGCCTTTCCCCCCAGTGAGGCCATCCCTGAAGTGCCACCTCTGTCACTCTGGGCTTTGCCCGCCATTTCGGGAGCTGGCTTGGGAAGTTTCATGTAGGTCATGCGGATGACGTGCCCAGCCCATTGCAGCCGATCAAGGGGGAGTCAGTACCTTGATGCTGGGGATGTTGGCCTGGTTGAGGACGCTGGTGTTGGTGTATCTTTCTCCCCAACAGATTGGCAGGATCCTGCACAGGCAGCATTCATGGGACTGCTAAAGCACCTTGCAGTGTCTGCTGTAGACAGTCCACATGTCAGATCCTCATGGGAGGGTGGGAAACACCACAGCAAACCATGAGCTCGGTGTCTGATCTGATGTTGTTGTCCTCGAACACCCTTTTCCTCAGGTGGCTGGAGGTAGTGCAGGATCCCTTCATCAATAGCTGCTTTGGCCAATCGGACGCCTCTGAGATATGGGAAGTAGTCAATGTTCATGGACGTAGATTGTGAACACAGTACTGATCCTTGCAATACCTCACTGGTCACAGCCTGCCAAGCTGAGAAAGGTCCATTTATCTGTACTTTCTGCCTGTTAAACATTACTCCACCTAGGCCAGTGTATTATCCCCCAGTGTTTTAATGTTGTTTATTAACCTCTTCTGTGGTATGTTATCAAATCCTTACAGCAAACCTGTGGCAGATATTTCTGCAACTTGGCCATGTGTGACATGGAGTAGTGAAGCTATATAGCCTCTGGCATCAGGCTAGTGACCAGTTCCAGGAAAAACAAGCAAAGTGCAACAGTGGCAGCCACACGTGCTGCCTGTATCATATGTCTCCAACCATGGGAAGTCATCTAACTCAATCACTCTTAACAACCTTGCACAGTCATAGAGCTACACAATCATTAGTGGCTGGGCTTGAGATATTCATGTGGTGAGAACGAGAGAGAGAGGAGATACATATCCACATTCTCTCTCTTTTTTAAGCTCGCCATTGCCAGCTCACAGTACATCAAATGGGAAACACTACAGGGGATAGATTGTTACAAATGGGAGACAAGCCACATCTTTAACTGTGGCAAGAAAAGGGCAGTTTTCTCCATGAGCGTTCCAGTTTTCCAGATGCGGTCTAAATAGTGTCAGAAATAGTCCCCCCCCCCCCCCCCCCCCACAATCCTGTGGAGTGTTTAGTCTACTTCCTTCTGAAGCTAGGGAAGATCACAAGGAAACCAGAAAGCCAATGTATACAAGGTGAGGGCTTGCCCTGTGATCTCTGGGTGAGCTGCATACAACTTAACAATGTGGTCAATAATTACATCCTCCAGCTCAACGCAAGCAAGAGCACACCCATGGGAGAGGTCTGTGATACTGAAACCCAAGAAAACTATCTGCAGCAAGGTTTCCACAACATTAAGTTACACTGCCATTCAATTTTCAAACCTCACCCCATGACACATTTGCGCAACGGTTTAGCAAGACAAGGATCACAGAGGACACATGAAATTGACAATAGACAATAGACAATAGGTGCAGGAATAGGCCCTTCTGCCCTTCGAGCCTGCACCACTATTCAATATGATCATGGCTGATCATCCTTAATCAGTATCCTGTTCCTGCCTTATCTCCATAACCCTTGATTCCACAATCCTTGAGAGCTCTATCCAACTCTTTCTTAAATGAATCCAGAGACTGGGCCTCCACTGCCCTCTGGGGCAGAGCATTCCACACAGTCACCACTCTCTGGGTGAAGAAGTTTCTCCTCATCTCTGTCCTAAATGGTCTACCCCGTATTTTTAAGCTGTGTCCTCTGGTTCGGCACTCACCCATCAGCGGAAACATGTTTCCTGCCTCCAGAGTGTCCAATCCTTTAATAATCTTATATGTCTCAATCAGATCTCCTCTCAGTCTTCTAAACTCAAGGGTATACAAGCCCAGTCGCTCCAGTCTTTCAGTGTAAGGTAATCCCGCCATTCCAGGAATTGACCTCGTGAACCTACGCTGCACTCCCTCAATAGCCAGAATGTCTTTCCTCAAATTTGGAGACCAGAACTGCACACAGTACTCCAGGTATGGTCTCACCAGGGCCCTGTACAGCTGCAGAAGAACCTCTTTCTTCTATACTCAATCCCTCTTGTTATGAAGGCCAGCATGCTGTTAGCCTTCTTTACTACCTGCTGTACCTGCATGCTTACCTTCATTGACTGGTGTACAAGAACACCCAGATCTCTTTGTACTGCCCCTTTACCTAAATTGATTCCATTTAGGTAGCAATCTGCCTTCCTGTTCTTGCCACCAAAGTGGATAACCATACATTTATCCACATTAAACTGCATCTGCCATGCATCTGTCTACTCACCTAACTTGTCCAGGTCACCCTGTAATCTCCTAACATCCTCATCACATTTCACCCTGCCACCCAGCTTAGTATCATCAGGAAATTTGCTAATGTTATTACTAATACCATCTTCTATATCATTAACATATATTGTAAAAAGCTGCGGTCCCAGTACTGATCCCTGTGGTACCCCACTGGTCACTGCCTGTCATTCTGAAATGGAGCCGTTTATCACGACTCTTTGTCTCCTATCAGCCAACCAACTTTCAATCCAAGTTAGTACTTTGCCCCCAGTACCATGCGCCCTAATTTTGCTCACTAACCTCCCATGTGGGACTTTATCAAAAGCTTTCTGAAAGTCCAGGTACACTACATCTACTGGAACTCCCTCGTCCATCTTCAGAGTTACATCCTCAAAAATTCCAGAAGATTAGTCAAGCATGATTTCCCCTTCATAAATCCATGCTGACTCTGACCTCCTATTACTACTATCCAGATGTGTCGTAATTTCATCCTTTATAATAGACTCCAGCATCTTTCCCACCACTGAGGTCAGACTAACTGGTCTATAATTTCCTGCTTTCTCTCTCCCACTTTTCTTAAAAAGTGGTATAACATTAGCCACCCTCCAATCCGCAGGAACTGATCCCAAATCTATCGAACTCTGGAAAATAATCACCAACGCATCCACGATTTCTCGAGCCACCTCCTTCAGTATCCTGGGATGTAGACCATCAGGCCTTGGGGACTTATCAACCTTCAGACCTAACAGTCTCTCCAACAACAATTCCTGGCAAATATAAATTCCCTTCAGTTCAGGTCCTTCAGCCACTGTTACCTCAGGGAGATTGCTCGTGTCTTCCCCAGTGAACACAGATCTGAAGTACCAATTCAATTCATCTGTCATTTCTTTGTTCCCCGTAATATATTCCCCTGTTTCTGTCTTCAATTGACAAAACGAACAGAGGACAATGTCTTTTTGCACCCGAAATGTTCACTCCAATTTCTCTTCACAGGTGCAGCCAGGCCTGCTGAGCTTTTCCAGCAATTTCTGTTTTGTTTCTGATTTACAGCACCACGTAATTCTTTTGGTTTTATTTCTGTATCTTTGCAGTGTTTTGTGATCTGGAAGGCACCGCTCAACAGGGAGGTAGAAATAGATTTAATGGTAACACTCAGGAGGGAGTTAGGTAAGTACTTGAAGAGGAGATTTTTTCAGAATTATAGTGGGAAAGAGCACTGGAGAGCAACTATAATTGGATGTAAACAGCTGACATAGACACAATGGACTTGTATTTGTGCTGTATCATTCTCTGATTCCATGTCCAGCACCAGCACATAACCAGGTTTAAATGTAAGCACCCTTTCAAGAAAGTAGACTGAAAAATGTTTAATCATTATAACAACAATTTCTAACTGGAAGATTGAGTACTTCAAACTTGACTGAGCACTGAATCCCAGTTGGTGGGTTACAGGCTATAACACTTAATATATTCTCTCCGGGAATTCACCATGGATTGATGGCCCAAGCCAATCTATTCTCTCGTGACATGCTTACACATCTCATCCAGCAGGGCGCACTTTATGCTAATCTGGGGTGGGGGTAGGGGGTAATTGTAAAGGAAACGTTCTCTCCAATGCTGCAGTTATACTGCTGTCACTACTCATCCTAGAATAGTTAATTCATTCCAGATCAGAGATCAGTCCTGTGATCCTCCCTGATCTGTTTTGAGCTGGTACCACAGCACCAAGTTCATTTACTCGCTAAACCATCAAAGTAATTAGTTCCTTACTGACTGCACCCATGCGAAATTTGATTAGAAACTTGAAACATGATGAACCACTTGCTTGCAGCAAGTCAGGACTCATCTAAGTGCAAAGTGTATTGGGTAAGAAGAGAAAAAATCGTTCTGAAGAAGCCACTAAACCATGTGTCCGATAGGACATTTAAAACTGTGATGGTCACAGCCAGACAAATCCAGCAAATGAAGCCTGAACATTAGCAAGGACCATTCTTTATAACCACGTGGTTTTGTGTGTTCCTGAACAGGTCAGGAGAATCGGAACTGACAGAATAGTCAAGCGAAATGGGCATTAGGTAATTTTTCTTTGTACAACATCAACCAAAATTCAAACCTAAAAATCACAAGGAAATGGCACTTAAGTCTAGATTGTCTGGAAACTTCCAAAATGCAAAATTGGCAAGTAAGATAGTGAATGACACCAACTTTGCATTAAATGCATAACCTTACTCAAGCAGTAAAGTTGGAATTGAATTCATTGGATTGAAGTGCAGTGTAAAGTTTACAAGTCGTCACTTATGGTGACATCTTAGGTACAAGATACCTAGGTCCAGATGCTTCAGTAAGCAGGATAGGAAATGAGAAAATATATAGGGTTGCAAGCTGGAGTGAGGGTACTGAAATTCGATGTATTAGGAAAATTTGGTGGAGATAGGGTCAAGGTGTTGAAAAGAAGGGCTCTTCCTTTGCACTTTGCCTCCTACACTGCTTAATGCCAATATTCAGCAGCCAAGACTTAAAAAAACCCATTCCCCTGATCCATCCCACTGAACTAAGTGAGCTATTTAAAATGTAAAACTGACGCCAACCCCTGGATGGGAGGGAATACAACATTCAAGAGTCCTAAAAGGAATTGTACAAGGTGCAGGAATATGCCTTGTTGTTAGCAAGACCAACATTTATTCTCCATGTGAAGGTGAGCTGCCTTCATAGACTCTCTAGAGTGTGGGAGAAGGCTATTCAGATCACCCCCACCCCTCTGAAGGGCACCGGACCCAGACTGCTTCCCCATAATCCTGCATTTCTCATGGCTAATCCACCCAGCCTGCACATCTTTGAACTGGAAATACACACAGGAACTAGGAGAATGTCCGTGTGGAGTTTGTGCAATCACCCAGGTTCCTAGCACTGCAGTCCATGTGTTGTAGATATGCCCAGTGTGCTGATTAGTTCTAGAATGTTTTCACAGAAACAAAGAAGGAATAGTAATAGTGTTCAGACTTGGATAATGTGAGACTTCTAGGGGAACTTGTGGATGATAGTATTGCCATGCATCTGTTGCCCTTGATTTTTTATTTCACAAATATACTTTATTCATAAAAAACTTTTTTTATATTATTAATGTATTTTTAATCTTTTTTTATAGGAGTTTGACTCCAACAAACCAAAGGCATCTCTTACTTGAAAAAGACTACATTTATATGCATTTGAGGCACTGGGAAGGTCCGATAACTGAATGGGTGTCGATTCATCTTCAGCAGGAAGACCTCAGACAGTGGTCTTTCCCCACTGCATCATGGCAGCAGCTGCCCCAAGTTTTAGTGTGTCCCTCAGCACGTAGTCCTGGACCTTGGAATGTGCCAGTCTGCAACACCTGGCTGAGGTCGACTCCTTGCTCTGGAAGGCCAACAAATTTCAGACAGACCCAAGGCTGTCTTTCACTGAGTTGATGGTCTTCCAAGCACAGTTGATTTTTGTTGCAGTGTGTGTCCCAGGGAACAGACCGTAGACCACAGAGTTCCACATCATGAAGCTGCTCGGGATGAACCTCGACAAAAACCACTGAAGGGTCTGTTTCCATGCTGTACATTTCTGTGACTGTGACTGTGACTCTCTCCAGGCTTCCTTTGCATAGGCACATTCCAGAAGGACATAGTGACTCCTTTGGTACACAAACACCAAGTGTCACTACGTACTGAGGTTTAACCTGTGCCCGATATTGCGAAGGATGGAAGTGGCCTCATTGCTGCGGAATGCCCCAAATAGTTGGGCTGTCCATTATCACCTGTATCTTGTGGAGAAATTTGTGAAGGAAACACCTTTGGCCACAAGTCCATCAGGAAGTGGTCAGTGCGTAGTGTCCTTGAGACCCTTTGGGAAAAGAAGAGGGTGGATCTGTCACATGGTTCACTGAGTAGACTGTCAAAGTCATTTAGGAGAGAGTGAGGATTGAAGATCCTGGAGATCAGAGTTGAGAGTGTGTTGCTGGAAAAGCACAGCAGGTCAGGCAGCGTCTGTGAAGCAGGAAAATCGATGTTTCGGGAGCCCTTCATCAAACGTCGATTTACCTGCTCCTTGAATGCTGCCTGACTGGCTGTGCTTTTCCAGCAACACACTCTCAACAACTGTCAAAATCATTTGGCAGAATGGCCTCATCACCAGAACTGTTCAACAAGCACCAAGACATCACTTGGCTCGTGGTGATCTGTGAGATCCTTAATGTAGGCCTGGACTCTCTTTGCCACCCCACATTGCCCTTGAAGTGACTGTGGTGGTGGTGGGGGGGGGGGGGAAGAGGGGGGAGTGGAGTGAGACTGTCACAACATCTGGTGTCTCTAACTTTTTTTATGAATACTGTATTCACAAAAAAATCTCTTTGTATATGTACATTGTCACAATGCTGTACAGTTGCATATCAAGTAAATAAAGAAAACATTGGACTTTGACTCTTTCCAAAAAACCAAAGACCTTTCTTACACATGCAGTACTAACATTTACATATATTTGAGGCACTAGGAGGTTCCAGGTGGTAGAGCTGGGTAGCACGTTTGAGAGTCGGGTAGGATCTTATCATGTTGAAATGCCTCAGGCACTTCATGCCTTTAAAGTACACTGACTGCCCTTATTATCCTATCTGTACCTCACCCAAAACACGGCAATTTAGCAGCATGACTCCCATAACTGTACAGACTATCTACTGAACCAGTACAGGTAGTGCTTAATTTGTGAGGTGTGTCAGTTGTAGAATTAATTTTATATTCTAATTTTTCGTCAGCTCCCTACAGCTGATAGAAACAACTTTAAACGATTAGCATTCGTTCTCTTTGAGGCTTTCAATCAGTTCAACATGTAGTATTGTTGTGTTGCCTTAGTCTTACCAGGCTCTGGGGCTGCTCTCTCATTAGAAAGATGTGACCAGTGGGGATTTGACCTGAGAGCCACAATATCTCAGGCAAGAGGAGACGTTGAGCAGGAGAGTCCTTCCTCAGCTGTTAGATGGGAATTGAACCCATGCTGTTGGTATCACACTGCTTCGCTAAACAACCATCTAGCCAGCTGAGCTAAACTGAACCCCAACATGTAGTTTAGCTCCCCCTTCAACCACCCACCCCCACCCCCACCCCCCCCGCCCCCAGACTGCAATGGTGAATGCTCAGTCATATTTTAAATTATAGGGCGCAGCACAGTGGCTCAATGGTTAGCACTGCTGCCTCTCAGTGCCAGGAGCCCAGGTTCAACTCCAGCCAATGCCAACTGTCTGCGTGGAATTTGCACGTTCTCCCCATGTCTGTATGGGTTTCCTCCCACAGTCCAAAGATGTGCAGGTTATGTGGATTGGCCATGCTAAATTGCCCATAGTGTCCGGGGATGTGCAGGCTAGGTGGATTAGACATGGGAAATGCAAAATTGTGAGGGTGGGTCTAGGTGGGATGCTCTCTGGAGGGTCGGTGTGGACCCAGTGGGCTTTGGCTCTATGAAATTAACTGAGGCCATGAAATAATTCTAAGCATTATTGCCACTGGGGTTCCTGCAGCAACTGCTGAATGTGTGGCACAATTTAGCATATATTGGAAGTCAGTCTTTCTGCATTCAATACCATATAAACCCAATAGGTCAAGCAGCATCTGTGGAGAGAAACAGATGTATCCACTCAATACCCTTTCCTCAGAACTGAAAAAAAAAGAAATAAAGAGATTTTAGACTAATGGAAGTGGGGAGGCACCTGCACCAACAAAAGAGATGACCTGCAACAGAATGGAAATTGAGGGATTAAATAGCAAAACATTTTTAATAATGCAATATCGAAACAGAGTGAAATGAAAACTGCGAGTGCTGGAGAAACAGCACTCTCTAGTTTTAATTCTGGTCTCCAACAATTTTATTTAAAATATAACACATTAAACTAGGCTATAAGTATATAGAAACAAAAGAGAAAATGCTGGAAAATCTCGGCAGGTCTGGCAGCATCTGTAAGGAGAGAAAAGAGCTGACGTTTCGAGTCTAACTGACCCTTTGTCAAAGCTGCCAGCTTTGACAAAGGGTCAGTTAGACTCGAAACGTCAGCTCTTTTCTCTCCTTACAAATGCTGCTAGACCTGCCGAGATTTTCCAGGATTTTCTCTTTTGGTTTCAGATTCCAGCATCCGTAGTAATTTTCTTTTATCTATAAATATATAACATTGTTTGAAAGATATTAAAATACTTGCAAAACAAAATCTAAACCCCACAACATCCTGTTACAATTAAACAAAATTCAGAGAAATGTTCCTTCTCTGTCCCGACCTGTAGACTTGACTTAACTGCTTCTTTCAGTTCCTGTCCTGCAAGATGTGAAGTCTATTCCCTGGGCTATACACACAACTGAGAGCTTAAACTTTCTCAGCTTTGAATAATCAATGCAAGTTTCTAACCGAACACTCCTGATCTGGAAGCTTTCACAAACTGAAAGGTTTACATTGAAGTGATTTATTGTCTTAAGTGTTCTGAACAATCACCTTTTCTAGAGAGACTATACTTGCACCTGACTTCAGTCAAGTCTTCCTTGAGCTGAATCTAAAAGCTATTAAACTACATTTAAAAGAAATTTGCCATCTTAGATTCTTCTATAATTAATGACATAATCTTTTCTCTCACTTGTTGTAAACATCATGATATTAAATAATTTCCATTAAACTCCACGGATCCTTGCAATCAACTGCTCTCTAACACATACAGGTTTTAAAATCGTGATTCCTGAAAGACAGGTTGAATTAATTTTTAAATCTCTTCACAAAAATGGACTGACAGCTTACACTAATAGCTTGAAATACAAACTCTTAAAAAATGATATTAATATGTATAAATCGCACACCTTTCAGTACAATTGGATGATTGTAATTGTATTCTTTCAAATCTGCCACTCTTGAAAATTAAGTTCAGAACTTTTCCATCCTCAGTGTCAACAATATAATGAAATATTCTATTTCCTATTGAATATTCCTTGTTGACTCGTAGGTCTCAAGCTCTAGAATTCTCTTCCTACACTTCTCTGCCTGTCTACCTCGATCACCTCCTTTAAGATGCTCATCAAAACCTGCCTCTTTAATCAAGCTTTTGGTCACCATCTTTTGTGGCTCAGTGTCACATTTTATAATGCTCCTCTGTAGCACCTTGGGATATTATATGATGTTAAAGAGGCTATATAAATCTAATGTGCTAATGTTGGTCTTGTCCCTTATGCCTGCGCTTAGCCCATATCCCTCTAAACATTTCTTATTCATGAACTTATCCAAATGTCCTTTACCTGTTGTAACTGTACCCACATTACACCACTTCCTCTGGAAGCTCCTTCCACACTGTTCTCTGTGTAAAGAAGTTACCGCTCATGTTTATTTTTAATCTTTCCCCTCTCACCTTAAAATAAAACCCGTAGTGTTGAAATCCCTGGGTGTAGGGAATGGGCACCTGCCATCACCTTATCCACGCCCCTCATGATTTTATAAACCTCTGTAAGGTCACCCCTCAACTTCCTACCCTCCAGTGAAAAACTGTTCCAGCCTATCCAACCTCTCCTTATAACTTATTAGTGATTATCTTGTCTCTATGAGCTTATTTCATAGATTCTCTCCTGTTTCAAGTATAGTTTTCTGCTTTTGTCAGCCAACAAAATCAATAATTCCCCACAAGTGTATCATACAGAGCGATTATATTTATTCGTGTGTGCAGTGATGAATATGTATCCATTTCATGTTTCTAATTTTGTTTTGCTGAGTCAGTGATTCTCAAATCTATCTGGTCTGAAAGACCCCTTTTCAAATTGATTAGTAATCATGAACCTCCATCTCTTAACATAAAATTAATACCACACAATACTCGTAAAATGAAAATGCTCCATTTATAAAATATTTAATAATGCTTTTAAGCAAGGAGATCTTTACTTGCAGATATTAAATATATAGATATTCCCCCAGTATTGCTTTTGTGTTACTGATTGTCATGGAATCATCATTACTCAAGAAAGTGGTAAACAGCATAAATATTTATTGTCAGACCATTTGATAGACCCAGTAACTGCTACATTTAATAATTTTATCATGCATACTGACACTTTAAACAGCTTCAGGGAATTCTGTTCCAGGCTTCAGTGGAATGCAGATGACAGTCAGACTGTTGCCTGCATTGTGAATTAGACAATGCTGCTCTCAGCTCTCCTCCAGGGGCATTCCTCTCAGATACGGTGCTCACACTCCATTCCCTGATCACACTGAGCTCACCCAGACTGCCATTCTGTCATGTAACCTGGACCACTCCCTATTTTCATTCATTGGAAGTCAAAAGCAGATAAGATGATTTCCTTGGTGCACCCCAGTTATTATTGAAGAGCCCTGTCCACCCGTAAATCTCCAAACATTCGGCTTCAAGGCACATCATGGATCCGCTGCAAAGTCTCTTTGAAACCCAGAGGATCCTTGGACGGCTGACACAGGAGAGAAAAAATGGCAAGCAGTATATCCCTGCTCTGTTGACTTTTAGCTAAGACTGCCTGCAGCCTCTTCACAGACTTTCAAGCCTCTTGCCATATTTGTATGGCTACATTTTTAATTAAATGGTGAAGATCCAAAAGCTACAAATAGTTCTGCTTCTGTGTTAACACAGTGCAATGTTGCTTGTGTGGATCGCAGTTGGACTCATCTCTCTGACCGCCCAGTGTGTCTTTTACAGAATTAAAAAAATCATCGGACAATTTATGTGTCAATATTTTTCATCAGCCTGTTCAGATGTGTTATGAAATACGTTTATAATGCTCCTCTGAAGCACCTTGGGACATTTATATAACGTTAAACAGGCTGTATAAGTGCAATGTGCTAATATTGTTCTTGTCCCTCCTGCCTGTGCTTAGCCCATATCCCTCTAAACCTTTCTTGTTCATTAACTCATCCAAATGTCTTTGACAAGTTGTAACTGTACCAACATCCACCACTTCCTCCAGAAGCTCGTTCCACACACAAAAGGTTCCCTGTGTAAAGAAGTTACCCCTCATGTTTTTTTAAGATTTTTCTCCTCTTACCTTAAAAATATGCCCCCGAGTCTTGAAATCCCTTAGCATAGGTAAGTCTTGAATCCAGATCTCCTGGCTCAGAAGTAGGGAAACTGAGGCACAGCGTCCTAAGCTTTCCAATTGAAGTAAGCCTGTTCTGAAATGTAGCTGGATACAAGCTGCCAACAGCCAGTTAATTCTCATTTTCCTGTTTGTCTTAGGTCATGCTTTACACTATACGAATGCTGCATCCAGGAAGTAATGTTTACCACCATTGTATGGTTTAAACAGGCTCTCTGAGATAATTAAAACCGAAAGAACTGCAGATGCTGTAAATCAGCAACAAAGACCGAAGTTGCTGGAAAGGCTCAGCAGGACTGGCAGCATCTGTGAAGAGAAATCAGTGTTAACATTAGGGGTCTCGAGACCCTCCCTCAGGATCCTGCTGAAGAAGGGTCACCGGACCTGAAAGTTAACTCTGATTTCTCTTCACAAATGCTGCCAGATCTGCTGAGCTTTTCCAGCAATTTCTGTGTTTGTCTCCTAGATAATTAAACCATTATCTCTTATCGTCATGTCTGAGCTAACAAACTAATTTGACTCTCATAAGAGCTGAAGTGCTAATTGCCTGAGCCCATATAATTTCATTAAATCCAATGAACAGTGGGATTCAAGCTCTTCAGTCCCAGATCTTCGTATCAGATTGACGTACACTTTCAACCTCTCCTAGTAACGGCAGGAACAGATTGAATAAGGAATTCACAACAAGGTAGACAATCAACTGCGATGGCTGCGCAAGAATATTCTGGAATTAGCTCCCATTGTTACTAAATAGGTTCACTGAGGAAAGTCAAGCTATCGTAATTTTCATGGAATCCCCACAGTGTGGAAGCAGACCATTCAGCCCATCAAGTCCACACAGTCTCTCCAAACAGCATCCCACCCAGACCCTATCCACCCACCCCCCCCAACCCTGTCACTGTAATCCTGCATTTCCTACAGTTAATCCACCCAGCCTGCACTTCCCTGGACACCCCGGGCAATTTAGCATGGCCAATCCACCTAAACTGCACATCTTTGGAATGTGGGAGGAAACCGGAGCACCCAGAGGAAGGCCACTCAGACAGAGGGAGAACGTGCAAACTCCACACAGATAGTAGACCAAGCGTAGGATCGAACCTGTGTCCCTGACACTTTGAGACAGCAGTGCCAACCACTGAGCCACCATGCCACCATCTTGTGCCAATTATCTATCTGTACACTGTGGTGGTCTTAATTCTTTACTTTGAAACTCAGAGGAACATTGTAAATAAATCATTGGACTTTCCATTATGATATAATGGAAGTCAGAATTTTAAAAATTGCCTTGTATGCCAAAGTTGTAATTTTCCACCTTCCCCATCACTTTTTCCCTGAAGTTCTTGTCATATTGATTCTTCTCCAAAATAGCCTCAGACCTCGAATGCACCCATTTTTACATTGATTCAGATAAATTATATACACAGGAGCCTATGACTAGGCATTAGTGGTGCATTGGCTGAGCAAAGTCCCTGCAGCACAAGACTGAAAATATTATTTGTTTGCACTTCCTCAGCATATAAGTATAGATATCATGGATTCTCACCACACAATTCACTTTGTAAAAGTCACTGCTTAGGTATTTATGGTGCTCTGAACTTATAAATTTAGTTTAAAATGGCCATGCTCCAATCATACCATAACAATGTTAAATTGAAAATGTTAACCAGGCATTTAAAATCATTCTGAACCAAAGTTACTGCATTTCAACCCAATCGAGGGTCACTAAGCCTGACTGGGGTCTTCTGAAAGACAGAGACTAAATTGCCAATCATTGACTTTTGTACGCAGCAGTGATAAATTCCTGCTGCTTCATTACATAAACGAAAAAGATCAGCAATTTTCGCTCTTGATTAAATTACAGAGCTAATTTCAGAATTCCTTCGACATGCATGTTTTTATTTTGGGCAGTTTAGTTACACCATGGCAACATGAATACTTGATGTGTTTGTATGATATTCCTTTTTAAAATAGAAAGACTGGGTTTTTTGTATGCAGTATCTTCCATGACCCCAACCATAGTTCTCAGCCGATTGATCATGCTGTTGGTAATTAGGGTTCTGAAGATGTCTCGCAGAGTCAGAGAATCAGTCAGTTCTGTGTGGTAGGCCCAGATGAATCAAATGTCCTTCAGGCACATGAGTGGTCACCTTTGGGCCTTGCCTGCCACTGGAAGTCACCCCAGTGAAAGTCGTGCCTGCTGCTCGCAGCTCACCAACTCATGATGACATGCCACCAGCCGAATGCTGGTGGCATGTCATCCCCCAGAGGCCGAGGATGGTCATGGGACCCCGGATCGAGGGTGAGAGAGGGACAGAATGGGAGACCCGGGGTGGAAGTGTTGGTGGGAAGGGTTTGCCAAGACAGGAGAAGGCAGCGGGGCATCAAGAGCAAAGATGGAGTGGGCTTCCAGAGGCTCTTCCTCCTACACGTCAGGTCGCTTGATCAGGCTCTAAGTGCACAATGACGAGGGACAAGGACCAAATGGCCTTTCTCCGCACTGTAGGGATTCTCTGACTCAATGACCCACTTCCACCCAACCCCTAAGCAGATGTGAACAAACACGTAGGAAGGATATTATTAAACTGGAGAGGGTTCAATTAAGATTTACCAGGATGTTGCCTGGTGTGGAGGGTTTGAGTTATAAGGAGAGGCTGGATAGGCTGGGATTTTTTTTCACTGGAGTGTAGAAGGTTGAGGGGTGACCTTATAGAGGTTTATAACGTCACGAGGGCCATGGATAATGTGAATGACAAGGGTCTTTTCCCAACGGTGGGGGAATTCAAAACTAGAGGGCATATTTTGAAGGAGAGCGGAGAAAGATTTAAAAAGGACTTGAGGGGCAACTTTTTTACAAGGAGAATGCTTTGTGTGTGGAATGAACTGCCAGATAAAGTGGTAGATGCAGGTACAGTCACAACGTTTAAAAGACATTTGGATAAATAGGAAAGGTTTGGTGGGATATGGGCCAAGTGCAGGCAGGTCGGCCTAGTTTAGTTTGGGAACGTGGCCTGTGTAGACTGGTTGGACCGAAGGATCTGTTTCTGTGCCGTATGACTCTGTGACAACTGGGGTTGCTGGACAGACTTGTGGAGGAATAGGAAAGCCATCTGGCCCCCAGTAAACCACTGTGGGCTCAGTGATTGTGTGTCTCCATTATTTCATTCCTCACACTGCCAGCAGAGATTCAAACTCCCACATCAGCCCCTTCCAGCCTCTGAGCTAATCTGGGGAGGTTTTGCCTCTCCACGCTGGGACAACCACGCTGAGCTTCCTCCTGCGCCTGGTCACCATGGTTCCCACATGAATGGGCTGCATTTCATTCAGATAAAAACAGCTACATCACAGAGGGAGTCCATTCTGCCTGCTGTCTCTGTACTAGCAATTTACAAACGTAAATCACCTCTGTCAAGTACTTCTTGCCTTTATCCTGTAGACCTGCAAAATGTTCCGATTTGAATAATGATCCAATCCTTTTTTTGACTGAATCTGCCCAGTCCTCACACTCAGGCAGACAAACCCAGGCAACCACTGCACTGAAAAACAAAGATTTTCCCAGTGACTCCATTGCTTTTTTTTGCCTGTCCCCTTCCTCTGGTTTCTGATCCTTCCACCAATAGGAACACATTCAGGCAGAAGACCCCTCTTGATCTGGGATAGTTAACTACTTTTTGACATGAGAATGGAATTGTAATGCCAATGATGTGGCATCCAGTTAGCGCACGGGAGATCCTGTAGAGTAATAGCTTAAAGGTTATGGTAATGAGATAGTCATGGTCTAACAAGGACATCAGCAAGTCAAGTTCAGAATTGAAAAAGAGAGATGGAAGACTCTGTGCGAGTGAGAGAGAGAGATGCACATCCACCTAAAACTGTAGGATGCCCTCATAAAAAAAATTATTATTAAAGTAGAGAATGCAGAAAAGATTTACAAGGATGCTACCCAGACTGGAAGGTATGAGTTATAAGGAGAAGTTGGAAAGGCTGGGACTTTCTCCCATGGAGCGTAGGAGACTGAGAGGTAACCTTACAGAGGTCTATAAGATCATGAGGTGCATAGATACGGGAGACGGCCAACAGCTTTTCTCATGGTAGGGAGTCTAAAACTAGAGGGCATAGGTTTGAGAAAAGAGGGGAGGGATACAAAAGGGACTTTTTTTTTATATAGAGAGTAGCGAGTGTCCAGAGCAGGCCTCCAGAGGTGGTGACTGAAGCAAGTACAATTTCAGCATTTAAGAAACATTTAGACGGGTACGTGGTTGGGATAGGTATGGAGGGATGTGAACCAAAATAGGACTAGTTTAAATTGTAAAACCAGGCAACATGGGGCAAGTTAGGCTAATGAGCCTGTAACCATGCTGCAGACTGCTATGATTCTAAGCTGATGGGCCTGTACCCATGCTGTAGACCTCTATGATTCTATGCTGATCGGCCAGTAACCATGTTGTAGACCACTGTTATTCAATGCTGAATGGTCTGTCACCATGCTGTAGACCTCTGCGATTCTATGCTGTTCGGCCTGTAACCATGCTGTAGACCTCTATGATTCGATGCTGATGGGTCTGTACCCATGCTGTAGACCTCTACGATCCTATGCTGTTTGGCCTGTAACCATGCTGTAGACCGCTATGATTCTATATTGATCAGCCTGTAACCATGCTGTAGACCTTTGTGATTCTATGCTGATTGGCCCGTAACCATGCTGTAGACCACTATGATTCTATGCTAATAAGTCTGTAACCATGCTGTAGACCTCTGTGAGTCTATGCTGATCCACCTGTAGCTAGGCTGCCAACCACCATGATTCTATGCTGATGGGTCTGTAACCTTGTTGTGGACCTCTACGATTCAATGCTGATTGGCCTGTAACCATACAGTCAATCTCCATGATTTAATGCTGATGTGCCTGTAACCATGCTACATACCTTTATAATTCTATGCTGTTGGGCCTGTAACCACACTGTAGACCTCAATGAGTCCATGCTAATAGGCCTGTATCTATGCCGTAGACCGCTATGATTCTATGCTGATGTGTCTGTAACCATGTTGTACACTTCTGTGATTCTATGATAATGGGCCTGCAACCATGCTGTAGAGTTCTATGATTCTATGCTGATCGGCATGTAACCATGTTGTAGATGTCTATGATTCTATGCTGAAGGGGCTATAACCATGCTGTAGACCCCTATGATTCTGTGCTGACCGGCCTGTAACCATGCTGTAGCCCCCTATGATCCTATGCCGATCGGTCTGTAACCATGTTGTAGATGTCTATGATTCTATGCTGATGGGCCTGTAACCATGCTGTAGACCTCTATGATTCTATGCTGATGGGCCTGTAACCATGCTGTAGACCTCTGTGATTCTATGCTGATGGGTCTGTAACCATGCTGTAGACCTCTATGAATCTATTTTGATTGGCCTGTAACCATGCTGTAGACCTCTATTAATCTATGTTGATCGACCTGTAAACAGGCTGTAGTTCTATAATTCTATGCTAATGGGTCTATATGCATGCTGTCATCCTCTATGATTCTATGCTGATTGGCCTGTAACCATGCTGTAGACCTCTATGATTCTATGCTGCTGGGTCTGTAACTATGCAGTAGACCTCTATGATTCTGTGCTGATCAGCATGTAGCCATGCTGTAGACCTCTTGGATTTTATGCTAATACGTCTGTAACCATGCTGTTGATCTCTATGGTTCTATGCTGATGGGTCTGTTACCATACTGTGGACCTCTATGATACAATGCTGATCAGCCTGTAAGTATGTTGTAGATCGCTTGGATTTTACACTAATGGGTCTGTAATCATGCTGTAGAACTCTATGATTCTACGTTGATGGGTCTGTAACCATGCTGTACACCTCTTGGATTTTATGCTAATGTGTCTATAACCATGCTGTTGATCTCTATGATTCTATGCTCATGGGTCTGTATGGTACAATGCCGTAGACCTCTGTGATTCTATGCTGATTGGCCTGTAACCATGTTATAGACCTCTATGATTCTATGCTGATGATTCTGTAACCATGCTGTCATCCTCTATGATTCAATGCTGATGGGCCTGTAACTGCGCTGTAGACCTCTGTGATTCTATGCTGATCAGCCTGAAACCATGCCGTAGACCTCTCTGATTCTATGCTGATACAACTGTAACCATGATGTAGACTTCTATGATTTATGCTGATGGGTCTGTAACCATGCTGTAGACCTCTATGATTCTATGCTGATCGGTCTGTAACCATGCTGTAGACCTCTATGATTCTATGCTGATCTGCCTGTAATCATGCTGTAGACCTCTATGATTCTATGCTGATGGGTCTGTAACTATGCAGTAGACCTCTATGATTCTGTGCTGATCAGCCTGTAGCCATGCTGTAGACCTCTTGGATTTTATGCTAATGTGTCTCTGACCATGCTGTTGATCTCTATGATTCTATGCTGATGGGTCTGTAACCATGCTGTGGACCTCTATGATACAATGCTGATAGGCCTTTAATCATGCTGTAGACCTCGATGATTCTGTGCTGATGGCTCTGTAACCATGCTGTAGACCTCTATGATTCTATGCTGATCAGCCTGTAACTATGCTGCAGATCGTTGGATTTTACGCTAATGGGTCTGTAATCATGCTGTTGAACTCTATGAATCTATGCTGATGGGCCTGTAACCACACTGTAGGCCTCTATGATTCCATGCTTATTGGCCTGTAGCCATGCTGTACACCCCTGTGATTCTATGCTGATGGGTCTGTAACCATGTTGTAGACCTCTATGATTCAATGCTGATGGGTCTGTAACCATGCTGTAGACCTCTATGATTCTACGCTGATGGGTCTGTAACCATGCTGTAGACCTCTATGATTCTATGCTGATCGGCCTGAAACCATGCTGTCGTCCTCTATGATTCAATGCTGATGGGCCTGTAACCACACTGTAGGCCTCTATGAGTCCATGCTTATTGGCCTGTAGCCATGCTGTAGACCCCTGTGATTCTATGCTGATGGGTCTGTAACCAGGCTGTGGACCTCTATGATTGTATGCTGATGGGTCTGTAACCACATTGTAGACCTCTATGATTCAATGCTGATGGGCCTGTAACCACGCTGTAGGCCTCTATGATTCTATGATGATGGGTCTGTAACCACATTGTAAACCTCTATGATTCAATGCTGATGGGCCTGTAACCATGCTGTAGACCTCTAAGATTCTACGCTGATGGGTCTGTAACCATGCTGTAGACCTCTATGATTCTATGCTGATGGGCCTGTAACCACGCTGTAGGCCTCTATGATTTCATGCTGATGGGTCTATAACCACATTGTAGACCTCTATGATTCTATGCTGATGGGTCTGTAACCATGCTGTAGACCTCTGTGATTGTCTGCTAATGGGTCTGTAACCATGCTGTAGACCTCTATGATTCTATGCTGATGGGCCTGTAACCATGCTGTAGACCTCTATGATTCAATGCTGATGGGCCTGTAATCATGCTGTAGGCCTCTATGATTCCATGCTGATCGGCCTGTAACCATGCTGTAGACCTCTGTGATTCTATTTTGATCGGCCTGAAACCATGCTGTAGACATCTATGATTCTATGCTGACGGGTCTGTAACCACATTGTAGACGTCTATGATTCTATGCTGACGGGTTTGTAACCATGCTGTAGACCTCTATGATTCTGTGCTAATGGGCCTGTAACAATGCTGTTGCCCCCTATGATTTTATGCTGAATAGTCTGTAAACATGCTTTAGACCTCTATGATTCTATGCTGATGGGTCTTTAACCATGCTGTAGACCTCTATGATTCTGTGCTGATCAGCCTGTAACCATGTTGTAGACCTCTATGATTCTATGCTGATGGGTATGTAACCATGCTGTCGTCCTCTATGATTCAATGCTGATGGGCCTGTAACCACACTGTAGGCCTCTATGATTCCATGCTTATTGGCCTGTAGCCATGCTGTAGACCCCTGTGATTCTATGCTGATGGGTCTGTAACCAAGCTGTGGACCTCTATGATTCTATGCTGATCGGCCTGTAATCATGCTGTAAACCTTGATGATTCTGTGCTGATGGGTCTGTAACCATGCTGTCGTCCTCTATGATTCAATGCTGATGTGCCTGTAATCATGCTGTAGGCCTCTATGATTCTATGCTAATGGGCCTGTAACCATGCTGTAGACCTCTACGATTTTATGCTGATGGGCCTGTAATCATGCTGTCGTCCTCTATGATTCAATGCTGATGGGCCTGTAATCATGCTGTAGACCTCTGTGATTCTATGCTGATGGGCCTGTAATCATGCTGTAGACCTCTATGATTCTATGCTTATGGGTCTGTAACCGTGCTGTAGATCTCTATGATTCTTTGCTGATTGGTCTGTAACTTTGCTGTAGACCTCTCTGATTTTGATCCAAGTCTCTCACAGGTGGAGAGCAATCTGCTCAATCTGGAGCAGGCCACAAGTTACCCAAAGAGAGGTGCCAAGTGCAACCAAACACAAACTAGGTCTTAAAGGCAGAAGTGGGATACCAATTAGTTAAACAGTTTCATCGATAAGTGTTAAGGGACAAATAATAAACCTCCTGATCTTCTTAGTTTCACAAGAACTTTATTGTCTGCCAGTGAGATGGAGTCTCAGTTTAGCTTATTACCTGAAACGTAGCTCCTCTGTCAGTGCAACACTCCCTCAGTACTGCTGTAATGTCAGCCAAGATCAAGTCACCAGGATAGGATTTGAACCCACAGCATTCCAACTTGGAAGCACAAGTGCTAATAATACTGCTGAAATGTCTCATAAAGGAATTGCATATATACCTTTCAAAGTATTTAAAGTTTTTAAGCAAAATTCCATGTTGTAATTGCAAGGCCTTCGAACTTACCAATCATTCCATGAAGCAGGAGCCTGGATACTGAATAAACAGACTCTAAATATGGTGCAACATTTTGTTGAGTATTATACAATCATTTTCAAAGTGACAGCATCAAAGACATGCAGAGTCATGTGCTGTCGTTTCTAATTGGTTTCACATTTAATGTTGAAGTTATATTCACAACACTAATGAAGCAGAGAGCAGTATTCGTCTGGAACTGATTATAAACCAATGATTTCACTGAAAGGTTCAAGTGACAATATAAATCCCAGATGTGAACTTGAACATTGTATAATCATTAAACTCTTTCAGCAATATTCTCGTTTTGTGCTCTGAACTTTATCTTGGGAAGTATATTCCTGTTTTTTTTTTCTTTTTGTATCCTTTGATTATTTAATCCATCTGGCATGGTTCTATGTTGCTTGGAATGTCGCTATAAAGAAGGTTCATGAGAAGTAATTAGTATTAATCGGGTAATTAGTCATGTTCTAATTTCTTTTTGAGAAAAGAAATATCATTTCTCCAAGCTAAACCCTGACATTGACACATTAGGCACAACAAACAATCCAATATTTAATTGCATAAACTACTTAAACATGAAAGCCTGCACATTTCTTTTAAAAGAAATAAAACTGCTGATGCTGGAGATCAGAAACAAACAAGGACAGAAATTGCTAGAGGAACTCAACAGGTCGGGCAGCACCTGCAGGGAGAAAACAGAGTTAATGTTTCAAGTCTAGTGACCCTTCTTCAGAGCTCAAGTTAACTCCAAGCACTAATGCAGGTTTCTTTCAGGATGCTGCCAGATCTGCTGAATTCCTTCAATAATTTCTGTATTTGCTTGTTGCTGATTTCTTCTGCCCTCTGATATTAATCTCTTGCCTCCTCCTCCGAAGTCTCGACAATCTTCCTTCATTGTGGAACTCAGCAGAGGCTATCATTAAGATTTCATATGAACTCCCCAGAAGCACCTGCTTTTTATATTCCATTCTCCTTTTGAGGAAACCTAGAGTTCCATTAGCTGTTGTTTATTGCCTGAGCAACCTGAAGTGTTGTCTTTAATGTGCTGTGAACCTGCATCCCCATGTTTCTTTGCTTTACCACACACCAAACCTATTTCCATTTATAACTACTGCTGGTTCTTATATGGAATACTTCACAAATGTTGAGTTTTATCTGCCACTTTTAACATGGCTCATCTTTTCAAAATTCCGTTGCAGGTTCCTTTGGTCTGCTATAAGATTAACTTTTTCTCCTTTTTTATATCTTTTACGCACATTATGTGGAGGTTTATATCTAAGCTATTGATGATCACAACGAGCAACAGTGACTGTAGATTTGGACTATGAGTAAAAACCACACTCACTTCCAACCGCACAGTGCACCCAAATACTATTCTCTGTTTTTCTCTTATTTTTACATTTGTTTGCTGTCTTCCTCACTAATTCCATAGCCTTTAGTCATCTTTAGTAATTTCTCATGTAATACCTTGTCAAATACTTTCAAAAGGTCCATGAATTCCACCCACATATTTCCCTCATCCACAATGTTTTTAACTTGTCAAAGAATCCCACCAGAGATACCGAGCAGGACTGTCCTATGAAGTTGTGCCTGGTTAGTTCCAATCTTTCTGGAGTTGCAAGTTATTCCTATATAAGACACTATAATGTCCTGTAATTCTCACAAAGGTATAAAAAAAACTGTCTCATGATTACCTACAAACTATTGGCTCCAGTTTAAAAAGTGGCTACCCTGTTGATGAATTTTCAATTCCCCAGCTGTTCTTCACTTTTAATTCAGAAGTCACACCACACCAGGTTATAGTCCTTGAGTCACTTCAACTGTCAAAGCGCAGCGCTCCGAAAGCTTGTGATTTCAAACAAACCTGTTGGACTATAATCTAGTGTCATGTGACTTCTGACTTTGTCCACCCCCAGTCCAATACAAGCACCTCTACGTCATCACTTTTGACTAGACGCTATAATTTAATTCCTAAGAACTTCACAATTTTTTCCCCCTCCTCTTCTAGAGGATGGACTGGCTGGCTTCTTTCAGCCAAACTAACTTATAAAACGTTTTTACTTATTAGCCATCCCACATCACCAATGCACAAACTTGATCATTTGCCTCCATAAATGATACTAACCCTATCCCCAGTCGCAGATGGAAAGGCATCATGGTGTCTCTTGTATTATTGTGGACTTTCTTATTTCCCTCTCGGTGCATCCTGAAAGCCATCAAACCGCTGCTCGTTGGATGCTGCCTGAACTGCTGTGCTCTTCCAGCACCACTAATCCAGTATCAAACCGGTACTGGCAATTCCATGTACGGTGGCTTCTTCTGAAATTGTGGAACTTGACAACACAGATGGGGAACATTCCTGTAGCAATGCAATTCCTCTCCCTCTCAGTACAACCTTTCAAAGTCTTTACTTACTCTATTGGTGGGGAGAAAGCTTTAAAACAAGTAAGTCATTACTTATTTTCTGAAACATGTTATCTGAGAAACATGACAGAGATCTGCAAAAGGGCTTCACAGTCACCATCCTGGACACTGATTGACTTGCTTCACCTGATATAAATAAAAAACTAAAAACATTGGTTCTAGTAAATGCAATGGGGCTCTGACAACATCAAAGCTCCAACACTGAAGGCCTGAGTTCCAGAACTAGCTGGGTCCCAACCAAGTTGTTCCAGTTTAGCTACAACTCTGGCAGTCACACAACAATGTAGAAAATTGCCCAGATATTTCCCATTCACATTTAAAGCAGCACATACCCAATCAAAACAATGTTCCCCATTAGTCTATGTTTAATCATCAGCAAGGTAATGGAAGGTGACATTGACAGTGCTGTCATTTGGCACTTACACAGCAATAACTTGTTCACCAATGCTCAGTTTGGGTGCTGCCAGGGCACAACTCTGCTTCTCCTGACAGCCTTGCTCCAAACTTGGTCAGAAAAGCTAAATTGTAGAGGTGATTCGAGAGTGACTGCTCTTGTGGTCAAAGCCACGTTTATCAAGTGGACAAAATTATATTATGGTGGGGATTCCAGGCCTGGCGGGCCTCTACCGTGAACATGTTACATGATGATGTGTGACGGTCCAGTCTGGAAACATTATCTCACCTTCAGTCACTCTCTCTGTACAATGAACTCTGTCATCAGTCAGCACCACGTGTAACAGTAACGTCTGTGAACACAGATCCCAAACTGTGTGAGCAAGTTTGTGATATTGTGGCCTTGAAAATAGTTCTTGTTGTTAATACACTTGAAGATATCTATCTCACAAAAACTTGACACTTTTAAGTAAATGTTGCACGAACTAACATCCAGAAACCTCAAATGGCAGTTAGTTAGTGTCAGTAAATGGATGCACTGACTGAAAATGTGACAGCAGTGTGACTGTTGTGAAAAGCTTTTTTTTCCTAACAGTCATCCATCAATCTGTCTGTGCTCAGAGCTGTTGTTAACAAAACCAACCAAGATCAGCAGACTTTTTTTTCAGTGCCTACAATTGTAAGTAACTGAATATCAGGCTTCTCCAATCTCTCTGGTGGTGTTTTTCTGCAATGCTTCCCCTCGCCAGTATATTCACAGTTAGATTCCTCCCTGGACTGTCAGGACCCCTACATTGAAGCAAAGTGACATCTCTTCGTCAACATTCACAGTTGTAGAAAACAATTCTCTTTTAGTTGCAGATATCCTCTTCTGTTCCAAAAATTTGATCCAACCACACTGGAGGAAGGGTGATGTATTTCCAAGTCAGAATGGTGTGTAATTTTGCTGGGATGTTGACGGTGGTTGTGTTCCCTGCTGCATTTGTCCTTCAAGATCATACAGGGGTTTGAAGTTGAATGAGACTTGATGAATTGATGCTGTGAATGTTACACTCTAGTGTTAGTAGTGAAGGAGGGTGAGTGTTGAAGATGGTGGATTGTGGGCAACTCAAGTGGGCTGCTTTATCCTGGAAGGTGTCAAGCTTCTTGAGTGTTGTTGGATCTTTATCTATCCAGCCAAATTTGAGTATTTCATCACACATCTGTCTTTGCCTTTTAGGCATTTGGAAAATAGGGCATGGTTTACTCGACAGAGTTCCTTGCCTCTTTTATCCAAAGTATGTATATATTTTGTCCAGTTTAGTTTGAATCATAGAATTCCTGTAGTATGGAAACAGGCCTTTAGCTCAAGTCCACACTGATCCTCTGAGGAGTAACCCACCCAGACCCATTCTCCCTACCCTATGTTTGCCTCTGACTAATGCACTTGTACACCCTGAACATTATGGGCAATGGCCAACTCATCTAACCTGCACATCAATGGACTGTTGAAGGGAACTGGAACACCTGGAGGAAACCTACACAGACATGGGGAGAATGTGCAAACTCCACACAGACAGTCACCCGAGGTTGGAATTGAACCCAGGTCCCTGCCACTGTGAGGCAGCGGTGCCAATCACTGAGTCATCATGCCTCCCCACCATTTGTGGCAATGGTAATCCCCAGGATGTTAACAACGTGGGATTCACCAATGGTAACCCCATTACTCATCAAGGGCAATGGTTAGGTTCTCCCTAGTTGGAGATTGACATTGCCTGGTAAGAAAAAGTGAGAAAACTCCAAAAACAAGAGCAAAACATTGTAAAAAGGAAGATGTGACTTCACAGAGATCTCTAATTTGGCACCAAAAACTGTAAAAATGCTCCAGCTGGCTGGTTTTAAAGAGCAACAGCAGGGAACAATAAAAGGAAATGATGGAAAATGAAAAAAAGGAGAGAAGCAAAACCATTAGTAAAAAAACAAATACTCCGCTTCTGGAAAAAAAAACAAAGATCTGCAAAGAGAAATGGAAAACAAACGCTTAAGGATAGATTGGTATTCCATTCACATTCTGTCCAAATTTCAGTTCTTTAAAGAAAGAACCAATCTTTACCTTATGGATCAGCAGATAACTGATATGGAACAATAGGCAATCAAATTTCTCACTCTGGGCACTGAAGTGTTAAGAAAAATTAAATCCTCTGGTATGTCTGACTATGAGTGCAAAGTTTCTGATAATACTTTTTAGGTTTTGGAAGGTCAACTTAAAGCTTGAATCATAGAGTCAGAGGGATCTACGACATAGAAAGAGGCCCATTGGCCCTTCATATCTGTGCTGGTCAAAACAACAAACTAACTATTTTAATTCAAATGTTCATCACTTGGCTCATAGCCTTGTATGCCTTGGCATCACACGTGCATATCCAAATTCTTCTTAAATGTTATCAGGGTTTCTGTCTTTGCCACTCTCAGTTCCAGATTCACACCACTCTTTGGGTGTAAAAGATTTTTTTCTCACACCTATTCTATACCTTCTGCTTCTTATCTTAATTCTATGTTCCACTGGGGGTCATTGATCCTTCCATCAAGGGGAACACTTCATCCTATCCATGTCCTCCATACATACCGATCAATCCCTCTCAACCTTATCTACTCTAAGAAAATAACCCCAGTCTGTCCAATATCTCTTCAAAGCCGAAACTCTCCAGCCCAGGCAACATGCTGGTAAATCCCTTCTGTACCCTCTCTGGCGCTATCACATCCCTCCTATAATGTGGATCCCAGAACTGTGCACAATACTTTAGCTGTGGCCTAACCAATCATCACTTCCATGCTCTTAAACTCTATGCCTCAGCTAATAATAGGCATGTGTCCCATTTGCCTTCTTAGTTACTTTGTCTACCTATCCTGATACCTAAAGTTAGTGGTGTACATCTACACCAAGATCCTGCTGATCCTTGATGCTTCCCATCATGTATTAACTTGTATCTACTTCAGGATGTGCAGGCTTGAGTTCATGTCATACAGAAAAGAGTCAGGTGAAGCAATCGCCTCATTGGTTCAGAATGTAACATCACTGGAACTAGCTTCATTGAAAGGCTCGTGGAACTTGTCATTGTCTCCACACCCATCAAAGGACATGGAGCTGATTTCCTCACACATTGAATTGTTAAGTGTTCACCAGTCTTTTCTTTTATGCAATGCTGCCTTTCTGGAGTGAGGTGAGGGAGGGAGGAATTGATGAAGGGCTAGCGTTGCATTCATTGGAATAAGGTCCTAATGTCAAAGGTCAACATAGAGGCATTCCATGGTCCTCCTTGTCAGAGTCGCCCACATCCCACTGTCTGGAGGACTATGTTAAACTGTCAAGAGCTAGCTATCCTTACAAAGATAGTTCCTGGGAGACAAGGGCTACCGTCTGCAGTCAAAATTGATCACTCTGTTAAAAATGCTCCTGACTGAGGCTGAGTGTAGGTACAATAATGCCTATTCTTCCACCAGAGCTATCGTGGAGCAGGGAATAAGGCTGATGAAGTTGAGATTCTGATGACTGGATTGGTCTGTGGTACTGAGTGTGCACAGCTTAAGAAGTCATTGGGAGGATGTGCTGGATGCTGATGAGCTGGGAGAATGGGAGAAGTCCTCTGACCAGGAAGGTGAGGAGATTGAGCAGAAGGGACATCCCTTCCTGCCACCATCTAATAGGACACTACAGCATCAAGTACAACAAGTAAGAGAGGACTCAATTGGTAGCCAGTTTAGGTAGATGAGAGTTGGGTGCAGTGATCACTCATTGACTGTAACATTATTGGTCAAAACGAAAGTAGTTCCTGTCTGTTCCTAGAGGCAAATATGGCTTCTATCTGTTTGTTTATTGTTCCTTTGGCTGATGCTGAATAAAACATGATGTTTTCAACCATTTGAAGACTTTCCAGTATGTGATGGTCCCACACTGAACACTGAGAGGATGTATGGCTACGTTGAACATTGGAGAAAGAGTAGCACTCCCTTAGGCTTCTAAAGTGGAATGAGGCAAAGGATAAGTAACCTGTGTAATTGCATTCTTTGCTGGCAATAGAGGCATAAATATGCACCTGGATTTGCAATGGATGTGTCGGTGTGCCTCTCATGTACCTACCTTTTTGGTTACCTTCCCACCTCATGCATAGAAAAGAGCAACTGCTGGTTGGCAGTACCTGATTGGAGGCAAGTCAGAGTAATTGTGTAAGGACCAGAACTGATTGTGACTTATTTCCATCAAGGATCTATTTGAACATGTTATTTCCTTGTGCCTGTTGATCACAAAGGGATTGTCATTCTTTAAAAGGAATGGAGGTGATGTTTTATAATGACATAGATACCAGGACAGACAGAGCTTTCACTTTAAGATATATACATTATATCAAGACCTGTGATGTTCCAGTATAAAGGAGCCTGCTTCACCCTCTGTAACTCTCTCACTGTAAATGCAGTCAATGTAGTTAGTCAGTGTAGTTAGACCATGTGTGTAAGTCTGTGAATTGTAACCTTGTAAATAGTCTTTTTTTGTAAATAAACTTTAGATTCTTGATCAATTGGGGAAATCAAAGGAAAAATGCAGGGAAGTGAATGTGAGGAATGTTGGATCCTATTGAAGGGCAGAGCAAACTAAAGGGGCCAAATGGCTTACTCCTGTTCTTATTCTTAAAGGTCTTATGGATATGTTGCATGAACCTGAATCTTCATGGTGTTATGTCACATAGGCTAACATGCAGAAATAAACAAACAGCATTATGGATTGTGGAGCTCTGGCAAGCTGGAGTTAATAGATATCAAACAGTAAACTCACCATTAATCAAAATCATGTCTAACATGAAGGAAGATGGTTGTGGTTATTGGCAGGTAAACCAAAGGACCTTCATCCAAGCCCCAGGACATCAGAATTCTAGTTGCAATCTTCTTCAGCTGCTTCATCAATGACCTTCCCTCCACCATCAGGTCAGAAATGGAATCAAATAACTGATGATTACATTTAGATTTTATTGTCATGTGCACTCAAGTACAGAAGTACAGTACAGTGAAAAGTCACCACACACGGCACCGTATTAGGTACAAAGGTACAAAAAAACTTCAGTATATAGTAAAAGAAACAAAGTTTAAAAAGTTAAGCAAAATTGGAGTTAATGTTTCGGGTTAAGTGACCCTTCCTCTGATTTCTCTCCACAGATGCTGCCCGACTTGCTGAGCTTTGCCACCAATTTCTGACTTACAGCACTCACAATTTTTTTCGGTTTTTAAAAAACATTAAGCGCTATCTTCATAGGATAAGTAGAAAAATAAAGAAATAAGTTAATAGTTAACATTAAAGTCCTCCTCCTTAATACAAACCAGAAAAATAAAGGAATACAGTTAAAAGTTCAACAGTCTTTGATGAGTCCTCTGCTTAGCACCCTCTCTGGGAGACTTCAGCTGCCTGCTCTCACCACCGCAGATTCAGGGGAGCTCCCTCACCGCTCACTTATCCCGCATTGAGCCACGATGCCATCAATGCTGCTGCTGAAGTTGCCGCATACCACATCCCCTTCTGCTGCCTCTGGAACATCCCCCAAGGTTGGAATGACTGACATGCTGAGATACCCCGCCACACTGAGCCAAGAGACCGACCCAAGACACTGCCACCACGCCAGGCCGAGATACTGCCACGCTGAGCCAAGAGACCGGCCCAAGACACCGCCACCATCCAGGGCCAAGATACCGCCACGCTGGGCAGAGAAATGGGGCCAAAATACCACCACACTGGGCCAAGGAACTGTCACTGGCTGGGTCAACCTGAGAGGAAACCTTGCTGGGTCCGTGCTGAGGTCAGGAGTAAAGAGAAGAAGAGAAGAAATACCAAGAGAGATAAAAAGAGAAAGAAATGGATGGACAGATGAGCTCCTGCTGAAGCCTCCCCGTCCACCACCATGATTATAGTGTTCAGTACCGCATCTATGTATCTATACCCACACAGAGCAAGCCTGGACAATGTTCAGACTCTGGCTATTAAATGGAAATTAACATTCATGCCACACAAGAGTCAGGCAGTGTCCATTTCCAACAAAAGAGAATCTAACCATCTCACCTTGACATTCACAGATATTACCATCATGAATGTCCCACTATCAATATCCTGGGGGTCACCATTGGCCAGAAGGTGAACTGGACTAACCAAATAAATACTGTGACAGCAAGAGCAGATGAGATCCTGGGAGATTTGCAACAGGTAACTTATTTCCTGACTCCTGAAATTCTGACCAGCAACTCCAAGTCACAGTCAGGAGTGTGATGGAATTTGCCTCAATGAGTACAGCTCTATCAAAGCTCAAGAAGCTCAACACCATCCAGGACAAAGCAGCTTATTTGATTTACACCCCAACTATCACCCACAACATTGATTCCCTTCAACACCAACGTAGAGTGGAGGCAGTGTGTCCCATTTACAAGATGCATTGCTGTCACTCACTCGAGCTTCTTCAACAGCAGCTTCTAAACCTGCCATCTTTATCACCTCCAAGCACAAAGGCATCAAATGCAAGGGAATACTGCTGTCTGCAAGTGGTTCTCTAACCCTCCAAGTCTGACACCATCTGATTTGGAACAATATCACTGTTGCTTCACTGTCGTTACATCAAAATGTCCCACGTGAACAATACTTTGGGCTGAAGAGGAGAAAGCAGATTATAAAAACAGACATGACAGCAGAGGAGAGAGCAAAGCTGTGATCAGAGGAGATAGGAAGAAAGTGGAGTTGATAGCAGAGGAAACTAAAGAGGAAATATTGGAGCAAAAACCTAGAGGAACAGGAGAGGGAGTAAAATGGAAAGATGCACAAGGCCTGGGACATGACAAACATTCAACAAGGGGGAAAGAGGTCAAGCAGGAAATCTATCAGGCAGTTAGGCCAAATTCTAGGGTCCATGACAAGGAAAGAAATGTCTGCACACAGAGAAGGTTGGCTGGTTTGGAGGAGATTATACTGGGTGGACATCACTGAACTCTTTGAGAAAATCTAAATGTATGTATATGGTATAATAGAAGTTGTAGATATGAATTTTTAGAAGGTGCCTGATGAAATGCCAAGTTAAAAAGATGTAATAAAAACAAATATATCTGACGTAAGAAGAATGTGCTTGCATAAGCAGAGAGATGGCTTGGGCTGAAAAAAGCCAATGAACTTTATTCATATTGATAGGAAGTGGGTGGTATGGTCCTGGAAACAGTGCTATCCTGTTTTCTATTCATTTAAACGATATGGATACAGACACAAGGGACACTGTAATCAAAGCTTACTAATGTAAAATAAAGGCATATGATAATCACAAACAAAATATCAGAGGATTACAGGGGTGATGATCTCAATCAAGCAGTAAAGTTTTAATGATTTCTTTTTTGAAATACGATAATCCAACTGTTTATTAAAATAATGAATCCACAGTGATTACTGTTAAAACCCCAAGAATTTTAACTGCTCAGAGAACATGAACATTAACAGCCAAATTCTACTTTAACTAGCTCCATTGAAGATAGTCAAAACGAAGTGAAGACAATTACTTCTACTCTAATTGAAACTTCTTAATTCATATTTCCTTTCGCATCTATTTGACTTATATCCCAAACGTGACTCTGTCAGATCCCTAAATAAATTGGGAGATTAACCACTTGGTTGAATATTGTTCCAAAGATTTGGATAAGGCTTGATATTTCTTGGGCCTTCAGCTTACTTGCAGTGAGATTGTCCCTTCAAGTCAACCATTCCATGGTTATGGATTCACCATTTAAATCGGTGTTGCTAACATATTAAGCATAGCCAGCTGCGTCAGAACTCAGCTCTGAAGAAGGGTGACTGGACCTAAAACATTAACTCTGTTTCTCTCTCCACCGATTCTGTTAGACCAGCTGAATTTCTCTGTTATTGTTTGGGTCAGTTCTAATGGTCTTTAACTCTGGAGTGTCACCAAGGAGTCAGCCTCTCTCTTTCTTCTCAGCTTTACTGTCCCAGAAATTTAACTCATTGTTACTGGAATCCTTTATTTTTCAAGGGTTTTAAACCTGTTTAGCTAGCGCAAAGTATCTCTGTTAAATTCTGCTCAATTCCTCCAGTCAACTTAAAATTGATATTCCATGTAATAAACTTCTTGTCTACCCCTTGATTTTCTGTTATTAATGACCCAGGCAGCTTCATCACATGAGAAATTCTTGGAACAAGTTGCTTTTCATAAGAAACCATCTTCCAAAGAAATCTAGTCTTCCCGTTAATATGAAAAACTTCCTCTTCTTTTATGTTGACTGAAATACAAAAGGATAACAGGCTTCTCATCTAATAGACAGTCAATCTCTCATTGTAGGTTGTTTTACATCTGGTAGTAAATGTGTAAATTCATCAGGTTGCCTGTGGTTCTAACCATCCAAGTATAATCAAGTCAAGCAGCAATGATTGAATAAATTCCAAGGAGCAAGAGGTCACAGTTATGACGCAAAGTTCAGAAAAATTGTTTTCTTCTCTCAGTAATTAACAGAGTTTTGAGAGAGTAATTACAAAGGTACAGTGAGTTGAAATAATTCTTCCTCGTTAGATAGGACAATAAGTAAGCCAAGGTATCACATGCCAAACAGTCAATGTGATCACACAGCTCTGGTTAAACATAAATAGGTAGCGCAGCACACACTGTATCAGGTATGATAATCAGACAAAGTGGTGCTTTGGAATGTTGTTCGAATTGCGGTTGAAGTCCATGAACTCTGAGAATTTTATAATAGCACATTAGAGACCTATTTGTAAAGTAAAAGGCCAAAGTGCAGGCTGCTTAAAGATTAGCTGCTCCTGAATCTGAATAGAAAGTCATTTCATTTTCACTTGGAGTAAGTTCTAACTATCAATGAAGAAGCCTTTTTTTAATTAGGAGGTAAATTGAACTTTTTTTTTGCCTGTTTGTTTGTATGTTTGTTGTAAGTCAATTTCTAGTCAACTGAGGAGACACCCTTGTGCCTGGTTATTGTGTGATTTAGAATGAGACATTTTCTTCTGGGTTTCCTTAAGCTGCTACTCAGTAATATCATAAAGAAGTCTTCCTGGTGAAGCATCAAATTAATACAGCACAGAAGGCAACCATTTGTCCCTGTCTTATCAGTGCTGGCTTTCAGATAGGGCTATCCAATTGGCTGCAACACTCTGCTCTCCCCCCACGGCTTTGTAAACATGCTCCCCTTAAGTATTAATCCAATTTCCTTTTGAATATTATTATTGACTCTGTTTCTACTATGCTTTTGGGCAATTACAGATCATTGTGTAAAATAATGTTTCCTCATTTTGGCTTTAGTATCTCAGTATTTTACCATGTTAGAGATGTTGTGTAAGTGAATGTTGTTGTTGCTGTTAGTTGGGTAAACAGTGGGTAAACTTGGATTACTGCCTGTGGCTTTTCACATGGGAAGTCCCAGTCACTACCTCCAAGCAGCCTATTAATTCAGACAAGAGGAAGGAACTCTTCCATCTGCCTCTTTTGGCAGAAACATGAAATGAGCTTGTCCATCTGCTCCCTCGACAGAGACCAGGAACAAAGTTGCCCGTCTGCTCTCTGTTGTGAGGAGATCCAAAGATGAGGGAAAAAAATTATTTTTAAACTGGGCAAAACTGAATCTTTATTGCCACCTCCTGGGTCAATGTTAACATTAGTGATAGACAAGGCTGCTGACCTCCCTTCTACATGGAACCGAGCATAGACATCATTGGGAAAACTGGGCGATCGCCAGAAACAAATTTATAATTTTGGCAGTAGTTCCCAGGTCTGAGTTGTAAATGTCAGCATTGAGCAAAATTCCGACTCCTCAAGGTTTGAACTGGTTCATCTGTTATAAATATCACATTGCAGAATGGTGTAAAATATTCCTTCAGATTCCTTCAGATAGGCACAAGACTGTTTTCTTAACACAATCTGTCTGTAGGGGTGAGTGACTGTGAGAAGTTAGAATTTCATCAGTTCTGCAGATAGTTTGAGACCTAGGTGTGAGGCACCAGAAAATGTAAGAGTATATTCCCTTGATAGAAAATTGATGGTTATGCGACACTTCAAATGATTACATTTCTTCTTTAAATGATGTTTACTCTATGGCTAAAGCTATGCTCAAAAGTAACGAGACAATACAATGATGGCTAACGTTAGAATGAGTATTACAGTATAAAGTTACATTATCATTAGCAGAAGAATAGTTGTTTTAGTACTACTGATTTTACTTGTTTAAAGTTGCCTGACTGTGTGGTCTGTGTGTGATCTACATTCTTTGTGAAAATTGATGTGGGTAAATTAACTCAGAACAGCTGCCAAAAATGTCCAGGTGGGAATCTACTTTTGGTTAGTATTGTTGGTGCACTTTCCCAGTCACAAAGCAGGACAGTATGAGATGAAGATTAACTAAGATTGAATCTGGCTTGCATTGTTTTACCCATTTGTGGATTGGCTGGTCTTGGGTAGCACTCTGTTAGAATATGGGAAGCAAATCGTAATTTTTTGTCTTATAACATACTGTTGGATGTGGGGGAAGTCAGTATGAGAAAGAAAGGCTTGCTGAAGTACGTTAAGTTCATTAGTGTCACAAAGAAATCTTTCTTGTGAAACATCAAAATAATACAGTACAGAAGGCAACCATTTGGCCTCATTATACCTAGGTAGGCGTTCAGTAGGGCTATCCAATTGATCGAGGAGAAAGTGAGGACTGCAGATGCTGGAGATCAATCCAATTGATCCCAACACTGCTGTTTCTCCATAACCTTGTAAATATGTCCCCCATATGTATTTATCCAATTTCCTTTTGAATGTTGCTATCAACTCTCTGTTTCTATTACACTTTTGGACAGTGCATTGAGCATCATTGTAACACACTGCATAAAATAATGTTTCCTCATTTTGTCTTTAGTTCTTTGGTATCTCAAATAAAGTTGTAGAGTCACACAGCACGGAAGCAGCCTCTTTGGTGCAACTCATTCATGCTGACCAGGTATCCGAAATTAATCTAGTTCCATTTGCCAGCCGTTGGCCCATGCCCCTCTAAACCCTTCCTATTCATATACTCATCCCGATGCCTTTTAAATGCTGTAATTGTACCAGCCTCCACCATCATCCTCAACATGAAAACTTTGATCCTGAAGTGCCTTTTGGACTTGCCCAGCCTGGCAAGAAGACTTTAGCTATTCACTCTATCCATGCCCCTCATGATTTTATAAACCTTAATAAGATCACCTCTCAGCTGTGAAAATAGCCCCAGCCTATTCAGTCTATCCCTCTAGCTCAAACCCTCCAATCCCAGCAACATCCTTGTAAATCATTTCTGCACCCTTTCAAGTTTTGCAACATTCTTCCTATAGCAGGAAGATGAGAATTGATTGCATTATTCCAGGACCAATGTCCTGTGCAGCTGCAACATGACCTCCTAAACCCAATAATCAATGCACTGGCTGACTTTCACAAACTGCAGGATATCTAAAAGCTGTTTAGAAACAATAAAGTACTTTTGAAGTTTAGTCATTGCCTCATCAGAGAAACACAGCGGGGAGTTAGTTCACAGGAAGGTTTCACCAACAGCAATGTTATAATGACCAGATGTGATAGTGGATTAGTGGTGCTGGAAGAGCACAGCAGTTCAGGCAGCATCCGAGGAGCAGTAAAATCGATGTTTCGGGCAAAAGCCCTTCATCAGGATGTGATAGTGGTTGAGGGATAAATATTTTCTGGAACCAAAACAAATGTTTCTGAAACAGTGTCATGAAATCCCATGTCCACCGCTGTGGGTTTCACTTTAACATTAGATCTGACAGAAAGACTAGGTGTCAGCTCAAAGAGAGATGCTCACATTTGGAGTGGGACTTGAACACACAACCTTTGGAGTCAAGGACAAAAATGTTGCTAATTCGAAAGAGTTGTGGTAAAAAAAACTCAATAAATGTAACTCATGGATGCTAACAAATGTTACCTCAAAACACCAGCAATTGTGAAATTGCACAGGTCAGTTCACACCCCTTGTCCTCATCAAATAACATTAACTCAAAATGGGATTGATTTTCAACTTACCACCAGATGAAAGTCCATCACTGGGGATCAGGCACCCATTACAGAAACCAAGTGAAGGAGATTGAAATTTAAATGAGGAGGTTGTTAATGAAGGCAGATGATCCATTCACTGACCCCAGGAGGGGAGGTTTATGACAGAAACGTGGTAACACAGAAAGAGTTACAGCACTGAAGGAGGCCATTCAGCCCATCATGTCTGTGAGAATTTGAAAAAAAGCTAGCTGGTCTAATCCCATATTGATCTTGGTCTGTAGCTCTGTACGTTGGGTGCATATTAACTGCTTTTTAAAAATGTGATGAAGGCTTTTGCCTCTGTAACCCTGTCAGGAAATGGGTTCCAGATCTCCACCAACCTCTGTGTCAAAAAACTACTCAGGTTCTCTCTAATTCTTCCACTGTTTACTTCACGTCTTTATCCACCTCTCTGCTGAGGGAACTATCTCAGGCCCTGATAACATTCTTAGGTACCGTCCCTTTGAAACACATTCTTTGTGTAATGCACAGACCAGAACCAGACATTGCATTAGTTGTATTCAAACTGGTGTTTTAATAACATTAGAGCATAAGCTTCATCATATTTTTGACTTTGGCCGGTAAAGGAACATTATCTGTAGATTACTGGATGAGTGGTGCTGGAAGAGCACAGCAGTTCAGGCAGCATCCAACGAGCAGCGAAATCGACGTTTCGGGCAAAAGCCCTTCATCAGGAATAAAGGCAGTGAGCCTGAAGCATGGAGAGATAAGCTCGAGGAGGGTGGGGGTGGGGAGAAAGTAGCATAGAGTACAATGGGTGAGTGGGGGAGGAGATGAAGGTGATAGGTCAAGGAGGAGAGGGTGGAGTGGATAGGTGGAAAAGGAGCTAGGCAGGTCCGACAAGTCTGGACAAGTCATGGAGACAGTGCTGAGCTGGAAGTTTGAAACTAGGATGAGGTGGGGGAAGGGGAAATGAGGAAGCTGTTGAAGTCCACATTGATGCCCTGGGGTTGAAGTGTTCCGAAGCGGAAGATGAGGCGTTCTTCCTCCAGGCATCTGGTGGTGAGGGAGCGGCGGTGAAGGAGGCCCAGGACCTCCATGTCCTCGGCAGAGTGGGAGGGGGAGTTGAAATGTTGGGCCACGGGGCGGTTTGGTTGATTGGTGCGGGTGTCTCGGAGATGTTCCCTAAAGCGCTCTGCTAGGAGGCGCCCAGTCTCCCCAATGTAGAGGAGGCCACATCGAGAGCAATGGATACAATAAATGATATTAGTGGATGTGCAGGTAAAACTTTGATGGATGTGGAAGGCTCCTTTGGGGCCTTGGATAGAGGTGAGGGAGGAGGTGTGGGCACAGGTTTTACAGTTCCTGCGGTGGCAGGGGAAAGTGCCAGAATGGGAGGGTGGGTCGTAGGGGGGTGTGGACCTGACCAGGTAGTCGCAGAGGGAACTGTCTTTGCGGAAGGAGGAAAGGGGTGGGGAGGGAAATATATCCCTGGTGGTGGGGTCTTTTTGGAGGTGGCGGAAATGTCGCCGGATGATTTGGTTTATGCGAAGGTTTGTAGGGTGGAAGGTGAGCACCAGGGGCGTTCTGTCCTTGTTATGGTTGGAGGGGTGGGGTTTGAGGGCAGAGGTGCAGGATGTGAATGAGATGTGTTGGAGGGCATCTTTAACCACGTGGGAAGGGAAATTGCGGTCTCTAAAGAAGGAGGCCATCTGGTGTGTTCTATGGTGGAACTGGTCCTCCTGGGAGCAGATACGACGGAGGCGGAGAAATTGGGAATACGGGATGGCATTTTTGCAAGAGATAGGGTGGGAAGAGGTGTAATCCAGGTAGCTGTGGGAGTCGGTGGGTTTGTAAAAAATATCAGTGTCAAGTCGGTCGTCACTAATGGAGATGGAGAGGTCCAGGAAGGGGATCGAGGTGTCAGAGATGGTCCAGGTAAATTTAAGGTCAGGGTGGAATGTGTTGGTGAAGTTGATGAATTGCTCAACCTCCTTGCGGGAGCACGAGGTGGCGCCAATGCAGTCATCAATGTAGCGGAGGAAGAGGTGGGGAGTGGTGCCGTTGTAATTACGGAAGATCAACTGTTCGACATAGCAAACAAAGAGACAGGCATAGCTGAGGCCAATACATATGCCCATGGCTACGCCTTTGGTCTGGAGGAAGTGGGAGGATTCAAAGGAGAAATTGTTAAGGGTGAGGACCAGTTCAGCCAAACGAATGAGAGTGTCAGTGGAAGGGTACTGTTGGGGACGTCTGGAGAGGACAAAACGGAGGGCTTGGAGGCCCTGGTCATGGCGAATGGAGGTGTAGAGGGATTGGATATCCATGGTGAAGATGAGGCGTTGGGGGCCGGGGAAATGGAGGTCTTGGAGGAGGTGGAGGGCGTGGGTGGTGTCTCGAACATATGTGGGGAGTTCCTGGACTAGGGGGGATAGGACAGTGTTGAGGTAGGTAGAGATGAGCTCAGTGGGGCAGGAGCATGCTGAGACGATGGGTCGGCCAGGGTGGTCAGGCTTGTGGATCTTGGGAAGGAGGTAGAACCGGGCAGTGCGGGATTCCCGGACTATGAGGTTAGAAGCTGTGGGTGGGAGATCTCCTGAGGTGATGAGGTTCTGTATGGTCTGGGAGGTGATGGTTTGATGATGGGGGGTGGGGTCATGGTCAAGGGGGAAGTAGGAAGAGGTACCCTTGAGTTGGCGTTTGGCTTCAGCGGTGTAGAGGTCAGTGCGCCAGACTACCACTGTGCCCCCTTTATCCACTGGCTTGATGGTGAGGTTGGGATTGGAGCAGAGGGATTGGAGGGCTGCGCGTTGTGAGGGTGAGAGGTTGGAGTGGGGGAGGGGGGTCGACAGGTTGAGGCTGTTAATGTCCCGGCGGCAGTTGGAAATGAAGAGGTCGAGGGCAGGTAATAGGCCAGCGCGGGGTGTCCAGGTGGATGCAGTGTGTTGGAGGTGGGCGAAGGGGTCCTCGGAAGGTGGGCGGGAGTCCTGATTGTGAAAGTAAGCTCGGAGGCGGAGGCAGTGGAAGAATTGTTCGATGTCACGGCGTGTATTAAATTCATTGATGCGTGGATGGAGGGGGATGATCAGTCCTTTGCTGAGGACTGGTTGTTCGTCCTCAGTGATTGGGAGGTTTGGGGGGGATGGTGAAAACTCGGCAGGGCCGGGAGCTGGGATCTGGTGTGGGTGTGGAGCTGGGAGTGGGGTCGGAGCCGGGAGTGGGGTCGGAGCCAGTACCTGGAGTAGGTGTGATGGTGGGGGGAATGGGGGTGGAGGCATGAGCAGGGGTAATGTTCCCCTCGGGGTTCTGGGGGGTGAGGATAGTGACAGTGGGGTCTGTGGGGGGCATGTCAGCAGAATGCAGGTGAGTGGCGCTGGTGGGGGCGGAAGTGGTGGTGATCATGGCAGTAGGGGTGGCGGAAGTCACTGAGCGTGTGGCATCAGCGATGATGTGAGGGCCGGAAGTGGCTGTGGGAGTGGCCATGATGGGGGCAGAAGTGACATCATCACTCAGCGTGGGGGTGGTAGCTGCATCAGCCGCATGGCTAATGGCATTTCCGAGGCCAGGGGAAGCTTCTGGAATGTTTGAGGAGCGCTGGTTATGGAGGTGGGTGGATAAAAGTTTGTTGTACTTACAGTTTTTGATGTTTGAGATGGAGTTGAAATACTGTTTGTTGAGAGTATGAATTCTCCTGAGGATGTAGTACAGAGTGGGTCCTTTGCAATTCTGAGAGAGTGTGGCCCTCAGCTGAGGCAGGACTGACAGTAGAGAGGTTAGGTGACGGCGCATTGCTGCAAGCGTGGAGCGGAGGATCTTGAAGGAGAACTGTTGCTGGTGTTTTTGAATCTGTAGTCTGTACTGTTTGTCCTGTTCGGGTCCGAACTCTGCTGGTTTAAAGGTAGTTCAGAGTCCATGTGGGATGAGTTGGTTACGGAGGCAGGCACTGAGGAAGCAAATGTGGCTGTGGTAGCGAGTTTATTTCAGGACATGGTTGAAGAGCTTCAGAGCAGAGGAAGTGACCTGGGAGTTGCAGTGGGAGAGGGACTCCCTGAGATTCTTGTAGAGAGAGGAGGAAAACTTCTTCAAGGCAGGCATCCTTGCAAGAGGATTACCTCATTATCTGTAGATTGTCATGATCATGGAACACCTTGCATTTAGCCAAATTAAACTCCGTCTGCCACTCCTTAGCCCATTAGCCCAATTGATCAAAATTCCTTTGTAGTCTTCAACAACCTTCCCAACTGTCCACTATGCCACTAATTCCACTAATTTTGATGTCATCTGCAAACTTACTAACAATACTTCCTAAATTCTCATCAAAATCTTTTATATGAATAACAAACGAAAGTGGACCCAGCATCCATTGTCGCAGGACAGCACTGCCCAGAGGCCTCCAGTCCAAAAAGCAACCCTATTGCCCAAGGCTAAGAGAAATGCTGAGTTTATTTTGCCTTCACTGTCCGGGTCTCTGTCTCCTGCTGTTGCCCTTTGAAGGGCCCTATCCATCTCCCTCACAGATGGCAGCATTTACCCACCCACTCTGGGTATGGTTGCATCCATTATCATTTCCAATGTGCACTTGTGATTTACTGGATGTTGGAAGGCACTAGCAGCCGTTCCTCAGACAGTGCGTTCAGGCTCTGTCTCATCATTTTGGTGAACCCTTGAAACATTAGCCCACCCTGTCAACTCCACAGGCTTCATACATCCTCACATTCCCAGCCAACCCTGAGTCCAAGTCTGAAGCTGTCCATCTCTACCCCCTCAGCCTGAGGCATATGTCAACTCTAGCAGTCCTCCAGCATCATGCCTGTAGTCAGTCAGCATTGGAAATTGATGGTCAGAGATTCCACCATTTTTCCCCTTATTCTGCCTCAACGGGCTGGAATATGTTTCATCATACTTTGAGGATGTATCCATTCTCAAGGATGCTTCACTCTTTGATATTCTCTCTTTTTGGATTTATCCCAGTCAAATATTTCAAATATTTTGCCTGCTTAATTACAACGTCTGCTTCATCTGTCTTTAGGTAAACAGTATTTAGTAAAAAACATGCCCACAATTTCCACCTTTTAACTTTTTGATGTGTTCTTTATGTGTTTCAAACATGTCTTTGGGTTTGCCTTGGTTTTACTTGCCAAGACTTTTCACGCTTTCTCTGACTTTCTGAACTTGCTTTGTAATATCATCTCTACATTTGCTACTCTCCTCCAGCCTTTTTTTTTGCACTATTGAGCTTTTGATATTTGAGATAATCTTCCTCTTATTTTTGGCTTCTCCTAATATGCATGTTCTGCGTCATCCAGGAAGACCTAGCTCTGTGAGTCCCACCCTTCTCCTTGTGGGAATTCAATTCTGCTTTTGCCATTGCTCTGACATTCATTACCTTGAGTAGTTTTTCTTTCAACATTCCCCTTTTGTCCAAATCAAATCTCCCCATTCAGTAAATCTAGCATTTCCCAAATATAAAACATTTACTCTCAGTCTGTGTCTATCATTTTCCACATAAGTGCTAAATCTAGTTGAATTATGATCACTGTTCTCTACTGCTACCCCTTCCAACTGCTCAGATTCTATAAAACCAAGAAATCCTTACACGAGTATAAAGATAGTAGGAGTATATCTAAGAGGGAAATCAGGAGGGAGAAAGGGGACATGCGATAGCTTTGGCAAATAGAGCTAAAGAGAATCTAAAGGGTTTTTATAAATACATTAAGGATAAAAGGGTAACTAGGAGAAAATAGGGCCCCTCAAAGATCAGCAAGGCGGCCTTTGTGTGGAATGGCAGGAGATGGGGGAAATACTAAACAAGTATTTTGCATCAGTATTTACTATGGAAAAGGACATGAAAGATATAGAACATAGGGAAGTAGATGGTGACATCTTCAAAGATATTCATATTACAGAGGAGGAAATGCTGGATGCCTTGAAACACATAAAAGTGGATAAATCCCCAGGACCTGATCAGGTGTACCCTAGAACTCTGTGGGAAGCTAGAGAAGTGATTGATGTGCCTCTTACTGAGATATTTGTATCATCGATAGTCACAGGTGAGGTGCCGGAAGACTGGAGGTTGGCTTATGTGATGCCTCTGTTTAAGAAGGGTGGTAAGGACAAGCCAGGAAACTATAGACCAGTGAGCCTGATGTTGCTGGTGGGCAAGTTGTTGGAGGGAATCCTGAAGGACAGGATGTACATGTATTTGGAAAGGCAAGAACTGATTAGGGATAGTCATCATGGCTTTGTGTATGGGAAATTATATCTCACAAACTTGATTGAGTTTTTTGAAGAAGTAACAAAGAGGATTGATGAGGGCAGAGCGGTGGACGTGATCTCTACGGACTTCAGTAAGGCATTTGACAAGGTTCACCATGGGAGACTGGTGAGCAAGGTTAAATCTCATGGAATACAGGGAGAACTAGCCACTTGGATACAGAACTGGCTTGAAGATAGAAGACAGAGGGTGGTGGTGGAGAGTTGTTTTTCAGACTGGAGGCCTGTGACCAGTGGAGTGCCACAAGGATCGGTGCTGAGTCCACTACTTTTCGTCATTTATATAAACGATTTGGATGTGAGCATAAGAGGTACAGTTTGTAAGTTTGCAGATGACACCAAAATTGGAGTTATAGTTTACACAGAAGAAGGCTACCTCAGATTACAATGGGATCTTGATCAGATGGGCCAATGGGCTGAGAAGTGGCAGATGGAGTTTAATTCAGATAAATGTGTGGTGCTGCATTTTGGGAAAGTAAATCTTAGCAGGACTTATACAGTTAATAGTAAGGTCCTAGAGAGTGTTGCTGAACAAGGAGACCTTGGAGTGCAGGTTCATAGCTCCTTGAAAGTGGAGTCGCAGGTAGATAGGATAGTGAAGAAGGCAGTTGGTATGCTTTCGTTTATTGGTCAGAGTATTGAGTACAGGTGTTGGGAGGTCATGTTGCGGCTGTACAGGACATTGTTAGGCCATTTTTGAAATTTTGTGTGCAATTCTGATCTCCTTCATATTGGAAGGATGTTGTGAAACCTGAAAGGGTTCAGAAAAGATATACAAGGATTTTGCCAGGGTTGGAGGATTTGTGCTATAGGAAGAGGTTGAATACGCTAGGGCTGTTTTCCCTGGAGTGTCGGAGGTTGAGGGGTGATCTTATCAAGGTTTATAAAATCATGAGGGCCATGGATAGGATAAATAGACAAAATCTGTTCCCTAGGGTGAGGGAGTCAGAGAGCATAAGTTTAGGTTAAAAGGGAATGATATAAAAGGGTCCTATGAGGCAACATTTTCACACAGAGGGTGGTCCTTGTATGAAATGAGCTGTCAGAGGAAGTGATGGAGGCGAGTACGATTGCAACATTTTAAAGGCAGCTGGATGGGAATAGGAATAGGAAGGGTTTGGAGGGATATGTGCTGGGGTTTGGTGCTGGCAGGTGGGACTAGATTGGGTTGAGATATCTGGTCAGCATGGACGAGTTGGACTGAAGGGTCTGTTTCTGTGCTGTACATCTCTATGACTCGATGACTCAAAGTCCTGAACTGCCCCTTCTGCTCTGGTGCTTATTACTTCCTAGCTAAGTGTGCTCTGGGTTGAATTTTATTCCTTTTCAGCCACTTATACTTCATAAAATGAATATATTACAGTGAATCATCAATCTACTGTTATTGTTGCTTTTTCCCTATATTTCTCAGGACTTCTCAAAATGAGTCATCAATAGTGACATATTCAGTAAATAATTTCACTTCCCTCTCAGAGATGTGGTGCTCCTTATGAACATTGTTAATCTGACAGCCCTTTGGAATATATAACATGCTGTTAATCCCTCCCAGTGTTTCTCCATTATAGCCTCAAGTTCAAACATGTTGTTTTCTTCTAATGAATCCGTGCAGTTGGACAGTGTTCAAATGTATAAAAAGTAAGTACACCACTCCTTTCTTCCCATCCTTGAAACCGCTTCAGTTGCAGGGGTTTTCACATACTTTGCAAGGCATACCACACTGTCTGAAGAAATGGAATGATGCATGGTAGAAACATGATTACGTGACTCATTACTGGACATTTCAAGCTCAGCAGTAGAGAGATGACAACCAGAGTTCATTGCTCTCAGCAGACAGAGTGTAAACTCACTGTGGAAGCAGGAATACGGAGCTCAATCTAAAAGGCTGACGAAAAACTAACCCATCATATTTTTTGCAGGTGAGATAAATTTCCTTCTTGCTTTAGTTTTGAATGTTTGGAGTGATGACTGGTATCAGTGGTCCCACCAGGAGTGTTATCATGATGTTATTTTAGAAGGTGATGATTTTTATTTCAAATGCATGAGACAGAACCCCACTTTGGATCTGAATAATACAATGTAGCTTCTTAAGCCAGTTCTCACTGCAAGTAAATGCAGGAAGGTTGCAGTTTCAAACAAATGCGTCATAGACAGATCTAGTTTGCATTTGAAACTGTAGCCGACTAATGGTTGCATGATATTTGCACTTAGCACAGAATTATTCTATCTCTCATTTCATTGTAATGAGCAGCTAAGAGACCTGGAAAATAGTGCATACAGCACATTGATATTAATACCATGCAGCAGCATATCAAGATAGCTCTTGTAGCATACTGGTAATGTCCTACCTTTCGGCTAGGAGCCCAGATGCAAGTTCCATATGCTCCAGACAATATCCCATCGCATGTTGGAACAAGTTTATTAAAATTATCCACAGGTCACACCAACACAATATACCATGAAAGAGTACACATTACAGCAATAAAGTTAAACCAGTAGACTAATCTCACTGCTATGTTGTATGTAACACAATCAAACTGCATATACATCAAAGAAAAATGAAATGTCATGCAACGTTGTAGTGTCACACTGCCTTAAAATACCATAAACAACAAACACGTTAATTTTATAAAATATCATAAAACACCGTGCAAAGCGGCCTGTAAATCACACTGATATAAAATGCCATAAAGCACCATATACATCACATTGGTATAAAAGCTGCATAAAACTGACATAAAATACCAGAAAAACAATGAATATTTCAAAGAGATATAACATTCCATTAAACAATTATGTATCACACTGATGTGAAAAAAAAAATCATATGGCAATATATAAATCACACAGGTATAGAATTTCATGAAACCATGTCTATATCACAATGATACAGCAGGGGATGGGATGGTATAGTGGTATTATTGCCACACAAGGAATAAAGAGTCCCATGGTTGGTTTCATGGATCTGGGTTTAAATACAACCATGGCAGATGGTGGAATTTGAATTCAATAATTTTTTAAATTGCAGAATTAAATCCACCAGGATTATCAGGAACAATCTATCTGGTTCACCAATTCCTTTTACAAAAGGAAATCTGCCATCTTTACCCAGCTCTGGCCTATATGTGTGACTTTGGACCCACAGCAATGTAGCTGCCCTCTGAAATGTCCTAGCCATGCTACGAATTCTAAATCAACGAAATGAAACTGGATTGACCACCTGAACTGGAAATAAAATAATGCAGCCCTGCTGACCCTACAAAGTTCCCCTTACTATTATCTGGTATCAATATCAGGAGAGGTGACTCACAGCATAGTCAGACAACAACCTAACAAAGCCATGCTTATGAAATTATTCCTTCATTTCATGTCTTACGTTCAGTGAAGAGAGATGCATGGTTGTTTAACCTGTGGGTCACTACGCATCAGGTGAAGGGGTAAGATAGAGAACGCAGGAACCTTCATTGTAACCTCAGCCAGTATGGGAATTGAATACACTGTGATGGTGCCACTCTGTATTACAAAACAGCTATCCAACCAACCAACTCCCCCATGTATATATCACAGTGTAATTAGAATACCATGGAACCATTTCCATCATGCCATCAAAGTAGTCAAAATACCATCAAGTGGTGTATGCATTACAGTGGCATAGAATATTGTAGAACTTTGTACAGATCTCACTGATACAAAAATGTCATAAAAGTGTATTTGTCGCATTAATATAAAATACTGTCACATACACACTGGTAGAAAGAATAGAGCAGATACATGAAGTAAAATTAATTATGACCATAACAAGTGCACTTGAAGATGATAGAGAAGGACATAAGCATAATGATAAAAAAGCCCAATTTGAGGGGCTGAGACTTATATTGGGAAAATAAAATGGGGAGCTGTATTTGTAAACAGCTATGTCAAATCACATTTCACACAGTTATTAGCAGAGTGAGGGAAAATATATTGCACTGAAAGATAAGACAAGTTTCGGGGGAAAAAGCATAAGCAGACCATGTGATACAAGAGCCAGATAAGGCTGGGGTTCAGTCCATTGAGTCTGCTCCACCATTTGATCAGTCTATATGCTTCTCAACCCAATATGAGAGAAATAAAATAAGATTAGGAGAGAAGTCAAAAATTAGTTATGAAGGTCAAGACGAACTCTGAAATTAAACCATCCAGAAACTTAAAACAAAAGAATCAAATATTTTACAGGTACAGCAACAAAAAATGTGAAAATGTGGACTCGAATTAAAAGATAGACAGGATAAAACTTCAGATGACAATAGTATAATGACAGAAATATTAACTAATTAGTTTACTTCTGTATTTGCTGGAATATGTAGGCATGACATTGGATCACCAGCTGAGTTTTGAGATAGATGCATTGAGGATAATGACAAGAAGTGTGCCAAATAAACCAAATTCAAATAGAGATTTGAGTTAAGAAGTTATTTTCAGGATTGCAACCTGCAACTACTAGAATTACTAGAGGATTAGTGCTGAGGCAACAATTATTAATGTCTTGGATGGGGAAAGTGAATGTGCTATATCGAAGTTTGCAGATAATACTATAAACTATGTTGGAAGGCAAGTCATGAAGATGGCATAAATACTCTACATAGGGATATAGGGTAAATGAAAGTCACCATACTCTTACTGGGCTGCTCTGTCATTAGACAGAGATAACTAATAGTGGTTTAACTTGAGGGTCACACAACTCAGTCAAGGGAGGGGGTTGAGAAAGAGAATCTAAAATCTTATCAATGAGTGAGGTAAGGCTGATCATCCCATAATTTCCTATCTTCTTCCTCCCTCACTTCTTAAACAGGAGGGGGTTACATTAACCATTTGCAGTCCTCTGGAACTCTTCCTGACTCCAGTGATTTTGGAAAGATCACCCATCAGTGTTTCCACAATCTCTTCAGACAGTTCCTTCAGAACCCTGGAGTGTAGTCCATCAGGTCCAAGTGATTAATCTACTTTCAGACTTTTCAGCTTCCCCACACCTTCTCCTTTGTGATGTCCACTACATTCTCCTCCATCCCCTGACTCTTCTGACTCTGGTATGCTACTGGGAAAACTGATGCAAAATACCTATTCAACTCCTATGCCATGTCTTTGATCCCTGTTCCTGCTTCTCTCGCCTCATTTTCCAGTGATCCAGTGTCCACCCTTGCCTCTCTCTTACCTTTAATATATCTAAAAAAAACTCTTGCTATCTTCTTTTATGTTACTAGCTATTACTAACTGTCCTCATATTTTCCTTTCTTGCCTTATGTTTTTTTTTCCATTGTCCACCCCTAGTTTTTAAAGGTTTGCCAATCCTTTGTCTTCCCACTAATCTCCACTACATTGTAATTGTTTTTGTTTTGCTTTTATGCTGTCCCTGACTTCCATTGTCAGTCCTAGTTGCCTCACCCTCCCCTCCGTATGCTGCTTCTTCCTTGGGAGGAATTTCTGCTGAGCCCCCTGACTTATCCCCAGAAACTCCTGCCAATGCTGTTCCACGGTCTTTCCTGCTCGGCTCCCCTTCCAATCAATTCTGGCCAGCTCCTCCCTCATACCTTTGTAGTCACTTTTACTCAGTTATGGTTACATCAGATTCCAGCTTCTCCCCACCAAACTGCAGGATGAATTCTACCATATTATGGTCACTGCCGCCTAGGGATTCCATTACCTTCAGCTCCCTATTCAAGCCTGCCTCATCACACATCACCAAATCCAGAATTGCCTGTTCTTTCATAAGCTCTACCTTATGTACAGGCCTCCTAGCACCACACAATGCGATCTAAGAAAACCATCTCGGAGTCAATCCACAAATTCCTTTTCTTGGAATCTGCTACCCAACCTGATTTTCCCAGCCCACCCGCATATTCGAGTTCTCCATGATTATTGTTATATTGAATTTCTTACATGCCTTTTCTATCTCCTGATTTATTTTCTTCCCCACATCCTGGTACTGTGAGGAGGCCTGCACATAACTCCCATCAGGTCTTTTCTTCTTTAATATTTCCCACCTCTACACACTCAGATTCTATACTTTATGACTCTATACTGCATCTCGTTATTGATTTAATTTCATTTCTTACTAATGAAGTAACTCACCCCTCTGCCCATCTGCCTCTCCTTTCAATAGGATGTGTATCCTTGGATATCTCATTCCTAGCCCTGATCCCCTTGCAGCCATGTCTCTCTGTGATACTCACAACATCGTACCTGCCTATTTCAGTCTGTGCTACAAAGCTCATTGTCCTTGTTTCATATACTGCATGTATTTAAGTACAACACCCTTCTCATAGATTCCCCCCCCCCCCATCTGCTGTGCCCAAAGTTAGATTCCTGACTCTTATGTCCGATTACTTGTACTGGAAACTTTAATAACCTCCCCTGAGCCCTTCCCCTCCCCACCCCTTTGAAGCTCTTGTGACCACTATGTAACCTTTCCACTGGGATCCTGGTCCCAGATTGGTTCAGGTGGAGTCTGCTGTCTTCTGTCCCAATACTGATGCCAATTCCCCACAAAATGGAACCCCTCTTTCCAACGTCACTCCTTTAGCCATGGGTTTATTTCCCTGATCTTCTTCTCTCTTTGCCAATTTGCAAGTGGCTCTGATAATACTTGATTTTATTGAATAGTGGAGCGGACTCACAGGGTCAAATGGTCTACTTCTACTCCTTTATCTTATGGTGTTAAGAACAAAGGCTCTGTTCCAGATGGGAATTTTGAAAAGGATAGAAGTTCTGCTGAATCTGTGTGGAGCTTAAAAATGTGTTGCTGGAAAAGCGCAGCAGGTCAGGCAGCATCAAAGGAACAGGAGAATCGACGTTTTGGGCATAAGCCCTTCTTCTGGAATCCTGAAGAATTTATGCTGCCTGACCTGCTGCGCTTTTCCAGCAACAACACATTTTTAAGCTCCGATCTCCAGCATCTGCAGTCCTCACTTTCTCCGAGTTGAATCTGTGTGGAGCCAGGGTTAGACAACACTTGCAGTTCTAGTCACCATAATGTAATTTAGATACAGAGGCACTAGACAGGATGCAGAGTTAATTTACAAAGGTAATGGCAGCAATATTGGGTATACAGATCAGGAACAGATCGCTAGCCTTTGTTACCTTTCTCTTGAAAAAAATGAAAGCTATGGGACAACCTAATAGGGATCTTTAAAATGAAGAAAGGTTTTTGAGAGAGGATAAAGAGAGAATGTTCCCTCTTGTGGTGAACAGGATAACTAGAGACTGTCAACATATGATCATCGTCCAGACATCTGGCGGTGTAAGCAGGAGAAACTTCTTTACCTGCAGAGTGCTGTTGATGTGAATGTGACTGAGAAAAGTACAGATGTATTAAATTAAAAGCTAGACAAGCATTTGAGAGGAAAGACAATCAATAGTATGATGGTAAATGTAGGTGGTGCATAAAACTGATACAGACTGGATCAGCTGAATTACCTGTTTTTATGCCATGTTAATTGCATTGATACAAAATATTACAAAATTGTATGGGTGATACTGACATGTACATACATTATTATGCTATAAAATAGCTTATAAATCACACTGAAATAAATAGCTGCAAAACTACTGAATGATATGGAATACCACAAAACATCACAGACATTAAATGCCTAAACAGTGTTTACATCACACTAATATATAACAGACCTCAAAGCAGTGTGTATCATACTGACATCAAACAGTGTGAAACATAAACTACTTTGCACCAATCAAATCATAAAACTGTTTATTAATCATATCGCTATAAAAGACTGCAAACCATTGTTGACATCACACGGACATAAAACTGTCAGACCTGTATGTCGTGCTGTACAGCAGCATAAAGGCACTGATAAAGGACAGCACAAATCATAGAATGCACACAATGACATAATTAGCATAAAACAGTAAAAACATCAAAGTAATAAAATGAAAATAATGCAGAAAATACATCATAGCAATAAAAAAGAACAGCATAATATATCACGCAGATGTAAAAACAATGTAAGAGCAGTACATCATGCTGAAAGAAAACATAAATCAATGCATACTTCATGATGTTCAGAAAAGATTTACAAGGATGTTGCCAGGGATGGAGGGTTTTAGCTAGAGGGAGAGGCTGAACAGGCTGGGGGTGTTTTCCCTGGAGTGTCGGAGGCTGAGGGCATGGACAAGGTCTTTTCCTTAGGGTGGGGGAGTCCCAAACTAGACGGCACAGGTTTAGGGTGAGAGGGGAAAGATTTAAAAAGGGACCTAAGGGGCAAACTTTTCACCCAGAGGGTGGTATGTGTATGAAATGAGCTGCCAGAGGAAGTGGTGGAGGCTGCTACAATTACAATATCTAAAAGGCACCTGGATGGGTACATGAATAGGAAGAATTTAGAGGGATATGAGCCAAGTGCTGGCAAATGGGACTAGATTAGTTTAGAATACCTGGTCGATATGGATGGGTTGGACCGAAGGGTCTGTTTCTGTGCTATACATCTCTATGACTCTATGACTCTATGTGGAGTGCTGGTGTTGGATTGGGGGGTGGACAAAGCCAGAAGTTACACGTCACCAGGTTATAGTCCAAAAAGTTTGTTTGAAGTCACAAGCTTTCGGAGACTGTTCCTTAATCAGGTGAAGGAGCCTGATGAAGGATCAGCTCTCTGAAAGCTTATGGTTTCAAATCAACCTTTAGACTATAAACTGGTGTCATCTGACTTCTGAATATATACTTCACACTGATATGAAATTCCCTAAACCAGTGTATATACCACTCCTGCGTCAAATACCCTAAAGCTATGTTTACAATAGAACAATAAGCCTGTGTCAACATCTCACCAAATGTGTGAAAAAGCAAATACATCCCTCTGATATAAAATACCATAAAACTGTGCATAACTGACACTTACAAAATACCACAAAACAACATCTAAATCAAGTTAATGTGAAAGACATGAACATCAGATCAATGTCAACAACGTTAAAAATTTGTACATTATACCACCATAGAATATCATAAAACACATTGAATACATCACACTGATACAGATAACTGCAAAATATTGCATGTATCACAACGATCAAATCCTGTAAAACCATAAATACACTGCACTGACAGCAAACTGGAGTAATATACCTGTTTGCTCCAGGAAAGTCCTACCTTGAGGCTAAGATTTCAGTTTGTGGTCAGAACCTGTCAGCAAATATGATTTATATTGATAGCACACTACTTCGGCTGTCAAGATTGATGATGAGAGGGGATGCAAGAGTTAGCAAACTAAGAGTAGCCTTCGGGTAACTTTGATTTCAGTACAGAGCAAAGCGAAGGAAGTCTAGCTAGCTAACTGAAAGCTTACAAAGTTAAAAATCACACAAAACACCAGTACATAGTCCAACAGGTTTAGTTGGAAGCTCTCAAATAAACCTGTTGGACTGTAACCTGGTGTTTTGTGTGATTTTAAATTTTGTCTACCCCAGTCCAACAGCAGCACCTCCAAGTCATGAAAATCTACAAGTCCTCTCTGCTGGACTCACCGACAACCTGCACTGTTTACCTGCATCATGCCACATCCATTTGAGCTGCTCATGGATCAGGTGGCAGGACTAAATACCAGGCACTCTGCTGTTCACCTGAGGTGGTATGTCTGGTATTCAAACCATCACGACTGAGTTGGGCTGGTCATGGAGCCAGAATATTTGAAACACATGTGCCGAAGTGAATCCCTCTGCGGAGAGCCTGGGTGTGGAGGTGTACTCTCAAGGGACTTTGAGGAAGCGTTGCAAGAAGACTTTGAAAGCTTCGCTGAGGTGTTTCGTTTAAAGCTCAAGTCACTCAGAATCATACTGGGACCTCCTTCGGAAGCAGCGGCAGAGGAAAAGCATGAGGTTTAATGAAACTTTGAGGCAGCAACTTATCTGAATCTCAGTCACCTTGGATATCCAGTCATATTTGCCTCAGGCCTGGGTACTTACCCACCAGTACCTCAAACAAGCCCAGTAATGGACATGGACATCTTTACCTTGAAGGACAAACAAGATCAAATATAACAACTTACATCAGACGAAGAGAAACTACTGGGGAAACATTTATACAACATACTGATAGGAAATACTATAAAATGTAAATATATCACACCAATATAAATGAGTAGAAAAAGTGTATACATCACATTGACGTCGATCACCATCTATATTTTACACACAACAAAAATAAGTGAAACAGCATATACATCACACCAGTTTGAAATGGTATGAAACAATGAATAAGTCAGGAGAAGCTGAGGACTGCAGTTGCTGGAGAAAATGAGGACTGCAGATTCTGATGAAGGGCTTATGCCCAAAACATCGATTTTCCTGCTTCTCGATGCTGTCTGACCTGCTGTGCTTTTCCAGCACCACACTCTCCACAATGAATAAATCACACAGATTGAAAAATGCTGAAAAACAGCACCTAAATCACGCTGATATAAAATAGCATAAAACAGTAAATGTCAGACTGAAATGTCATCGAATATTACATCCATCATGTTGGTAACAAATACCACAGAACTATGCATACATCACACTGTTCATGTACATTGCCAGTATAAGGTATGGAGATTAGTTGGCTGGTTAGAGTGTGGTTCTGAAGGACACACACAGTGAGTGTTCAATCTCTGGAGGCATGTCCTGTTACGTTTCTCCATGCTTGATGCTGATTAGCACTCCATAAGCTACATAACTAGTTCCTAACAAAGGGAATCTGTATGGTCACTTGTGGACTATAGCTAATTATTGTCAATGTAAAACGGTGTACACAGCCCATCCATACAGAATGCTTCAAAACATTCATAAAATAAATGAAACAGAGCAAGCACCATCATCTGTAAAACAGTTTAGAAATCACACTGACATAAGATATCATAAAACCAAATGTATGCACTGTACGAATTATAATCAGAATATTACACTGATATAAAGTAGACCTGTAAATAATCTTGAAGAAAGAGCAAACTCCTCCCTAATGTTGAATTGCTTCATACAGTTTGAAGTTAGATTCACCCGCAATAAATTTAAGGCTGCAATCAGCTTTTGGGGCTTTAATAATATGTCAAGTGAATTTTATCTTTTGCAGTTTTCATCATCGTCTGAACCCCTTGGTGAGATGTTAACGGCATGCAGCTCCCAACCATTCATTATTCTATATATAAAAACATCTGAGCTCCTCAACTGGGTCACCGCCTTTAAGAACTCCCAAATATTCATTACTGTACATTGAATGCAGGAGTTAAGTTTAACTAATGAAGAGTGAAATGCAGCAGCAGGCAAAATTGTAGAAAGTCTTGACTCTTGAAAGCTTTTTTTCCCGAGTGTACTGGAAGAGCTTCAGGCAATTTAAGAAACTGCACCACTTTCTCTATGCCTTTGGGTTACCTGAGAGTGACAAGATGAGGCTGAATAAAAAGAAAGTGCTTTTATTTTTTAGCCTTCTTGGATCTGTGTACCTTCTGCTATATACAAGACAAAGCCTGGATGTTCATTCAGCAGCAATGGACAGCAAATCCTATATTCAGGGAACTGAGCAGCTTTATACAAGAACAAGAGAGCACAAGGAAAGTGCTGTCCATCCCAGCGTTTTGCAACAGCAGAGAAAACACAAATGGAAGGATTTTTTTCTTCTGGACTCTGTTCAGATTATGGAGTCAAACCTTGATCAAAAGGCTGCCAAAGCCAGGCTGGTCAGAAAGTCAAAAAGCAAAGGTGGTACAAAGTGGTTAGGAGAGGACAATGAAATAGTGGGTGCTCCACGAGATGATGTGGAGACAGACACCATTCAGAAATCAGCCAAAAAGAATAATGTGACTTCCCCAAAGAAACAAGAGGCGAAGAAGGTGAAAGAAGCAAAGAAACCAGCCAAAACATACTTGGAATGTCCTCAGCTTGGCGGGTTGCACCCAAAGGATTTCCTCAGGTGGCCAGCCTTGAAGAAACCCATCACTTGGTTCAGTCAGAGGGACAAGAGACTGGTAAAGCTCCTGGCACAGGGCTTTGTTCAGAAGGTTGACCACTTCACCAGAGGGGAGGAGATGGCCCGTGTTGTTCTGAGCATTGACAGCTCCCGTCCTCTGGAGGGCAGCAGAGACCACTGTAGAGCAGGAGTTTGCGGTATTGTGAAGGAGATGAGTGACCTGAGGGAAGTTGCTGCTTTTCACCTGGACAGGATTCTGGGCCTCGGCATCAGTCAGCCAGTGGTCACACGACGCCTGCAGTGCCCCCTGCTGCCAGCAAAATACACCGACGGATCTGCCAAGCCAGTCGTGTGGTGGGACCCACAAATCTCTCTACCCCCAGGCACTAGCTTGCACCTAGACACTTACCTCTTCAACGTGGCACAGTTCCCAAGCATTTTCAGGCAGTGCGGCATACAGCAAGATGAAATATGTTTCAGAGACAACAGCCCAGAGCTCAAGAAGCTGAAATTGTTGGACTATTTCTTCCAGGTAATTCGGGGTCAAAGGTACTTTTAGTTTTCCATGACAATGTGCTGATCCAAATCAGGAAGATTTCATTTAGTTTCAAGGAGGAAGGGTGTATTGGGCTTGAACTGGGGGAGTGGGAGGTGGGAGGGGGTGGTGGGTTGGTTGGGGGTGGGGGGTGGGGGATCGGTGGGGGGATGGGGGTGGGGGGTGGGGGGTGGGTGCAGAGCATATTTTCCAAATTTTTTCCAGCCAGATTTTAGAAGTCAGCTTCTTCCAAAAGGCAATTGGGGATGGTCAATAAATGATGGCCCTATCATCCCTGAACACATTTTGTAAAGTAATTCAGTCAGAACACAGTTCTCTTGAGCATAGAGGGTCATAAGGTAATCCAGTCAAGGTGTTTAAAATGTTAAAAAGGATTTTATTAGATTGTTAGGGAGAAATTATTTCGTCTAATAGGGGAATTAAAAACAAAGAGACATAATCAAATTTGGGCACAACCTACAAGGGAAACAGAAGTTTAAAATCTATGGACTATGGAGGTTTAAAGACTGACATTTTTTATTTTAATTCTTTCATGGAGCCATGGGTGTCACTGACTGGCCAGCATTTATTGCCCATCCCTTGTTGCCCTTGAGAAGGTGGTGGTGAGCTGCCATCTTGAACCGCTGCAGTCCACCTGCTGTGGGGAGGGAATTCTGGGATTTTGATCTAGAAACAGTGAAGGAACATCAATATATTTCCAAGTCAGGATAGTGAGTGGCTTGGCAGGGAACACAGTGAGGGTGATTTTGATTGACTGTTATTAGGTTTGAGGTATACTTAGCAAAAGTAGAAAGTGGAACTGAGCTGCAAGATGATGGGGGAGACTTTGAAGGGCTGAATGGCCTACTCCAGTTCTCTACAATTGTTTTGCTTTCTTTCCGTGTCATTTTCTATTTGGATTTCCTGAGAATAGAAAACGGGAAGGGGCTCGGGTCTCCTGATCCCACATTCTTCCAAAACCACATTGTGATCCAATGTGAAAGGATCACATTGCACTCACTACAGGGCAGAGTGAGGGCTTCTTGTTATCTCTTCTCCTCATCCTCAACTTCCTGCTGTTCCTCCTCCCATTAGACGATGTACCACACCCCCTTCAAAGGCAGGGAAGGAGATTTCAGGTTCAGAACCTGGATTGGCCCGGGTTATGTCAGGGATGGTATCCTGATGCTTTCCAGTGCTGTCCAGCGTCAAAAGTTCACATCTCAGATCCCAGTCTGGCAGTAATAAGAAAAAGCAGTTCCACGGAACTGTGCCTCCTTGTGATGGTCAAATGGCTTCTTAGTACTTACAGTCCAGGCTGAGTTGGAAGTGCGGCTGGCCCTGACAAGATGGTCACCAACATGAGCCATTATTTTCCAGGACAGGGGGGTGATGGAGAAATCATTGAGATGGTGCTGGAAGAAATATCTCCAAGAGACACTGGCTTCACCTTTGGAAGTTGTTGAGAAATGATTACTAACACGTACAATGTGACCAATTAAAATGTTTCTCACCTTTCTGCTTGACTCTCATTTGCTTTCATCCTTTCCTCCCCATCATTTTTTCTTCATCATTCCTCTCCCTTCCTTTTCCTTACCCCTTTCACCATTCTCTCATTCTCTTCCTCTCTCTCTCTCTATCAGACTCACCTTCCTCTTTCTCTCTGTCCCCATCTCTTACTTTTCCCTCTTTCCTCATTCTCCCCTCTGCCACTTTTTTTGTGGCACTTCTTTATCTCCTCCACTATCTCTATTTCCTCCTGTTGAGGGTTTACACTGTGAGATTACTTTGGAAGTTAAGGGCCATTACGTATTGTTAGTGAGAACCTGTACTTGCTAATCATGGAAAATGTTACTTGCAAAATAGTTTTTCCAGTTTTTCCTTCAGTTTGACTGTTGTTATATGGATCCCGGAATTTGTAACATATTGATCATCCCAGGATTTATCAATAAGACCTTGCAATCAGCAAGATTTCAGGGATTAATGACAGCACAAATATTTCCAGAGGGTTTTCAAAGATTTCAGATACTTAATCCTGCTAATTTTAGTCATTGTAAGGAGTTATTACAACTTCAGGCTGAATGAGGTACAATGGCATATTCCAAATATTTGCCAGCCAAATTAGAAATTTTGGACAAATTCTTGGATTTTATCTCCACGGTATCTTCACAAAATTCCCAACAGAACAAAATATCGTGATTATTTTAATGTATTTGATTAACTGGATTTGATTTAATTTGGAAAGGCAAGGGATAGTCAACATGGCCTTGTGCATGGGAAACATGTCTCATTAAATTGATTGAGTTTTTTAAAGAAGTGACAAAAATGATTGATGAAGGCAGAGCAGTGACGTGGTCTACGTGGACTTCAGCAAAGCGTTTGACAAGGTTCCACATGATAGACTGGTTAGTAAGGTTAGATCATATGGGATCTAGGGGCAGCTAGCCAATAAGATACAAAATTAACTTGAAGTTAGGAGGCAGAAAATGATGGGAGAAAGTTGCTTTTTGGACTGGAATCCTGTGACTAGCGGTGTGTCGCGGGGATCAGTGCTGGGTCCACCGCTTTTTGTTACTTATATACATGACTTGGATATGAATAAAGAAGGTATGGTTAGTAAATTTGCAGTTGACACCAAAATAGGTGGTGTGGTGGACAGTGAAGAAGGTTATCTCAGAGTAAATAGAATCTTGGTCAGATGGGCCAAAGGACTGAGGAATGGCACTTGGAGGTTAATTTAAGTAAATGTAAGGTAAAACAAACCAGAGCAGGATTTACATATTTAATGGTTGGGCCCTGGGGCTTGTACATAAATACCTAGGGGTGCAGGTGCATAGTTCCTTTGAAATGGAGCCCCAGGTACATAGGATAGTGAAGAAAGCATTTGGTATGCTCGTCTTTATTGGTCAGAACATTGAGTATAGGAGTTGGGAGATCATGTTGGAGTTGTACAGGACATCGGTGAGGCCACTTTTAGAATATTGATTACAATTCTGGTTTCCCTTCTACAGGAACAATGTTGTGAAAGTTGAAAGGGTGCAGAAAAATTTATAAGGATGTTGCCTGGGTTGGAGAGTCTGAGCTATAGGGAGAGGCTGAATAGGCTGGGTCTGTTTTTCTCTAGAGCGTTAGAGGCTGAGAGGTGACCTTATAGAGGTTTATAAAATCTTGAGGAGCATAGATGGGGTGAATAGCTAAGGTCGTTTTCCTAGGATGGGGAAATCCAAAGCTAAATAGTTTTACGTTGTGGGGGAAAGATTTAAAAAAGGACCTGAGGGGTAATTTTTTCACAGAGGGTGGTGCATGTGTGGAACGAGCTGTCAGAGGAAGTGGTGCAGGCTGGTACAATTACAGCTGTTAAAAGGCATCTAGATGGGTACATGATTAGGAAGGGTTTAGAGGGATATGGATCAAGTGCTGGCAAATGGGACTATGTCAGATAGGAATATCTGGTCATTATGGATGAGTTGGGCCAAAGGGCCTGTTTCTATGTGATGTAACACTATGACTCCATGCTAGGTGCAAGATTTGGGGTCTGCTAAAATCCACTGGATTACGCACCCCAAGGCCTGACGATGTTGATTGCTGGGAATGATTGAGAATAGTCTAGCTGCCCCTGCCATCTGGATCGTGGACACTCAGCCTTCTTTGCTGTAAGGAGGACAATCACAAGCTGACTGGTCTCGCTGTATACGTTAAAGTCCTTAATTCCCAGTATCCCCCTGGTCGATCTCATTTGCACCTTTCCAAATCCCCCACATCATTCATAAAATGTGATGCGCAGAATTGAATACAGGGCTTCAGTTGATGCTGAGCCTATGGTTTGTAAATTCTAGTTCTCAAAATCAAAATTTAATGACCAAACCTGACCATTTTCAATAAATACTTTAACAAATAGGAATCAAGTATTTCGGCTTCCAAGTTCTTGTGTAACATTGTCAATAGGCTAACCCATAGGTGGAATTGACTATTCCTGGGTGATACTGAACAGGAGGTGAAGCTGTTTTGAAACTTTGAAATCCTGTCTAGTTTGTCTCGTGTTCCTCCCTGCTCAGAATTCTTTATGTATTGGTCTCACCTACTGCCTGCACATCTTTCGAAGCTGCAGCATCAATCATTCATGTTCTATTCATGTGACTCCCCTCACCCCTGATCCCACTCCCCCCACCCCCCCTCCCCGGGTGTCACCAGAAATAGTAGGTATTGTGGAAGGAGTATCTTAACTTCAGGAGAGCATTGAGTAAATACATCACACACATCACTCTCAGGCAGGCATAATTCTTTATCTGAGGCCACCAATAAATTGTGGTTGTCAGAACCTGCCTGTTATGTTGGAGAAATATTACTTATTGCAGGCAATTTTCCCACAGATTTACAAGTGAAGTCGCTGATTTGAAATCATGTTGGTTTACAAGTTGTATTTATGATGGCAAAATCCCCAATATTTTAGTGGATAGGACTTTTTAGCATGGTATTTTTGCTGCTGCTTTTCAAGTCTTCTATTTCTTCCATTTATTCTACTCCTTGCCTCTGCACCACCCAATATTTATCGCAAGGTTCTCATGTGCTATCTGTCCACAGACCTCCCGAACATCCATGTATTCTCCATCCCTCGCGTTGCCTTTGATGGTTTCTGTTAGCTCTTTGAAAAGGCTGATGAGTTTGATTAATTGGAATTTTCTGGAAGTGAAGGCTATCTTTTTTAATGCTGCTCCCTGGCCACCTCATTTGTTGTGGTGTTTCATGTTGTCAGCAGGAGGCGCTGTTAGTGGCTGTATGCTTGAGTATGGGGCATCAAGTAGTCAGGACCTCAGCATGGAGCTGAGCTGAGCTACTCAGAGCGAGCCTGTGTCTCTTCAAAGGCAGGGAGGTGGAGCTGTCAATTTTGGGCTGAACCTGGTGTTGGAAATGGTTAGACTAGAGTGCCTGACCTTCAGAAAAAATTGAAACAGGGCAAGAGGGGGAGGCCTGACAGTTCTCCAGCTTAGCACTGGAGGCCTTGACGCAGGAGGGTAACAGCAGGAAACAGTGGGGATAGTGCAATGACAGTGGAGCAGATAGCCATCACCGTCAATGCCAGCAGCACTGCAAGAGGTTCAGTGATAAGTACTGGAGGTGATTGGGAACATGTTCAAATATCATATCCTACACCACAATCACTAGCTTCACACACTGTTCATTCTGCACTGCCCTTTATATCACTCACTGACATTCAGGATGTCACCTCACTCTCATACACTTGGTGCAGCTGCAAGTCTCAAACCCACACTCACAGCCCGGTCCACATGCACTGCCAGCTATTCAGCAACAGCAGCCTCATCGGCCAAACGCATGACTATGCCCTCAATGACACACTTTTGCACGGAAAAAGATAGGCAGCAGCAGCTACACCAGTGGGTGACAGGCATGTCGTGTAGGAGATGTTGCTGACCAGTACTGGCAACTGTTGTGACAGAGGCTATCATTCAGGCCAAAGATGACGTTATGTTCCTCACTAAAATTCAAGCTTCTCGTATCTTACTTGGTCTGTGCCCACTGTCTCTGCTGATTTATAATCTGCCCGTGCTGTCAGTTTCACTCGTAGATTTCCTCTCACCGCTCCCTTATCCTTGTACCTTTATCCTGTCAGATATCCACGAACTGCAGTCCAACAGCTATAATCAAACAGAACAAGATGGAAGAGGAGGGAAACGGTGATAGAGAAGGGCCACTGTCACTCATTCTCACAGCAACAGCCATCAATCTTAGAATCACACACAGGTTACAGAATAGAAGGAGCCTAGTCAGCTCATTATTTTTATGCAGCTCACTCTGTCTTCCTCCCCCATTCTTTCCCCAGAACCCTGCAGTTTATTTTCTCCTCAGATAATTATCCATTTCTCTTTTGAAAGCCATGATTAGATCTGCCTTCACGGCACTCTCTGGCAGCAGTGCATTCTCGATCCTAATGACTTGCTGCACAAAATTCACTGCATTTGCCAATCATCATGAAATGTTTGCTCAGCTTAGACACTGACACGCTATTTTAAAGGCTGTATCTTACAGGTGGATTCTATCTACAGTGAGAGTGGTCTACAGGCAGGGCACAGTCAAGGAAAGAATAGATGCCAGCTCACTGGAGGGTGAGGTTGCAATCACGTGTGTCCAGAAGAGGAAGTCTATGAGATGGCCTAAGATCAAGGCTGATGTTATGTGCATTCTTGGCCTGCTCAACAGCCTGCAGTTCATTGTCAACATCAGCCTGAGAGCAGAGCCAAGAGCTTATTCTGCCCAAAGTGGAACTGATGAACAATACAATTCCCACATAATGCAGCTTATGCTTCAGAATCCATTGTAGCTCAAGCAGAAGGTACTCAATGTCTGAGTACTACAGGAGGAGCTCAGGCTAACTGCGCTGGTTCAGCTGGTTGCTCTGAATACTCAGACTGCTAACATACATACTGTGGATAGCAGTTTTCAATAGGATTTGTAAAGGTTTCACAGTATTCCATTTGGAGGGATATGGGCCAGGAGCAGGCAAGTGGACTAGTTTAGTTTGGCACGGACTGGTTGGACCAATGGCTCTATTTCCATGCTCGATGACTGTGGGATATGTTGTTGATCTGGAGTCCTCCTAAAGTGGTCGGTGGTCTCCCTAAGTAGATCTAGTGGGATCCTCCTGCATTTGACGGCCTGTATAGTGTGGAAACTTGAGGAAGAGCCTGGTGACCTACATGGCGGAAGAAGTAACAGCCTTTGCATTTGGCTTGACAATGCATTGGACCTAATGTGGAATCGCATTAGACAATCTGATTGAAACATTGATATTAGATTTAAATGTCGTGACCACAGGTACAAAATGTTGGTGACTTTAAATGAATCCAAGTCCTGGAACTAATTACAGCTTGTAATGCACAATTGCAAATGTTTATAGAAACAAAATGTTTATGGTTAAAAAAAGGAATCAGGCATTTAAACAATGTGAAATTGGCTCCTCTCCAACAGCCTTTGATGCTAGACAATCGTCTCTCCATGCTCTAATATGGTAGAACAGTAGGGGCCAAGTATTCCCTGAAGGATGGTTTTGTTATTCCTGCTTTAGTGCTTTATTTTCTCCCATGCTTCACATAATCTGGCCGCACAGAAGTCTGCTCCAAAATGACAATGTGTGTGACGAAGATTAGTCACCATTTTCTTACAATAGTTTTCCAAATGGCCAGAAAGGTCAGAGTGCATGGGATCCAAGGCAAATGGCCCATTGGACGCAAATTAGAGTCATTGAGTCATTGAGCTGTACAGCACAGAAACAGACCCTTTGGTCCAACACGTCTATGCCGACCAGATATCCTAAATTAATCTAGTCCCATTTGCCAGCACATGACCCATATCCCTCCAAACCCTTCCTATTCATTTACCCATCCAGATGCCTTTTAAATGTTATAATTGTACCAGCCTCCACCACTTCCTCTGGCAGCTCATTACATACATGTACACCCTCTGTGTGAAAAGTTGTCCCTTTTAAATCTTTGCGCTCTCACCTTAAACCTATCCTCTCTAGTTCTGGACTCACCCACCCCAGGGAAAAGACCTTAGCTGTTCACCCTATCCATGTCCCCGCATAATTTTATAAACCTCTATAAAGTCACCCCTCAGCCTCCGACGCTCCAAGGAAAACAGCCCCAGCCTATTCAGCTTCTCGCTGTAGCTCAAACCATCCAATCCTGGCAAATCCTTGCAATTCTTTTCTGAACCCTTTCAAGATTCACAACATCCTTCTGATAGCTTTTGTTTAGTTCATTCATGGGATGTGTGTGTCGTTGGCTGAGGCCAGTGTTTATTCCCTTTGACCTGGATGGTTTGCTCAGCCATTTCAGGGAGTACTCAACCACGTTGCTGTATGTCTGGAGGTCAGAAAAGAATGGGGCTGTTTTTGCCCCTAAAGGGCATTAATAGGCCAGTTTGGTATTTATGACAGCCAAGAATAATCATCAATAGATTAACTATTTATTCCAGATTTTATTTTCAATTCAAATTCTTCAAACTGCTATGAAGTCATTTGAACCCATGTCTTTGGAACATTGGTCTGGGTTTCTGGATTATGAGTCAGGTGACATTATCATTATGCCCTTGAGACCAAGAGATGGGAAGCAGACTATGATGGTACAGGGATGTTTCAATGACTGGACGCCTGTTTCTAATAGGGGCACGGTGCTGAGGACTCTTGCTGTTTGTGGTGTACGTTAACGAATTGAAAAGGTAAAGGGTCAGACAGGAAGGTGAGGTCAGACTCGAAAATTTGTAGGATGGTAAATAGTGATGAGGATAACACTCATCTCCAAGTGAACATCAATTAACTGGTCAGGTGGCAAATAGAATGGAAACGTATGAGGTAATACACTTAGGGAGGATGAACAAAGCAAGGGATTGCACTTTGAATGGTAGGACCTTCCAAAGTCCCGAAGACCATAGGGACCTTGGTGTTATATCTGTAGTTCCCTGAAGATAGCAGGGCAGATAGTTAAGGTGGTTAAGTAGACATAAAGGAATATTTGCTTTATTAGTCAAGGCATGGAATACAGAGTAAAGGAGGTCATGCTGCAACTTTATAAAAATGCTGGTTAAGCAACAACTGGGGTATCATGTGCAGTTCTGGCCACCACATTGTAGGAATGATGTGTTACCACTCAAGGGGATTTACCAGGACATTGCCTGGGCTGCAGGGTCGATGCTACGAGAAGAGATTGGATAAGCCGGATTGTTTGCTTTGGAGCATCAACGGTTGAGAGAGGAGGCGATGGAGATTATGAGGGACATAGACAGGGTGGACGGAAAGGCACTTTCTCCATTAGTAAAATGGGACAATAACAATGGGCTTGCATGTAAGATCAGCGGTAGAGGCTGGGAGAAGAGCTGAGAAGACATTTTTTTCACTCAGAGGGTGGTGGAAATCTGGAACACATTGCCTGTTGGGGTAGTTGAACCAGAAGCTCTCGTAACATCGAGGTAGTATTTAGATATTCACCCACATTGCCATAGGCTCCCAGAGCCAAGAGCTGGAAAGTGGGATTAGTGTAGCTGGACGTTTGTTGATCCATGTGTTAATGATGGGCCAGGTGATCCTCCTTAATTTACAACTCACCACTGCCTAGTGAGTAATTCGCCATGCTGTGCATCAAAAGAACAAAAGATGGAGCCAGGATTTTCTGACATCAAGATGGGCCTGGCAAGTCTTTTTCATAGAATCAATGAATCCCTTTTTTTGTCCAATTCTACCACAAATCTCACTGTAGATCCCATTGCTCAGACTCCTTAAGGATTCTGCCCATAATCTTTATCCTAAATTACTCAGTTACTCAGATCTCCACCTTTAATTATTGATGTTACAGTGACTTCACACTAGTGAGAATAATTATCTCTGCCTTGTACTAAAACAAAAGTCAACAGGAAGACTTTGCTGCAGCCACTCTAATATACTCTTGGCTTCCTGATCCATGGTCACAACACCATCTTGGATCAACCAGATTCCGCAAAAATCCAAGCCATATTTCTCAGTCAAGTCTATGGTATGAGCAAGTTGTGCCAACATCCCGCATTCCAGGCCAACTTCAATGGGAAGGACCAAGGATTGATTTATGAACCTTGAGTTCATAGTACATAATGACTCGCAAAACTCATGCAAATTAAGTCCATATCCATAAAATTATTGCAGATAGGGAATCAAACAGCAGGAAGCTTACACCCTTACTCCAGAGCTGTCTTTATTAATCATAAGTAGTGAAATAGTCAATGATGTAAACATCATTTGATTTGTGAGGAGGAGAAAGATCTCCGGTTTTAGTTCAACAGATTGTTTGGTGAACCACTGCATCGTTCAGACTGGTGCAGACATTAATCACAATGTTCTCACAATGCAATCTTGAGTTGTCAGTCTATGCCCGCCTGATCCTGTCAACTGATAAGAGGCAGCATTGATGATGCACTCGAAGAAGGCCCACAGCCCTCAATACCCAGCTGCAGGTAGGCCATCTGGAGGTCATGAGAGATGATATTGAGACTGTGAGATACTTTTCTGAGATAAACACATTTTCGTATTCGACAATGTCAGAGCATCCACATAAAGGAACCACACACAGTATATTTTATGCATTGTAGCATTTCACACTTCTCAGTGTGAGCTTCTGTGCTTGCCAACAGTGCCTGCAACAATTCCAGTTTCTTTTTTAAAACAAGTAACAATTTGATGACTTCACAGAATTTAAAACAAAAATGTTGAACACAAAAGTAATGGCCTTACTCCCAATGGTTGGCATTAAACTGCTTTCAGCTCCCTGCTGGGTCATTACTTTAGCTGTAATGTCCTAAAAGCTAGTTTGAATACTTATGAGGACTGTATCTCATTACAATTGCATTACTTAAACTGGTCTGCTCTTGGCAAAGTGGTATTGAGCCAAATCGCGAGCAGCGAACCCCACAGAACAATTTTAAAAAAAACATGGCTCTAATACACCATCTTTTACACAGAATAGCAAATCTACAACATTGTTTCTATCTGAGTTGGACAGCAGCAAGCTCACAGATAGTCTCCTTCAGTTTTGTGGCTCCATTTCTACAACAGGATATGGAATCTCTTAATGAAACATTGAAAGATATGTTACACAAAGGAAGATTGAATAACAGTGTACCGAAGGCCCCATGTATACGAGTTATCAGGCTGAAATGTTAACTCTTTCTCTCTGCACATGCTAAGTGCCTCAGTGTGTAATTAGGGATTTGAACTCATACCTGTTCAGTCACAGTTTCTTGGTATTTTTGTAATAAAGGCAAAATGCTGTGGATACAGATAGTATTCTGAAACAAGCTCACAGAACACTGGGAAACCTCAACAGATCTCGGGGAGAGAAACATTTTGAGTCAGAACTGGTAATTTTCTGTGGTTTTAGCAGTGAAATATATTTATTGAATTCATTTGAAACTTTTGTTCCTTTTTTCCCCAGGACATGGAGATGATTTTGACCGGCTTTGGCAAGGGCGGGGACAGCCGTACAGTTAATTTTAATGATTTAGATTGGTAAGTGCACAAGAACAGTTCAGGTGGCACTTCGGACACAGATCTAAAAACACAATTCACACACAAAAGATATGGCCCAGAAACAAACCATTCAGTCCAACCAACCGGTGTATTTACTTAGTGAGTGTGTCCATTATTGCTGCAGAGGGATTGGTAAATCCAAGCCCATCAGTTTCTGGTTTCTAAACATCACAGCTCACAAGGAACTCTGGGCTGGCCCCTCACCACTGCAAAGGTTAGTCATAGAGTTGTAGAGATGTACAGCACAGAAACAGACCCTTTGGTCCAACTCGTCCATGTCAACAAGATATCATAAATTAATCATGGAAACAGGCCCTTCAGCCCAACACATCCACACTAACCCTTTGAAGAGTATATCACCCAAACCCATTACTCTACATTTAGCCCTAACTAATGCACCTAACCTAGGTATCCCTGAACACTATGGGCAATTTAGCATGGTCAATTCACCTAATCTGCACATCTTTGGATTGTGGGAGGAAACCGGAGCACCCGGAGGGAACCCCCGCAGATACGGGGAGAATGTGCAAACTCCACACAGACAGTTGCCCATGGCTGGAATCGAACCCGATCCCTGTGAGGCAACAGTACTAACCACTGAGTCACCGTGTCAGCTAATCTAATCCCAGTTGCCAGCATTTGGCCCACATCACTCTAAATCCTTCCTATTCATATACCCATCAAGGTGCCATTTAAATGTTATAATTGTACCAGCTTCCACCACTTCCTCTGGCAGCTCATTCCATACACGCACCACCCTCTGTGTGAAAAAGTTGCTCCTTAAGTCCTTTTTAAATCTTTCCCCTCTCACCCTAAACCTATGCCCTCTAGATTTAGACTCCCCACCCAGGGAAAAGACCATGTCTATTCACCTTATCCATGCCCCTCATGATTTTATAAACCTCAATAAAATCACCCCTCAGCCTCAGACGCTCCAGGGAAAACAGCCCCAGCCTATTCTGCCTCTCCCAAAAGCTCAAACCCTCCAATCCTGGGAAAACCCTTGCAAATCTTTTCAGAACCCCTTACACTTTGTTTAAAAGTGTAAAGGTTTGATAGTGAATCAGCAATCCCGGTTTTTATTTCTAGTCAAATCAATGGGGAGGAATGTAAAACAGACTGCTGACTCACTATCCCCTGTTCTATACTGTCACAAATATCTTACTCCCTTGGGTCCGCCTGAAAAATAGCACTTTCCTTGGAATCTCAAGAATACTGCATTTGCGATCTCTATCCGGGTATGCTTGAGGATGAATTGTTCTTGAGGTGGTCAAGAAATAATTAAATAAATAAACATATGATACAATTCATTAACATGTAGCTAGTTTCTCACCTTGCTCTTTTGATCTAGCTGTGTTGGAGAAGGGCTGGTGGGTGGAGGAAAAAGTGGAGATTTTGGAAATCCGAAAGGAAGTCTGAAACTGCTGGAAACGGGAAGTCGGCCGGCTACCGAGGGGCTAAAAAGGCAGCTCTAATGTTACAGTCTGATAGCCTTCCACTCGAATTCTGATTAACATGGCCTTCCTCCCTCTTACAAATGCTGCCAGAGCTGATAGGTTCTGGCAGTTTCTCTTCTTGCAGCAGGCTAAAAGTGAAGGAATCCTCTAGCCCATAGAGCTTTGGAAGTTCAGTCATTGAGTAAGTTCAAGACAGAGATTGTCAAATTTCTGGTTACTAGTGACAGCAAAGGGAATGGGGAATATGCTGTTGAGGTTAATTATCAGCATGACCTAGAATGGCAAAGCAGGTTCGAAGGGCTGAATGGTCTGTGTCCTATGTCCTGTGTTCCTAACTCAACTAAAATGACACTGAAAAAACAATTGCTGGAGAAACTCAGCAGGCCTGGCAGCATCTGTCAAGAGAAAGCAGAGTCAATGTTGACTCCAAAAAAGGTCTGAAGGAGAATCACTGGACCTGAAGCAGTCACTGTGCTTTCTCTAAAGAGATGATGCCAGACCTGCTGAGTTTCTCAAGTAATATCATCCATTGCTCTTAAAAGCGGAGCTGGAAAAGGCAGCGGAGCTTTTCTCGACTGGAAAAGAATGGGAAATCGTATAATCTGTGCTCTCAGCGTGTATTTTACTTTGCTGTGCTACAATGGGGAGGGCTGGATTTGAAAGCACAGAATTCTCAGAGTAACGTAGCAGAACAGAAAGTAGGTTGAGTGGAAATGAAGTTATCCTCCTCCCTCTATTATGTAAATCCAGGTTATTATAACAATGAATAATTAAAATCTCTCTGATAGTTTTCCCTGACTAAAATAGCAAATGAATTCCCTGCATCCGAGAGAACAAGCATGGGCTGTTTATGGTGGGAATTTAAAGCTATAATATTCACATAGTGAAATCTCACAGTACTGTTCACAAGCTATAATTGGCTGATGGTGTTAAATGCTTTTTGGAAAGATCAGAAAGCTATGGGAAGGAACTTGTGGATTCCTCAGGGACGGGCAGTGCTGCAGATGACTATCTGTGCTGCCTGCATTGCTTCTGTCAGTCTTAATCTGTACAGTGCTGCTTCGGTCATGCTGGCAGCAGAGCAGACTGATACCTGTCCTGTAGAATTCAGGTACGTGATTGACTTTCACCTCCTCTATGGGTAAACCTGGTTTTTAAAAGTCTTAGAATCCCTACAGTGTGGAAACAGGCCCTGGAGCCCAACAAGTCCACACCAACCCTCCGAAGAGTATCCCACCTAAACTCATTCCCCATTACTCTACTTTCACCCCTGACTAATGCACCTAACCTACACCTCCCTGAACACTATGAGCAATTTAGCTTGGTCAGTTCACACAACCTGCACATCTTTGGACTGTGGGAAGAAACCAGAGCACCTGGAGGAAATCCACACAGACACAAGGAGAATGTGCAAACTCCACACAGAGGCTGGAATTCGCCAGAGGCTGGAATCAAACCCTAGTCCCTGGAACTGCCAGGCAGCAGTGCTAACCACTGAGCCACCGTGCCTAAAGTGAATGACATTTCTTTCCATTAATAATTTTAACCATTGTGTTCAAATTTCTCCAAGCCTGCCTATCTTTGTAGTCAAGTCTACAATACCCTAAGACCTCTGCATGCCTCCAACTCTAGCCTCTTGTGAATGCTTCATTTTCCTCTTCCCTTCAGACAGCCAGGTAGCGCTCTGTGCAAATATTTTCCAAATTTCTCTCTCTCTTTCCCCCTGTGTCTGCTCCTTTACAATTCTGCTATAAACTTACCTGACAGAGTCACATCATTATTATGGTGCAGCAAGCGGCCTATTGGGCCTGCATCATTGTTTTTCATTTCTCTTTTGACTCAGTTCTTTGACTCAGCAACAGCCTTTTGTCTGGGGCCTGTCTGAGAAACGCCAGTTGCGGGTGGGGGAAGGGTGAACGTATTTAACTATGTCAAAGGTACTATACTAATACAAGTTGTGATTGTAGTGGCTCTTGTGCCTCAGTTGGCATATTTCTTTTAAAAAACATGCAATGTACTTTCATTGGCTTTAGGTTACCTCCGAACACCCTGAAGATAATTGCCTCACAGTGTCTGCCTGAGATGCTCTTACGTTCATTGCATAAAGACCAAGAATACTGGCAAAGTCAAGAACTGAGCTCCCTATTGAAACTGGCGGACAAAGTTCATAAAAGAGCGCAGGCTTTGTTAAAGTACATCCAAGAACACCAGGCAAGGCCTAAAAAGAGACTGGTCTGAAGTTCAACTAAAAGATACATGCCTGAGCCCTTGGTTAAATAATGGATGCAGTAAAGTAGCAATCTTTAAATTGAATTGAATAAAGTGTTCCTGGGAGAGATACTGGTTGACAGGCACAGAGTCAGAGCACGAAGCCTAAAGGTGGTTTTTGTCATTATTCTGGAGAGGCAGACATGGCTGAGGTACTGTTCGACCTAATCATCCCCTTGAGTGGATGAATAGGAAGATGCTCTGGTGTGAAGGAGAGATTGAAATGAGAAGATTTTCACCAATGGAATAACCTCCTCATTCGTATGAACCAGGGTAACATGCAGGCCCTCTGACATCACTGGGCTGGTTACCAGCTGAAGAAACAAATACCTTGTAACTCCAAATCTCTTATCAAAACGGAAAATATTGTTGACTGATAACAATTGTTATCACTTGTTTGTGAGTAAAGATGATGTGAAATCCACCACAATAAAGATATGCTGCTCAATCTCCTGCCTCACAGAATTCCAGTTCCCACAATATTCAAATATAATCATCTCTATTATTTTAACGGTAGTTTAAAATCCCAGTGAGGCAAATCCCAGGGAAACTACCACAAAATTAAAGGAGGTAGGAAGCATGTTTCTGCTGACGGGTGAGTTCAGAACCAGAGGGCACAGTTTAAAAAAAAGGGGTAGGCCATTTAGAACAGAGTTGAGGAGAAACTTCTTCACCCAGAGAGAGAATGCTCTGCTCTAGAAGGCAGTGGAGGCTAAGTCTCTGATACTTTCAAGAAAGAGATGGATAGAGCTCTTAAAGATAGTGGAAGAGTTATGGGGATAAGGCAGAAACAGGATACTAATTGTGGATGATCAGCCATGATCATAATGAATGGTGGTGCTGGCTCGAAGGGCCGAATGGCCTACTCCTGCACCAATTATCTATTATCTATTGTCTAAAATTGTCCAATTGAGATAACTAATGCTACCCCATGTGACCTGGTTTGCCTCCAAGTATGATCTATGTCAAAAAAAAACACAGTCAAACAATAAATATGTCTAGTTCTGAGGAAGGGTCACTCGACCCAACATGTTAACTCTGATTTCTCTCCACGCATACTGCCAGGCCTGCTGAGCTTTCCCAGCAACTTCTGTTTTTGTTTCTGATCTACAGCACCCGCAGTCCTTTCAGTTTTCATTTAGTAAATATGTCCGTATTATTCAAATTGTTCAGGACTTAGCTCCAGAAATAAACCTCACAAGAGACACTTACACACATTCAACTAAGCTGGAGTTTCCAGTGCAGAATTTTGACTTATCTGAAATGTGATTCAATGGGATTTGCAATTTTGATTTGGGAATGGCTGACAACTTCAATACAACCAGAATATTGTAACATTTGCATTTGACTCCATAATTTCCCTCTATGCATCATTTTCCTTATGAAACATTTGCTTTCTTGTTTTATTAGATCTCAATGCAAAGGGGTGTGCATCTCTGCCATAAACTCCCAAAGATTAGCTTTGAATAATTGCAGCCTGGTTACTTAACAATCAGACCTTGTGCCCTTTAATACTTATATAAAAAAAAATCAAGTCAGTCAGACCTGTAAGTGACCTCGATTACTAACTTCTAGAATGCAAACGATTACATCTTAAAGCAACCCACAAACAGTTTTGTGGCAGAATAATGTATCGCCTGTGACTGGGTATAATAATGTAAGCCAAAATGTAAAACTGGCTGCTACTACACAATAGTCAGTTTTGTGAAAATGCTGCTGATTGATGTCTACTTTAACGTTCCTTTGCTTATATAACAGCTGAGTGTCTGACTTATCGCAGACAGTACCACACCGTGATAGAGTTTCACACCAAGGCTTGATAAACATGAAGACTGACACTTGTGTAGTACAGAGAGGGCGTTACACTGACAGAGGTACCATCTTTCAGATGTTATAGAGGCCCCACGTGGACAGAAAAGATCCCATGACACTACATCAAAGAGAAGCACAGGTGTTCTCCCCAGTGCTAGGTCAATATTTATCCCTTGATCAGCAACTAAAAATAAAGATTAACTGGTCATGACGACATTGCCATTTGTGGGGACTTGCTGTGCCTAAGTTGGCTGCTATGTTTCTTATTTTACAGCAGTGACTGCTCTTCAAAAGTACTTCATTATCTGTGAAGTGTTTTGGCCTGTCCTGTAGTCGAGAAACATGCTGTATAAATGCAGATGCTATCTGAAAGTTGGTACCAGTCTGGAATATCCGTTCTGTGTTTGAAGTAATAGATTCTGGGGTGCCTGCACATTCTGCTGCTCACTCTGCTCAGCATAATGACACCAGTTTCACCCCGTTCACTGTAACCCACACACCAGACTATCATCCCGTCTGGCCTGGTGAGTAGCACTGATACATGGAGCTGAAACTTACTAGAAATTGGCTGAGCATCAATTTCATTAAGTTTCATGGAGCGTTCCAGGCCAAATGGGTTTATTTTGTGCTATCAACCTAAGACAGTCTCTTGAATGACTTACCTGCTCCTCTGGTGCCCCAATCATCCTACGCTCCTCCCTCCGCCCAATTCACCCTCTCGGTGGTACTCGTCACTGCTGGGGTATCCTGAATTTCTGGCACCAGCCCTGTATTGTTCCCCCAGTCAACAGCTGGCAGTCTGAAGTTGCCTTACACCATTTGTGACTTTTACCCCAGACGTAGAAGGGGAATGTTAGTGCCCTGCTTTGCACACAAAGTGTCCTCTTCCCTCAGGACTAGCTGAGAAGGCCACACCAGTCCCTGCCAGTCTGATCTGAGGTTGCCATCTGAAGGAGCACCCAGCGATTTAACAAGAACGCCAGTGAATGTTTCTCTGCTACCAGGGTAAGTGCTGTCATCCTCAGTGCAATTCCTCACAACCAATCAATCTCTGCTACTGTATCCAACTCATACCAAGGCCCATACCCCACCACTCTCACTGTTGCATGCAATGACTTCCCTCATTCGAGCTCACCTATACAATCCCTCCACACTACTAGCTCTGCATGGTCACCATGCCACTTCCTCACTTACCTGGGATCTGGCAAACTGTCCTTACAGCATCATTCCATTGAAAGGTGTCAGTGCACTCCAAATGTTGTATGAAGGTGCAGAATTGCATGGTAAATGAATCAGGGAGGTGCCATGATGATGCAGTGAGGTTTGTAAGTGTCTGATGCCAATGCCTGTGGATGGGACCATGTGTGATTGACCATGGAGTATGCCCTGAGGTCTGATGCCAGGTGTGCAAGATGGAGGTCTGGAGGACACCTGGAGTCACCAGGACTCACTGTGTCTTTCACATTGGGTTGTCCAATTTCAGTCAGTGAGTGGATGAATGGGATAACACGTACTAATGAGTTTCGTTTAAGTAATAATGAGCGTGATAATGAATCATAAAGCAGTAGGCCTCTCAATGCCTCACTAGTCAGAATTTTGTCTCCCTGTTTAACACTTGGTTGGAAAATGGCTTTTTGCATTGAGAAAGTTCTCACTGGACACCTCACCCGATTTTCCCAATGTTCTCACCATGCACCCACATCATCGAGAGGCTGGGGAGGTTCTGCCTATAGTGTCTATACAGCCCAAGTCTATAAGACTTCAACTTAATGTTTCATCCAGTCAGAAGGTTCTGGATTCAAACCTCAATTCGGAGGTGTTTAGCAAATAATCTACTCCGGTTCTGTCAGAGTTGACAGGTAGTGATGGCCTGGTGGTTAAGCCAGAGGCCGAAGCGAATGTTAAGACCATGAAGAGCAAAAGTAGGCCATTCAGCCCATTATGTCCACTCTGCCATTCAATGATATCACCGCTGATCTGATAATCCTCAATTCCACTTTCCTTCCTTTGGTTCTGGGTGCAAATCCCACAGATGGTGGAATTTATGCTCAATTAATTAACGAATCCAGAATTGAAAGCTGTCATAACTAACCATTGTAAAAGTCCATCCAGGTCATCATGTCATTTAGGGAGGGAAGTCTGTCATCAGTAGCCTGTCTGACCTACTTGTGACAGCAATCTGATTGACCCTTAACTGCTCCTTGAAACAGTCCAACAAGCTGTTCAGTTTTACCAAAATGCTACGTAATTACAAAAGGGAAATCAATCTAGCCAAGTGATTCAATAAGACAGTTCACCATCACCTTCTTAGCAGCAGCATGGGATGGGCAATAAATGCTGGCCCAGAGAGTGATGCCCTATCCCATGAACAAGTGAAAAAAGGAAGCATTGATCTAGGCACCAGACTTGATTGGCAAACACAGGCATGTCGATCCTGCAAAGTCTTCTTTCCTAACATCTAGGGACTACTGCCAAAATTGGGAACGCAAAAAACAGAGGAAGTAGCTGTTGTTAGACAGAGCTAATCAATCCTACGCCCAACAGATGAGGTCTAGGTTCTGCAGGCCTGCCAGCTACAGTCGTTTATTTGCTGGCCAGCTAAGCAACTCAATGGAGCAGAGCAGTCTCTAGAAATATCCCCATCTTCAAATATGGGGGAGATGAGCACATCAATGCAAAAGACAAGGCTGAAGAATTCTCATCAATCTTCACTAAGAAGGGCTGAACAGAGATCTCAGTGGTCAGCATCAATATTTCAGTAAAGGATAGGTTTTACAGAATGATCATAATGATAATGCAAGAAGAAGTCATTGAGCTCAACTTGACTGTACTGGTGTTGATGAGCTTTCCCTGTGACCCCATTCCCTTCCAATTTCTTTTATATCTCTTGTTTTTTCAACTCAGCCATGATTAAATGGTGGAGTGTACTCGATGGGCTGAGTGGCCTTGCTTCCACTCCTATGTCTTACAGTCTTATGGTCTTAAAGCGACTCCTCTTTGTCATCTCCCTCTTTCTCCAACTCCCCATTCCCTTTCAGTAGACTCCATTTCCTAGTCTCTCTCTCCACAATTCCCATTCCTCCTGCATTGCTGTCTGTACCTGATCCTGGTTCCAAAGTGGGATCCCATTTTGTACTCTCCTCTGTGCTCTTCCCCCTGGCTTTGTCACAACTGCTGTTGGAGGTATTTGTGAGTAAAATCTGGAATTGAAAATGAAGCTCAGCAATGGTGACCATGAAAGCATTGTCAATTCTTACTTAAAAACAAAAGTTATCATGTTGGCTAATGTCATCTGAGGAAGGAAATCTGCTATACTCACCTTGTCTGGTTTAGTTAAAAATCACACATCACTAGGTTATAGTCCAACGGGTTTAATTCGAAGCACACTAGCTTTCAGAGCGACGCTCCTTCATCAGGTGATTGCTTGATGAAGGAGCGTCGCTCCGAAAGTTAGTGTGCTTCCAATTAAATCTGTTGGACTATAACCTGGTGTTGTGTGATTTTTAACTTTGTACACCCCAGTCCAACACCGGCGTCTCTGAATCATATCTGGTTTAGATGTGACTCCAGACCCACAGCAATATACTTAACTCTGAACTGCCCTCTAGGCAATGGTCTAGCAAACCATTCGGTCCGAAGGCAAGGAGTGGGTAAAAAAATGCTTTCCACATCAGCAACGTACATATTCCAAAATAATGCAAATAAATTCTGTGGAGGCTTGCTGTGCACATATTGGATTCTGTATTTGCGATATCATCATAATAACTCTACTGCAATAAATACTTCATTGTCAGTAATGGACTGAAGCTGTGGCAGATGCTATATAAGAACAAGTTATTTCTGTGTGTCAGCATATGTATATTATATATATATATATATATACACATACATATACATTAGACATATAAAAACCCATCTTTGTCACTCTATCCTTACATTGTGTAGCATTTTGAACTGTCAAGTATTTGCTGAGGTTTCTTTCCTTTATCTGACAGGTAAAGGAATTTCTGCTCAATGCTGCCTTTATTTAAGGTGACTCAGCTGAAGCCGATCTCTTTTCTGAACATATTTGTTTGATTTGATTGTTCTGGAGCTGGCTTTATTTAAAGCATGGATTGGAATTTTAAATGATTCTTGATGCTGATTGCCTGAGCTCTGCTGTTGCAGTGGAAAATGTAAATGATTGCTTGTCAGTTTTGTGTTTGCAGTTATCGTCTATCAACCAGTTCCATAAGAAGAGCCCATTCATAGCAGCACAGAACAGTATAACACAGAGGCTGATCATTACTTTCATTCATTGTGCCAGCTCTTTCAAAGGGCAATTCAATCATTCCCATTGCCCCCCCCTTCCTGCCAACATCCTTGCAATTTCTTTGCTCTTTGACGGAAATATTGGATTAGTTTGTACAAGCTTACCAGCCAATGCATTCCCAACTATCTGCTGGTCAGTGTGCAAAAATAAAACTTCCTCGTTTCATCTTTGTTTCTTTTGCCAATCCTCTTTATTCTGTGCTCTTCAGCAATTGGAAGAAGTTTCTGTCTACTTACTCCATTTAAGCCCTTCGGGATTTTAAATATTTCTGTCAAACCTTCTTTTAGTCCCATCTGCTTTGCTTCATCCCTATGTATATTCATATAAAGCTCTTCTTCATTCTCTACACTCTTCTTTTTGTGTAATGCCACAAATCACAAATGTACCAAAATGAGCTGAAGTAGGTCATTTAGTCTCTCAAGTGTACTCTGCCACTTCATAAGATCATGTCTGATCTGATTGTAAACTCACCTTCCCACCTCCCTTTCACCCCCTTGCTTATTAAGAATATACCCACCTCACCTTCTAAGTATTCAGTGACTGGTTCCACCATCTCTTCGCGGAGACAGTTTCAAAGACCCGTGACTCTCTGAGAGAAAGAAAAAGAAAATCAGCTTCCCTTTGTTTTAGATGGAGGAGGCAAGATTTTTAAACAGTGTCAACTTATTCTAGATTTATCCAGAGGAAGAATCATTCTCTCCACATCTACCCTGGCAATGCCCTCAGGATAATATGTTCTTATCAATTAGACCAATTCTTAAATTGGGAAACATAAAAACTTTGAAAATAAGTGCAGGAGTAGGCCATTCAGCCCTTCAATATGATCATGGCTGACCATGCAATCTCAGTATCCCATTCCTACCCTCTCCCCATACCCCTTCAGCCGTTTAGCCACAAGGGCCACATCCAGTTCCCTCTTGAATATATTTAATGAACTGTCCCTGGCAGCTTCCTGTGGTAGAGAATTCCATAGGTTTACAACTCCTGAGTAAAGAAATTCTTTCTCAGCTCAGTCCTGAATGGCTTCCAGCCTTAAACCGTGACCCCTTGTTCTGCACTTTCCCAACATCGGGAATATTCTTCCGCACCTAGCCTATCCAGTGCCATCCAGGATTTTATATGTATCTGTGAGATCTCCCTCATTCCTCTAAATTTCAGTGAGTACAAGTCCGGTCAGTCCAGTCAGTCCTGCCATCCCGGGAATCAGAATGGTGAACCTTCGCTCTACTCCCTCAATAATAAGAATGCCCTTCCTCAGACAAGGAGACCAAAACTGCACACAATACTCAAGGTGTGGCCACACCAAAGCCCTGCATAAGTTGGGACTGGTCTAGTATTTTATATAGCTTTGATATAATCCTTAGTTTTTATTTAGTATACTTGCATCTGAAAACTCAGGATCCCTTTTACTTTATTAACTGCTTTATTAGCCATTCCTGCACATTCAGAGATTTCTGTACCAGCACCTCTCTCTGTTCTTGCAGCTCCTTTGAAATTGTACCATCTTCCTTCTATGACATTTTCTCAGTCTTTGTAGCAAAACCTATCAGCTCACATTGTTGTGTTGCATGTTATTTCCAACCATTCCACCAGCTGGTTTGACATCCTCTTGAAGTTTCCTTGTAATATTTATATTGTCTATGAGCTGATCTCCTTACATAGTCTTGAGTATGATTGTGGAATTCAGAAACAAGGATTGATCTGTATAACCTAGTCCAAGGTTTTAAGATCATTGCTCAGATATTCTACTGGGGAAGTGGACTATGTAGACATACAATATTTGACGTTAACTAGGGATCAGTTGTCCAAGCTAGAAAACAAAAGCAAGAAATCACTGATTAGATGTATTTAGAAAACTTTTGACACTTTGGTTGAAATGTGTTCAGATGATCAAAATGAGATAATTTTAAAAATATATGGTTAGATAACAGAAACCTGTCTAAGGTAGTGCTTTGGTGATTCAGTCTCTTATGCAATACACTGGCTGGGCATTGTTCCCTGCTCTTGACTGTATCCTAAAAGGGACAGTATAGCATTGGAGCAGAAGGAATGTCAGAGAGTAACTTGTCCTGTGTTACCCTCACACACCTTCATAGAGATCTGTTCAAGAAGCCTAGGAGCATGAGCACTAACAGAAATTTCTGGAAACATCTCAGCAGATCTGGCAGCACCTGTGAAGAGAAAGCAGAGTAAAAGTTTCAGATACAGTGACACTTTCTCAGAACTGATTGTTGTTCGGAAATGGTAGGCATTTATGCTGAGGGTAGGGTGAGGGAGGGAGGACTAAACAATAAATGGAGATGGAACCCAGAGAGAGGGAGCAGTGATTGGGCAAGGGCATGGGTCAAGGTCAGCCTGAGAGAATCAATAGCTGCTGATGGGGACAATGGGATAACAAGGACTGGTGTGTGAGGGTTGAGATAAGGACATAGGAGAAGGTGTTCAGGCCATAAAATTTTTAAATTCAATATCGAGTCCTGAAGGCCACAGGGTTCACAAGCGGAAGGTGAGATGTTGTTTGCCCAGCTTATGCTGAGCTTTGTTGGAGCACTGTAGCAAGCCTGAGACAAAGAAGTTGGTCAGGGAATAGGGTGGAGTGTTGAAGCGGCAGGCAACTGGAAGCTCCGAACATAGGTGTTCTGCAAGCGGTCACCCAGTCTGCACTTTGTTTCCCCCAGTGTAGAGGAGTCCACTTTGGGAGCAACAAATGCAGTAGTCTAGATTGAGTGAAATGTAGGTAAATCGCTGCTTCACCTGGAAGGTGTCTCTGGGGCCTTGGATAGTGAGGAAGGAGGAAGTAAACAGACAGGTGTTACACCTTCTGCAATTGCAGGGGATGGTGTCATGAGGCTGTGGGAGGGTTGCAGAGGGAGTGGAAAAGGAGGGGACCTGGGTGCCCACAGTCCCTGTGGAAGACTGACAAGGGAAGGGAGGGGAATGTGTGTTTGGTGGTGGCATCCCATTGGAGATGGTGGAAATAGCGCCTAATGGTCTTTTGGATGTGGATGCTGTTGGGATGGTAGGTGAGGACAAGGAGGAACCTATTGCTGTTGTGGAAGGGAAGAGACGGTGCGAGTACCAAACTGCGGGAAATGGGTCGGACACAGCCCAGGGCCCTGCCAACCACTGTGCTGGGGAATCCTTGGTTGAAGAAGTAGGTGGACATTTCGGAGGCTCTCTTGTTGAAGTTGGTGTCATCAGAACAGATGCAACAGAGATGGAGGAACTAGGAGAATGAAATGGAATCCTTACAGGAAGTAGGGTGTGAGGATATATAGTCAAGGTAACTGTGGGAGTCAGTGGGTTTGTAGAGGATATTGGTGACCAGCCCATCCCAGGAAATGGAAACAGAGATGGCGAGGAAGGGAAGAAAGCAGTCAGCGATGGACCAGGTGAAGGTGAATGCGGGATAGAAATTAGAAGTGAAATTGATTAACTTTTCTAATTCCAGAGGAGAGAGGGAAACAGCACTGATGATATCATTGATACAACAGAGAAAGAGTGTGGGTAGGGTTTTGGAATAGGACTGGAACAAGGAATGTTCCACATACCCCACAAAAAAACAAACATAACTGGGGCCCATGTGGGCAGCTATGGCCATCCTTCTGACCTGAGGAAAGTGAGAGGGCTTGAAAGAGAATTGTTGGGGGTAAGGATGAGCTTGACCAAGTGGAGGAGGGTGGTGGTGGGTGGGGACAGTTCAGGCCATTTGTCCAGGAAGAAATGGAGAGCCATGAGACCATCCAAATGGGGGATGGACAGGTAAAGGGATAGTACGTCCATGGTAAAGAGGAGCAGCTGAAGCCTGTGAATTGGAAATTCTGAAACTGATGAAAAGTGTCAGAAGAATCACAGATGTAAGGAGGAAGGGACTAGACAGGGGATAAAAAAAAATCAATTTGAGGTTGGAAGACTTGAGTTCTGAGGGGCTAGAGCAGGCAGAAACAATGGGTCTGCCCAAGCAGTCCTGTTTATAGATTTTGGGAAGGAGGTAAAAGTGAGATGTGGAGGTTGGGATCTATGAGCATAAAGGCTGTGTTAGGAGGTCACCAGATGAAGTGAAGTTCGTGGACACAATAGCCTGGTGTAAGCATGAAGCCTGTTATTATTTGATTGGAAATAAATACAGAAAGTGTTCTCCCTTACAGAGTTTTAAAAAGCCAGAGGACAGTACAATTTTAGTTCAAGGAAGATTTTTGAATACTCAGTTATATTTACCCAATTTGTCCCAAGACATCTGGGAACTTAAAGGCCAAATTGTTACAATGTTTTAGATCACATTTTGGGTTCTATCTATGTTCCAAACTTGGTTGTGTTGCACCATGAACTCCTTGTTTAGAACAGAGTAAACATATGAACAAATAAACCATTGGTGCCTTTTCAGGAAGAAAAGAAGGATTGTAGTTTTCGTTACATAACTATGTGTGTCTGCTCAAGCTGCTGCCTTTGAAGGTATTAACCTTTTAGTCAGTCACATGTCTTCAAACAACGATACACGATATTAAATCTCTCTCAGCGTAAACAGATGTCTCTGTTCCCATCATATTACACTAAATCGTTTCTGATTTTTAGAACAAAAACATATTTATTAAATATCACAGATGCAGGGCTCCATCAATTTTAACCAGCCTGGATTATAGTAATCCGTGCTCAGATATGTAAATATTCATGATTAGAGTGTATTGGTAAGTTTAAATGTAGAAATCTCTTCAGATATAAGTCATAGGAGAGTAAAGCTTTCATATCCAATAACAGCTCTGTTTCTATTTTCTTCCCTTTTATTTTGTTTCATTCTGAATCCGCAGCCTTTTCTGTGAAGGGACATTGACAATAAAGGTGCATGCTGCTAACAGATAGACCCCCAATGTGAATATGAAGGAGTTAAGAAATATTTAATGTAAAAATGGCAAACTCTCAGAAAGCAATTTTAGTTGCTGTTTGATCATCTTTGGGAAAGGAGCTCCATGTTTCCTGAGCATCTTCTCCTGCGATAGTACTGAGGAAGGGAGAGGTTCAAGCCAAGCAGGAGCTAGTACCCAGTGGATTGGAGCCTCTGCAGTTCAGAAAGAGGAGAGCGGCCTTATGGTTTCATTAGCTGCAGTTCTCTATTATTGATAAGGAATTACTCCATTATCTCTGACCAATCAGGAGATCATTTCCAAATGGGCCTTCCTCCTCAGGAAGAAGGAGCTCAATATGAATCCCATTAATTTCGATAAAAATCCAATTTTATTACCTTGAAATAAGAATCTAATCTTACTTCTGAGACCAACTTCACTGGCACAGTAAGTAGCATAGGTTCATGCAGAAAGTTAAGAGAGTACATTGACAGATTAAGTGCGTGGGCAAAACCATGGCAGATGAATTGTTGTCAGATTATCCACTTTAAAACTAAGAAAAATAGATCAAAATTTTTTTATAGGGCAAGAAACTAGAGCAATGTGGAGGAGCTAAGACGGTTAGGGTTCTAAATACAGAAATCAAGAAAAACTACATATACAAAAAGTAATTAATTAAAAGGGTGAATAGAGTGTTGGCTTCTAACTGAAAAAGGCTAGGGTTTGAATTAGTGCAAGGGATGTTACATTTATACAAAGCTCTGTTCAGATACCCACTGGTATACTGTGTTCAGAGCTGTGCATAGCCTCTCAGGGAGGTTTTATTCACCTAGGAAGTGTACTGTACAGATTCATTAGAATTATATATGAACAAAGTGCTGGAGAAACTCAGCAGTCCTGGTCGAATCCGTGAATAGGAAAACAGAGTTAACATTTCAAGTCTTCATTTCCAAAAAGAGCCATAGGGGAATCAGAACATTAACTTTCTTCCTGTCTCTAGAGATGCTGCCAGAGCTGCTGAGTTTCTCCAGCACTTCCTGTCTGCATTTCAGATTTGCAGTACTGCGCTTTTATTCGGAAAGAATGATACTGAGCTAAAACAGTTAAGTTACAAGAATGGTTTCATGGCACTAAATCTTCCTGTAATTTGGCAAAGTGTCACTTTCATTAAGTTCAACAGAGAGTTTCTCTCATCAAGGCCCTGTGAGCTTTCTCACCCGATTGTCACAAACTCGCTGTATTAGTTACCCTCCTCGTCTGATGCTATCCCATAGGTGGACGTCCTTGCCACTACTGGGTTATGCCAGCTTCCCTGGCACCATCTTAGAATCCCAGTTGTGTACCCAGTCCAGATTTGCCCAGGCAGGAGAAGTGACTTTGTCAAGAGATGCTGTGGTGTGATCTGGCATCGGTCACAGTCTTGGTTTGTTTTGGGTTTGGATTGAGAGATCCTGCACATATTACCAGTGATTCCTTGGAAGAAGTTAGTGCCATAGGGACTTAATGCAACTATCACCTTGATGGACGCTGGGATAGGATGGCCACCACTCCTTCAGGTAGCAGGCCAAGTTCAGTGACTGTGTCCCTCTGATATCCTGAGCCTGTGCCCTGCTCTTCCGAAGGAAATGGCATCAATGATAAAGGACTCTGACCCTCCTGTGCAACCAGAGAGGTCCTTTAACTGCAACTTCTTCATGTGGAGGCTGTTTGACAATAGCTGGAGGTTGCTGCTGGTCAAGAGCTTGCTGCTGGTCAAGAGCTTGCCAGTACATCTTATGCCCTTCCATTTCTCTGCACCTTTGATCGCAGTAACAGCAATGACAACCTCTCCTGTGGCTGGATCCTTCTATCACATTCGCAAAGAAGCTGTATGGGAAGCAGAAGAAACAGGACAGGACTTTAGCAATCTGAGCAGTCAGCATCACTTACAAATATATGCATCCACGGGGTGGGGCGTGGAGCTTTCTGATAAAGAGAGCCATGCATTGAATCTTCTTGGAACTTTGTTGTTGGTCCTTATTCTAGTTAGAATGTCTGTGAAAATTCAACTTTCAGTGCAGCTAACAAACTAGAAGCATGATTGACTTTATACTATTTTTTAAAACAATGTATACATTAAACCATAGGTCTGAACTTACCCCTTTTTACTTTTAGTACAATCAAAAACCCATTTCACATGTGTATTTTATGATGTTCTCTCACTAGATAGTAAATTCTCCCAAACCAAAGAGATTTTCAGCTCCTGAGGGTTTCCTTCTGTTTTTTTATTTTTGCCAATATATAACATTTAACCCCAGAACAGCCTTCCAGAATTATTTTTCCTTGGAGATATTTTCCTCTAGTTCAGTCTAGGTGAATGTCCCAGCCTTGTTTCAACCCCTTGTACATTTGATATTTTCAGTGCAAGTGTGAGCTCTCACCTGTCTTCCTGAATGATGGACCACAGAATTTTGACCTCCAGTTGCTCTTTCTGCCACTTTCTCCTAGCTGCTGCCACCCTGCCTGCATCTTTAAGATTTCAAGGATAACTTAAAAGCTGTTCCCATTCTCCAAAACCATCTCCATGGTAACATGAATAACATGGGCCATGTATCCAAGTAGAAGTGCTGATGAGCTAATCTGCAAAAGCCAATTCTATTTTACCTGGAACTAACTGAACCATTTAAGGTATAACCATTTACAACCTGACATTTTCAACACTTTCCTCAGCCTTTAGAGACTCATAGTCTAGTCACTGTGAACACAGAAGCTCATTGGCATTATCTGTCATCTTTTTTCCAGCAAAGTAAACTAGGCCATGCTTTATTTTTTAAGACCATAAGACCATAAGACATAGGAGTGGAAGTAAGGCCATTCGGCCCATCGAGTCCACTCCGCCATTCAATCATGGCTGATGCGCATTTCAGCTCCACTTACCAGCGTTCTCCCCATAGCCCTTAATTCCTCAAGACAACAAGAATCTATCAATCTCGGCCTTGAAGACATTTAGCGTCCAGGCTTCCACTGCACTCCGTGGCAATGAATTCCACAGGCCCACCACTCTCTGGCTGAAGAAATGTCTCCGCATTTCTGTTCTGAATTTACCCCCTCTAATTCTAAGGCTGTGTCCACGGGTCCTAGTCTCCTCGTCTAACGGAAACAATTTCCTAGCATCCACCTTTTCCAAGCCATGTATTATTTTGTACGTCTCTATTAAGTCTCCCCTTAATCTTCTGAACTCCAACGAATACAATCCCAGTATCCTCAGCCATTCCTCATATGCTAGACCTGTCATTCCAGGGATCATCCGTGTGAATCTCCGCTGGACACATTCCAGTGCCAGTATGTCCTTCCTGAGGTGTGGGGACCAAAACTGGACACAGTACTCCAAATGGGGCCTAACCAGAGCTTTATAAAGTCTTAGTAGTACATCTCTGCTTTTATATTCCAACCCTCTTGAGATAAGAGACAACATTGCATTCGCTTTCTTAATCACGGACTCAACCTGCATGTTTACCTTTAGAGAATCCTCGACTAGCACTCCCAGATCCCTTTGTGCTTTGGCTTTATTAATTTTCTCACCATTTAGAAAGTAGTCCATGCTTTTATTCTTTTTGCCAAAGTGCAAGACCTCGCACTTGCTCACGTTAAATTCCATCAGCCATTTCCTGGACCACTCTCCCAACCTGTCTAGATCCTTCTGTAGCCTCCCCACTTCCTCAGTACTACCTGCCTGTCCACCTAACTTCGTATCATCGGCAAACTTCACTAGAATGCCCCCGGTTCCCTCATCCAGATCATTAATATATAATGCGAACAGCTGTGGCCCCAGCACCGAACCCTGCGGGACACCGCTCGTCACCGGCTGCCATTCTGAAAAAGAACCTTTTATCCCAACTCTCTGCCTTCTGTTAGACAGCCAATCCTCAATCCATCCCAGCAGCTCACCTCGAACACCATGGGCCCTCACCTTGCTCAGCAGCCTCCCGTGTGGCACCTTATCAAAGGCCTTTTGAAAGTCTAGATAGACCACATCCACTGGGTTTCCCTGGTCTAACCTACTTGTTACCTCTTCAAAAAATTCCAACAGGTTTGTCAGGCATGACCTCCCTTTACTAAATCCATGTTGACTTGTTCTAATCAGACTCTGCTCTTCCAAGAATTTAGAAACCTCATCCTTAATGATGGATTCTAGAATTTTACCAACAACCGAGGTTAAGCTGATTGGCCTATAATTTTCCATCTTTTGCCTTGATCCTTTCTTGAACAAGGGGGTTACAACAGCCATCTTCCAATCATCCGGGACCTTTCCTGACTCCAGTGACTCTTGAAAGATCTCAACCAATGCCTCTGCTATTTCCTCAGCCACCTCTCTCAGAACTCTAGGGTGTATCCCATCGGGGCCAGGAGATTTATCAATTTTAAGACTTTTTAACTTTTCTAGCACTATCTCTTTCGTAATGGCAACCATACTCAACTCAGCCCCGTGACCCCCTTTAATTTTTGGGATATTACTCATGTCTTCCACTGTGAAAACTGACGCAAAGTACTTGTTAAGTTCTCCTGCTATTTCCTTATCTCCCATCACTAGGCTTCCTGCATCAGTTTGAAGTGGCCCAATGTCTACTTTTGCCTGTCGTTTGTTTCTTATGTACTGAAAGAAACTTTTACTATTATTTCTAATATTACTGGCTAGCCTACCTTCATATTTGATCCTCTCATTTCTTATTACACTCTTTGTTATCCTCTGTTTGCTTTTGTATCCTTCCCAATCTTCTGATTTCCCACTGTTCTTAGCCACTTTATAGGATCTCTCCTTTTCTTTAATACATTTCCTGACTTCCTTTGTCAGCCAAGGTTGTCTAATCCCTCCCTGGATAATCTTTATTTTCTTGGGAATGAACCTCTGTACAGTGTCCTCAATTATACCTACAAACTCCTGCCATTTTTGCTCTACTGTCTTCCCGGTTAGCCTCTGCTTCCAGTCTATTTTAGTCAGTTCCTCTCTCATGCCCTCATAATTACCTTTATTCAACTGTAACACCATTACATCCGATTTTGCCTTCTCCCTTTCAAACTCCAGACTGAACTTACCATATTATGGTCGCTACTTCCTAAGGGTTCCCTTACTTTAAGATCTTTTATAGAGTCTGGTTCATTGCAAAGCACTAGGTCCAGAATAGCCTGCTCTCTTGTGGGCTCCATGACAAGCTGTTCCAAAAAGCCATCCTGTAAGCATTCCATGAATTCCCTTTCTTTAGATCCACTAGCAACATTATTTACCCAGTCCACCTGCATATTGAAGTCTCCCATGATCAATGTAACCTTGCCTTTCTGACATGCCTTCTCTATTTCCCGGTACATGTTGCGTCCCTGGTCCTGACCACTGTTAGGAGGTCTATACACAACTCCAATTATGTTTTTTTTGCCTTTGTGGTTCCTCAATTCCACCCACACAGACTCCACATCATCTGACGCCATGTCATTCAATACCATAGATTTAATTTTGTTCTTAACTAACAAGGCAACCCCACCCCCTCTGCCCACCTCTCTGTCTTTTCGATAAGTTGAAAAACCATGGAGGTTTAACTGCCAGTCCTGACCCCCCTGTAACCAAGTCTCTGTGATGCCTACTACATCATAATCATTCACTATTATCTGTGCCATTAGTTCATCGGCTTTGTTATGAATGCTACGAGCATTCAGGTAAATCACCTTAATGCTAACTTCCTTATCATTAGAGATGTTGGAAGTCATATGTCCTAAGTTATCCTTGCTTTTGTCTGCATTCTCAGTCTGCCTCAATTTTAAATCCGCCTGGAAACATGCTATCCTGCTGCTTATCTTTCCATTTACCTCCATACTCCCTGTCGCTTTCACTTTCCCTTCCCCCCAACTCAGAAGTTTAAAGTCCTACTGACCACCCTATTTATCCTCTTCACTAGAACATTGGTACCTGATCGGTTCAGGTGGAGACCGTCCCAACGGTACAGATCCCCCCTGTTCCAAAACTGATGCCAATGCCCCATGAAGTGGAATCCCTCTTTCCCACACCAATCCCTTAGCCACGTGTTTACTTGCCTAATTTTCTTGTCCCTATGTCAATTGGCACGTGGCTCGGGCAGTAATCCGGAGATTATGACCCTTGAGGACCTGTGCTTCAATTTCCTGCCTAGTGCTTCGTAATGCCCAAACAGGTCCTCCACCCTAGTCTTGCCTATGTTGTTGGTACCAACGTGGACCACAACAACTGGATCCTCCCCCTCCCGCTCCAATATCCTTTCAAGCCGGTCAGAGATGTCTCGCACCCTGGCACCGGGCAGGCAACACACCATGCGAGACTCCCGATCCGGCTTGCAAAGGATACTATCTGTCCCCCTAATTATAGAATCCCCTATAACCACTACTTGTCTATTAGCTCCCCCCTCTTGAATGGCTTTCTGCACCATGGTGCCTTGGTCAGTTGGCTCATCCTGTCCAGAGCCCTTTTCCTCATCCGAACAGGGAGCAAGAATCTCGTACCTGTTGGACAAGGTCAAGGGCTGAGGCTCCTCCACTCCTGAACTCCGGTTCCCCATACCTGCCTCACTTACAGTCACACTCTTTTGTGCCTGATCACTAGCTGAATGTGAATTACTTAATCTCCCAGGTGTGACTGCCTCCTGAAACAAAGCATCCAGGTAACTCTCCCCCTCCCGGATGTGCTGCAGTGTTTGAAGCTCAGATTCCAGATCAACAACTCTGATCCGGAGTTCTTCCAGCAACCAACACTTGCTGCAGATGTGGTCACTGCCATTCACAATGGGATCAGCCAGCTCCCACACCATACAGCAACAGCACATCACCTGCCCAGCCATCTCTGCTTAGTTAGTTAATTACTTACTTTGTACAAGTATGAGTTAGAATACCTTCTGATACCTCTCCACTATAGTTTTTTTTACCCTAAATAAGGACTTGATGTATACACACACAAAAAAAAAGTACATTTTTAACTAGTCCCTGGTAAAGAAATAAAAATCCTTACCTTAAAAGAAAAAGCAGAGTAGTTAAGAAGGTTAGAGGAGGAGGGTGGGTGGGAGATACTACAGGTGAAGAATCTCAGGTTTAGCCGCCTTCCTGACTTATATACTCATTTTTCCTTCCCGGCTGCCCCTCTGCTTGCCGTCACTTCCTCTGCTGCTCCCGCTCTTTCTTTGCTGTAGTCTCCCGGGTTCGCTTTTACTTCGACGCTGCTCCCACTCAAAACACTCCCACTTTAACAGCCAATTTAGATCAATTCACATGATTCCCCTTTTAAGGGGAATGGGGTACAGACAGAAAAGAGAAATTAAGGTCCTATCAGTACAACTGGCACCTTATTGACTGGTGGTGTGGACCTAAGGGGTCAAATAGCCTACTCCCGTATGTTTACATTATTCTGTTCATTTTACCCTAAATTAAAGAAAAAGTCCCAAAACAAAACCATCTTGTAAACCTCATATTTGGAATAAGTTACATTTGCAATGTTCCAATGCAAAAGGGAAATTCCTGAACTAAGAAAACTTTGGGAGACGATGATTAAAGTATCTGCAGTTTCCCTACCAACCCTTTTTCAAACCACAGTTTGGAAACCACCAGGTCCTGAGATATGTCAGTCTTTATTGCCATTATTTTTATACTACTGTTTCTTGTTTACATTAACCTTTGTGAATTCCAGTTCTTGATTCATTATTTGTTTTCCTGGAACTTTTGGAATATAATCCTTTTCCAATACTCTGAAGACTGACACAAAGTAATTATTCAGAATGTCTGCTATTACCTTATGTTCATTTTTAATGTAACCCACATCTTTCTAAAAAGGGCTCACATTAGCGTTGACTACATATTTTCTTCTGATATTATTGTAACTACTTTCTGTTTTGTTTCTGAAACCTCTCATATGCCTTTTTACAGTTCTTATGATCTGTTTTGGCTCTCTTCATAAATAGACTTTCCAATAAAAAGATTATCCAGTCTCTGGTGATGTGTTGTGACCCCATGGAACCCCTTAAACTCTTTGGGAATTATCTGAGGAGTTTGAACCTCCAGTGGGAATTTTCCCTTCCTCCTTGGTTCTCCAGCTCAGGGTTGGAGACTTTGGACAGTCCACAGTACTGACCTGAATAGCTACCTAGGAATTGCTAAACAGATTAAAGCCTACTCTAAGTTATGATTAACTACAGAACTAATTTGTCTAATCACCTGAACCCTTCCCCAGCCCACCCATTATTCCTGACCTGACAGAATCCAACATAACTACTCCCACTCTCTCCAACAACCTGACTATTCTTGACCTCCTCTCTTCCTGGACCCAACCCATTGAACTGCCCTGATCAAGCTAACCTCAACCGCCCAACTGCAATCCAGGCCAGCGTTCACTATCCCCACCATCCAAATAACACATGACATATCCCGTCTAATCCCTAACCCGACTACACCTCCTGATGCTCACCCACTCACTCACTCACCCACTCACTCACTCACGCACTCACTCACCCGTTCACTTATTATCCCAATCTCTCATTCACGCACTCACTAACTCATTCATTCACACTCTCACTCATTCACTCACTCACCTACTCACTCACTCACTAATTCACCCACTCAAGCACTTACTCTACCACTCATGCACACAACCAATCACCTACTCATGCACTCATTCACCAACTTATTCATTCATCCATCCATTTAATCAATCACTTATTCATGCATTCTCCCACTCAACCATCCACTCACTCGCTCATTTGCATTCACCCACTTACACATTCACCCACAATTTCACTTATACTTATTCATACACCTACTCAATCACTCACTCGCACTCACTCATTCACACACTCAACCACTCACTCATTCACTCACGCATTCACCTACTCACTCACTAAATTGCTCACTCATTCAACCACTTACTCATTCACTCATTCCCATCCACTCACCTAAACATTAGGACTACAGTATACGGTTTTCTACTTCACTCCCCCTTCCCCTTCTTCAATTATCCACAGTGTCAGTGAGCCCACTGACCATTTCCCTTGACCTTCCTCCTCATCCCTTTGAGCCCATTGCCCTCTGGTTCCCCATACCCACCCCCTGTCCAATTCACTTGCTCCTTCACCCTCACTGACACACCTTATCATTCCATTCAGTTCCTTACTTTTAACAAGTAACTCCCACCCTTCCTCGTCATGTGCCAAAATCACTGTTATTCTTCCCTTTCCATTCCCGTTACCTGCCTCTGTTTCACCCCTCCTGGATGGTGTTGTTGCTGTGGGTCAGTCTCATTGCCCCAGACAGACTGCATTCCTTAAACAGTAACCTCGGCATGGTGCAAGAGCCTGGTGACACATGCCTGAATCAGCTTGCTAATGAGGAAGTGCCTGATCAGACTGCATTCCTTAGAGAATAACTTGACCACTTTACAAAGGCCTGTTCTGTTCATGTGGAAGTCTCAGTTAAAAGCATGAAGCAGTCTGTTCTCCCTGGAACATCTGGGAAGAAGGCTACCCCACCAGATACAGTCAGGTTTCTGCTTATTATTAGCAAGATTGTGCCTGTGAACATAATGTTAGTGGCTGATATTCATGTTAGGAGGAAATGAGGGCTGCAGATGCTGGAGTACCGAGTCAAGAGCGTGTTGCTGGAGAAGCACAGCAGGTCAGGCAGCATCCGAGGAGCAGGAGAATCGACGTTTTGGGCCGGAGCCCTTCATCAGGAATGAGGTTGGGAACCCTGGGGGGGGGGTGGGGGGGGGGAGGTGGGGGGATGGAGAGATAAATGGGAGGGGGGTGGGGCTGGGAGAAGGTAGCTGAGAGTGCAGTAGGTGGATGAAGGTGGGGGTAAAGCTGATAGTTCGGAGAGGAGGGTGGAGAGGATAGGTGGGAAGGAAGATTGACAGGTGGGACAGGTCATGAGGATGGTGCTGACTTGGACGGTTGGAACTGGGGTAAGGTAGGGAGGGGAAGTGAGGAAACTGGTGAGGTTCATATTGATGCCCTTGGGTTGAAGGGTCCTGAGGCGGGAGATAAAGCATTCTTCCTCCAGGAATCGGATGGTAAAGGAGTGGCAATGGAGGAGGCCCTTCAACCCCAAGGCATCAATGTAGACTTCACTAGTTTCCTCATTTCCCCTCCCCCAACCTTACCCCAATTCCAATCTTCCAGCTCAGCACCATCCCTATGACCTGTCCCACCTGTCAATCTTCCTTCCCACCTGTCCACTCCACCTTCCTCTCTGACCTATCACCTTTACCCCCACCTCCATCCACCTATTGCACTCTCTGCTACCTGCTCCCCACCCCATCTCCTTCCCATTTACCTCTCCACCCCCGAAGCTCCCAGCCTCATTCCTGTTGAAGGGCTCCAGCCCAAAACGTTTATTCTCCTGCTCCTTGGATGCTGCCTGACCTGCTATGCTTTTCCAGCAACACACTCTCGACTCTGATATTCATGTTATCCTAATGAATGCAGAAGAGCTTCTGGATGTCATTGGTAAATATCATCTTCCTCTTGACTAGACCCCACAACATTAGTTTGCCATTGGGAATCTGAATTCTAGCCTCCTGTGCAAGTTCCCCTTCATATACTTGTACTAACTTCTGGAATTTCCACCCAATGGCTCAGTAATGGGCATTATTTCATAGCCTCAAAGCCATATTGGTCTGTAATTTACATACTTTCTTTCTGATTCGCTGTGCATTCGTGAAAAAGACTCATTCTGAACTGCGACCCCAGTAGGTCCTTCAGCCTTAATGCTGTCCTTCACCCTTCTTTCCAATTTACAATTCTTGTTCTTGTGGTTACTAGTTGAGGTATTTCAGTACTCCCTTCACCTGCACTATCCATATCTCTCCAATTATTGAATCCCTAGAACAATGACACTTCCACTTTGCACAGTTCTTTGTAATGTGGTGCAGGGTCAGCCCATATGGGTTCCCCTTTATTGTCAAAGACGTCAAGTGCATTTTTTTTGTAACTCATTTGTGGGATGTGGGCTTTGCTGGCTGGATTAGCATTTATTGACCATTCCTACATGTCCTTGAGAAGGTGGAGATGAGCTGCCTTTTTGATCTGTTGGAGTCTATTTGGTGCAGGTACCCACATTGCACTGATGCGCTGAGCTCCCCAACCATTGATTATGGGGAAATTTGGGAGCCTCCTCTTCCAGTGATTCATTTAATTGCTCACCTCCATTCATAACTGGATGTGGCAGGGCCACACCCATTGGTTGAATTGCTTAGCTCTGGCTGTCACTGTTTGGCATGCAAGTAGTCCTGTTTGACAGCTTCACCAGGTTGACACCTCATTGTTTAGGTATGCCTGGTGTTGTTCCTGGCATCTCCTCCCTCAGTTGTCACTCTAGCCAATGTCACGAATGTGTCAGTAGGACATTCTTCTGTTTCTTATGGTTTATCTACCTTGCTGACAGACTGTCACACCCTCTTCTTGCCCCTGAGGTGTGATTGCACTCTGGAGAGAACTTTGAAGACATTCTTCCACTTCCCTAATGTATCAGAATACCTCTGTCTCACATTCCTGTTCAATGAGTCAAAAGCTGAGTGCCTCAGGACAGAGACATTTCCTGCGACTGTGGCACTCTCGGTTATTCTCACTCTCCGCAAAGTCACACAAATTATAGACCCAGCACAAAGGACGGAATCTAATCAGAAGATTAGATGGTGCAGTGGGAAATGGGCAGTGCCTTCACTTAAATGTTGGGAACCAAAATATATGCAATTGTGATGTCAAGAGGACATTCATTGTGGCGGGCAAATACCATGTGTGCAATGTTATGGTGGATGTGCGGAAATTGTCCAACACCACCCATTTTTAGGTGAGGGCAGTCTATAAACCTCCCACCACTGCTAGCCAGTCTTTGCATAAGGGAGAACCTGCAGGTATTCCGTCAGACCCTTGACCTGCGTTATTAAACATTGTTTTTGTGATTGACAGCCTCCAATCTCCTTCAATTGCTTTCAAGAAGTAACGCACACCATTCTCCCCTATACTCTTGAATTGCCACCATTCCATTTCACTACACTGTAACAGATGATATCTCACCACCACCCCCATCGGCCTGGTAACAATCAACTATCACTGAATCTTGACGATTCAAACCTCCCTGTCAATTTCACTTCATGAGCTGAGGCAACTGGGGCATGTGAAAGGATTTCCTGCCAAAGGAAGGGTTATGGGAGGCTGGCAGAGTGGGGAAGTCTGTGCACGTTTAAAGAGTCTTTCGTAAAATGGGTAGGTAGGTCAGCTAAACGCCGCATTTCCTCACATTGTGCACTCTGTTCCTGAGAAACTGTAATGCAGCAATCACTCAGTACAAGGACATTTTGTGCCCTTCCTGCCTTTTCCGTGACACCGAAATAGTGGAGCTGAGACTCAGATCCAGCTGGAACACTCAGGTTGTGCAGTACAAAGCTAAGAGCCCAGTTATACTGCAGGTCCCACTATTGAGCTCATATTCAGCTGATATAATGCACTGATGGCAGAGATTCAGTCTGACTGGGAGTAAGAGAATGTTGCTCTTGATGCTGTTTGCTTGGAACACGTGGACGAGCATCTACTTTGTCCCAATCTGAAAAGAACACCATTGTGAAGTTTCAAATGTTTCTCTGTTTTTGGTGATCCTCAAAATGGTCCTTTCAATTGCTCTATTGTCAATTTTCACACAATGCAAACCTACAAACTGCAACGAAATCTGGTTTTTGTGCACAATGATGACTGAGTGATAAATATTGTTCGAGATGTATATGTCAGGAAAAATCCCTTGTTCAGCTTTAAACTGGTTGATGTGATATTCCATCCATATAAGAAAGCAAATAGGATCATGTTTAAGGTCTCACCCATAAGACAACACATCCAACAGCTCAGCACTCGTCCAGTAACACACTGAAATGTCGGTTTGAATTATGTGCTCAAATCTTTGGAATGGGACTACAAATGTATGACTTTCAGTCACAGAGGGTTTTCGGTTATGGAAATCAACAAAAGCCAGCCATTGAATTTGCTCAAGTCTCAGTCAGATAGATTCTTGATCAACATGGGAACATGAGGGCAGTCAAGAAAATAGAGTTAAACACACAATTAAATCAGCCAAGATCTTATCCAAAGTGGTACAGGCTAGAGGGGCTGAATAGCATACTCCTGCTCCCAATTCTTGCGTCCTTGTGCTACCACTGAGCTGTAGCTGACAGCATAGTGCAAGGCAGCCTTTTGAAAGCTTGGCTCAATCCTTGCTTTTAGTTGGAGCCAACAAATGCTGGAGACCACAGTGGATCAGACAGCATCTATGGAGGGAGAGCAAGCTAATGTTTCAAGTCTAGATGACACCTCATCCTCTCCCTAGATGCTGTCTGATCCATTGCGATCTCAAGCATTTGTTGTCTTCAGTACAGATTCCGGCATCTGCAGCGATTGGTTCCTGCTTTTAGTTAGCTCTGTGAGTTAAATAATCACCCAGGTTAATCTGTAACTCAGTTTGCTGCATTCTTGAAATGGCTGTTTCAGATGCAGAGGGACTGTTTGACATAAAACTAACTGATCAGACTCAAGTGCTCTGTATAGGCTGTCCAGTGTTTCTCCCAGTGCACTGCGAATCAGCACATTTCATGATAAAAAACAGAAGGCTATTAAGCAACACGAATTAATGGGCCATGCCTGAGATTTGACAGGTGAGCAGTTTTATGATTGGGTATGTGGTGACATCTCCAAAGAATGGGGAAGACCCATCCTCTTGCTGTGATACAATCTGCAATAAACTGGAGGTACTACTGGGCTTTACAGCTGGTGCAAAGAAAAGCCGCCTGATTTCTTCTGTTTGAATTATTTTCAAATATATATACGTGACATTTCAGAGATTCAGCCTTCAGGGAAAATCTGAGACTTCAACCAGGATAAAGGACATAGGTCAAGCTCAAGAAAAGCATGGACACAAGTCAATCTCTTGTTCTTCTCCCATTCTACACTTCCTCATGGGCCACTCATTAATTCCCCTTCACAATTGTTAGGCCTATGTTCAAATTCTTCCATGGTTTCACCCCATCCTATCTGTTATATACTCCTCTAGTCCTGCAGGACGTAAGAATCACCTTATGTCTTTCTGACACACGAGGTAGACCAAGTAGATGCTTATGACTTTTCTTTGGTTAGGTGTTCTTGGAACCAGTTTCCAGCCTGTCGCCAGACTATAGCCTGAGAACTGCATTTTGCACCAAGCTGACAAGGAGAGGCTCCACCTCCTACTGCCTGTCAGAGTTGCATTGGAAAGATTCACCCGTACTTATTCCATCTATTTGGTTACATGACAAACACACCTTCTATGGTCATCATGGGACTTGAACTCTGGAACTTCTGGTTCTGAGGTCGGGACTGCTGCCCACTGCACTATTAGACTTTCCAAGGCCCGATGTTTTTCTGCCAATTTTGGGATTGCCCAACTCAGATTTCCTGTACAATTCTCCGTCCTTCACTCTGAGCAAACGTTGAATCACATTCCTTAGTTTCTCGTTATCCAGAGCCCATTTTTTTGTCAGAATAAGACGCATGCTGGGGCTTTTTTCATCAGTTAAGACTGATAGTGATTGTGTTGCTCTTTGTTCAATAAACCTAGCTCCCCTACCATTTCTACATCACCCTGCAAATATTTCCTTTTCAAATATTTCTATATTTTGCTTTTGAATGTGTACAAAGTCATTGCCATTTCAAACAGTAGCACAGCAATTTGGCAAAGATTTGCCTGGTTTACTCCTTGTGCCCATTTCAAGCAAAATAAACATGTTTATGCCATATATTTGCTCGGCTTTGATTATCTTGTGTTGTCATCAATGCTGCAGTGCTCTGCACACCATACCTCTTAAATGTCCATACTGATATTTATTTTTAGACTGAAACATAATTCTGTCTCCTTTTTAAAAACTGGCAGCAGGGTTCACAGTCAGAAATGGCTAACTGTTTTGTGTTTGTGTTACAAAGCTTCATCCGCAAGATACACAGGCTATTAACAGAAGACAGGAAATCCTTCAAGTTTAACCTTGGTTTTATAAACAGCAGGCCTTGACCAGAAGGCTCTCTGGTTCATTGATTCTGCATGAATACTCCCATGGAGGCATTTCTTGTTTTATATACGCGCATTTCTCATCCTTGTATTTCAAACCCTCCAAAGTCTTGCCCTTCCCATCACATCTGCAGCCTTACAATCCCCTGGGAACATTCTAATTCTGGCTGTGACCCTTCCAACTCTGGAATTCCAATCCCTAATTTATTCCACCTCTCCTCCAAGACACTCCTTAGCACCTTCCTCTTTGAGCTAAGTTTGTCACCTGTCTTAATATCATTTTACGTGGCCAAGTTGTGTCTGACACAGACCTTACAAAATACCTTGGTAGATTTTTCTTGTGTGAAAAGCACTTTAGTAATGCAAGTTATTATTGTAAAACGCTCCCTTTTTTTCCAGTGGGGTGCAAATTGACGACATTTATGCAAGCAGTCACTCTGTATGATATTAGACCTTATGATAACTTGCCCGTCGCAAGTCTATTAATGGAAGCATCATGACTTGGGTGAATGAATGTTAACCAGAGTGTTTCTGATCCACTATCTCAGAGCTACGTTATGGATCCTGCACTGGAGAATGTAATGAGTTCATTAACATTCTGGAAACCTGAAAGTAAATGCAATGTATCAGTGTGTCTGTCAGTACAATTTTTTTTTAACCCACCAGCTGCATTGACATATAGTTTCAGGTTACCTGGCCAGTTATCTTGACTTGCATGAGTCCATTTCAAGTGCAGGGTTAAAAAGACACTCCATGTGTGTAGCTTTGGTCTCCATTTTTAAAGCAGGATCAATTTGCAATGGAGGTGATTCAATGAAGATTCACAAGTTTATGCTCTGGGAAGAGAGGATAGTCTTGTGCTGAATAAACTGGGTGTATAGTCTCTTAGGTTTTCACAAATGAGAACTGTTCGCGTCAACATATAAAAGATTGACAGGGTAGATGCTGAGAGGCTGGTTCCTCTGGCTGGGGAATCCACTTTATAGAGCCACAGATAATGGACTATCATTTGGGACTGAAATGAGGAGAAATTTCTTCATGCAGGCGTTTGTACACGTTTGGAAATTTCTACCACAGAAAGTTGTGGTACGCTATCACTGAAAATATTTAGGACTGAGGTAGACAGAACTTTGCTGTCTCGGGGAGTCAAGGAAAATGAGGAATAAGGAGTGACTCTGACAGACACTGGTAAAGTGTAGCCACAATGTCCATTTGGCAGCAGGACTTGCTCCAAATTATTACTGGGCAGCGCTCCCCAGTTTGTTATGGATCCAGGTGAGATACTCCAAATTGTTAAGCAACTGGGTGAGGAGGGATGTACTGGCACCCTGTGGTTATTCACTGCCTCCTTGGTTGATTGCAACAAGGTTAATTTAATAAGCATCCCTTTCTCATAGACCCCTGTACACTTACGTTTTAAAGGGAGTCAATTTAACCAGGCTTTCTTGAATTAACAAAAAGTGTGAGCTTATTAATTACTGACTGAGAGAAGAAATAATGTCACAACACACATGCACTCAGATTAGAGATATCACACAATTCCAAAAAGACAAAGTAAAACACAGAAAACTCTTTGATCCTTTTGTGAAGAGCAGATAAGATGATGTAACCTCCATTATTTGATGCCATGGATCGGACTGACATTAGGAGTTGAGCAGTTGATCTTGAGTTTCTTGGTGTTGCAGATTGATGGAAATTTTGTTGTTCCAATTCCTTTCATGTGTAACTGAATTCCAGCATTCAGAGTGAAAGAGAGACTTTCCCTTTGTTTTATCTGCACTGCAAGGATGTTTAAAATGGCTGCTCTGGAACCAGTCCATACGCAGTAGGACATCTGGCCAATAACACACAAAGTTTTGGTAATGTTCCAGCAAAATGTTTAATTCCTTTTTGCATATTCCTGGAGATTATGACAGACATGTACAAAAGGTAGCTTTCTGCTGAGAGGGGAAAACTGTCATCTCCCTTGATACCTCTTCTTGTTCAGTCTCTCCCTGTTGGAAATTTCTGTGAGACTTTGCAAGTGCAACGTTCCATGGGCTTCACACAGAACAGTCACTGAATTCGTTTATGTAGTTTTCTTTTTTCTGTATTACTCCTTTTTTTTAAGAAAAAAGGCACATTTTAGATAATAAGGTTTAGAAAAAAGTCTTTAGTAATCTGGGGTTCTAATCCATGATTGTAACGCAATGGATTACAATTTTCCGCAGCTGCCTGACAATGGCAGTATGAGTCCATGGAGTTCTAACCAATTGAGAAACCTACCCTTCTCTCTCTCTCTCTCTCTCTCTCTAGACCCTGTGCACTAGAAGTGGTTTCCTATGAGTTGCAGCTCTCTGCTGATGTGCCATCCTGTGGAACTGCAAGTCTGTGTGCATGAAGCTTTTGATGTTACTGCTGTTCTTGCCCCTGCTGGTCAATGTCTGAGATGCCTAGTAACATGGCTTAAGTGAAAGTCATGCCATTAGAGAGATCCAAGCTCAGGAGTGCTGAGCAGAGATACACACCTCCCATGCAGTTCCAGTCACCTCTTCACGCAGGGACCATAAACAAAGCCACTCACGCACAGAGACAAAAAAGCAGGCTTTGATACGGGTTAGCATATCCCCAGCGTGTCTTCAGCCTCCTCAGTTGGCATTGTGTTCTTGTCCTGGTTTCACTGTCGTGTTCCACGAAACCCACAGATCCACAGTTAAATTGACAATAAAGTCTAAATCTAAATTGCAGAATTTATTTTAGAAATTGCTGTATTCAAGCGATTAACATTTTGGAAGTGACAACCTGCCTATCTTGTGGGAGTTACTTGCACGCAGTCTAAGACACTGCAGTTAAATGTATAAATCAGAGGGTTGATGCTGGCTTCCCAATGCAATCAGTTTCTCTGCTATCAATCCCCCCATCCCACTCACTGCCTAAGCTACTTGGTCCTGCACATTACAATTCAGACCTCAGTGTCTAACTAATAGACCAAGGAGGTGAATTTTTCCACCGCCCAGATTTGTGATTATTCAGAGTGCAAAAGTTTTGTTAAATTGCAAAGCTGTGATGAATTACCATTTAAATGTTTCAGTTTCAAATTGGATTTAAAACTTAATCATCTATGGCATAAATAGAATATGGTGCTGTTGCCAGATCATTAAGAGTAGTTAATAACCTTTTTGCAAAAGACCATTATCACTCATGACGACAGAAAATGGACTGTTCATGAATTTGTATTGCAATAGGCGGTTTTCATACCTTCAATTTCTACGCTGTCGACTGGAAAAAAAATGGCGTTAAAAAGATGTGAAACTTTCTTAAAGGACTCGTTTCAGGGGATGTTGGTGTTGCTGGCAATTATTAGCCATTCCTTAACTGCCCTTGAGGAAGTGGCAGTGAGTTGTTGCAATCTGTATGGTGAAGTGCTGTTCTGGTTTGAACCTGGCATTGATATTTCCAAGGAGTGGTGCGTGACTTCTAAAGGAATCAGTAGGTGATAGAGTTTTGAAGCCCCCCGCTGCCTTTGACCTTCTGGGTGGCAGGGAGTGTGGATTTGGAAAGTCCTGTGGAGGGCCACTTAGTGAGCTAATGCACACTGTCCTGCGGCTGGCTAAACCAAAGCAGAGTCCAATTTTCTAAATAGGAGCAAGTCGAGTATTCCATCGCACTCCTGATTACTCTATGAGAACCGAAATAAATGCATAATTTTCAAAGGGTTGTAAGGACATTAAACCCATTTGCATGAAATGATTGCAATGTTTTTGAGGGTTCCCTCCTACCTCACTGATGTTTACCTCTGTCAAACACTGACTGTAAGTGAGGTGCTAGTAGCTATCCTGCTGCCTGGCTTACACAGCTGTTTTGCTGAGGTTGAGCTATAACTGGGGCACGAGAGCATCCAAGAAGTAATGGTCTTTCTAATTTACAAGTCCCATGGGTCAAACCTATACATGTAGGAGGATGGCTAAAATAAACTCAGTCCCTGCTTCAGTGTACTTCTGTAAGCTATCACCCACTTGTAACCTAGCTTTTGTGGAGAAATTGGCTTTATCTACTGCCAGCCTTTGTTCAGTTACTACTGGCAATCCATTGAGTGATAAAAGTGCTGACTTGTTCTGATGGGGGAGGGGGTGGGTGGTGTTGCGGGTGGTGTTCTTCAGTGTGGTAAGAATCCTTACCCAGATGCACATGGTGAATATTAGAATCCCTAGTGTTTGGAAAGAGGCCATTTGGCCCATTGAGTCTGCACTGACTCTCCAAAGAGCATCCCACCCACTCAGCCCCCTACCCTATTCCCGCAACCCTGCATTTCCTACGGCTAATCCATCTAGCCTGCGCAAAGTGGACACGATAGGCAATTTAGCATGGCCAATCCACCTAACCTACACATCTTTGGTTTGTGGGAGGAACGCAGAGCACCTGGAGGAAATGCAAACAGAGAATGTACAAAGTCCACATAGTCAACAGTAAGTTTCTGTGCTGTACAGCTCTATGACTCTATGGTTCCACACAGACAGTCCCCCAAGGCTGGAATTGAATCCATGTCCCAGGTGCTGTGTGGCAGCAGTGCTAACCACTGAACCACCCATGCCATGAAGGGGAAGGTGATAACAGAAATGGATTTTGGCCCTTTCTGATTGTTTATGAGGAGCTGAGGATTTGGAATTTTCTTTGGCAAATGACAAGTGAAGCAAGATCAATTGTTAATTTTAAAGCTGATTTGATATGCTTTTGTTATTCAAAGGTATTAAAGAATGCGGGACAAAGATCGAGTTAGGCTACAGATCAGCAGTGATCTCATTGAATGGTGGAACAGGCTTAAGAGGCCGCATGGCCTATTCTTGTTCCCACAGCTGTTAGTCAAACAACAACTCAGTTTCAAAACCCTCACCCTTGCCATCAAATCACTCATGATTAATCTTCACCTCTCAGATCCTTACAGTCAATAAGTTTTGGACTGTTGAGCATTCCTGATTTTGATCACTCCCCTCGTGACCAGCCCTTATCTGCCAAGGCTCTCGAATATAGAATTCCTGAGCTGTATCACTCTGACTCTCTGCCTCTATTTCTGCGACAATGCAGCACTCCTTCAGTATTGCACCAGAGCGCACACCCACATCAAGTGCTCACGTCTCAAGAGCGTGAGCTGAATCTACAACTATCGGACTCAGAGGCAAGAGTGCTACCATTGAGTCAACATGACCTAAGTGCATGAAACATTATCCTGCATTAAGCAGCTGCTTGTTATCATTTGACAGTCACTTAGCATTCCGTTTGTGGGACAGCACTGTCTGATCTCTTTTAAATGCAATGTGATTGGAAAGTATCGTCTGACTGATTCTAGATTGGATGTGAAAGCTGGCCAATAATGTTCAGAATCAGGAGTTTCTGTTCTCTCAATTACTCATGTAACTGCAGTTTAATTTGATAACTAGTCGTGTAGCTCCTGCCATAATAGGATTTTAGCAACTCAGACTCTAATTTTTCTTCAGTCGATATTTAAAAATTGGTTTGATTAACTAACACAAAAAGCATGAATACACGCTGTAATAAAACAAGATCTTAGTCTACGTGTCAGAGAACTCTCTATGAATTTCCACCTAGAGTCTTCCAACTGACTGTTGACTGGGAGAACCCAACAGGATATTCCCAATCCCGATGAATCATCAACATCTTGCAGATTCGATTTAAAGAACATGAGACCCGAGGTGAAGGCAAAGGCCACGGAAAGTCTTTAGAGATGTCTTTTCCTCACGTGTTGGGTATTGTCCCTCATTTTCTATGCTGGGTGAGGAGAATAGCCAGTGGTAGAAAATTAAGAACATGAGCTCTGAGGTGTCTCCCTCTCATATAATGCTGGTTTGTAGGGATGCTTTTTTGGATATTGCTCTGTGGTTTGGAGGTACAGCTTATTTGTTGAATTTTTGTTCCTCCATAAATTGACTTTTGCTTTTGAGCAGCTCAGCAACCTCTTTTACTCATCTCCCATGCAGCCTTCCATTACATTTGCAAGACACCCTTTTAATTGGGGGATTCCAGAACTACAGGGCATGGGTTTAGTGGGAGAGGGGAAAGATATAAAAGGAACCTAAGGGGCAACTTAGTTAAGCACAGGGTAGTGCGTGTATGGAATGAGCTTCCAGAAGAAGTGGTGGAGACTGGAACAATTGCAACATTTAAAAGGCATCTGGATGGGTATATGAGTAGGAAGGGTTTGGAGGGATATGGGCCAAGTGCTGGCAAATGGGACTAGATTAGATTGGGATATCTGGTCGGCATGGACGAGTTGGACCGAAGGATCTGTTTCCATGCTGTACATTTCAATGACTATGACTCCATAATGTGGATAAATATATTTCAACCCTTTTCAATAGAAGTATCCTAAAGCTACAAAAGAGTCCATTTGGCCCAATGTGCTAGCGTTTCCTATTGGAAAGAGCTATCCAATTTGCTCTGTTCCTATATTCTATCACCATTGCTTGCCAATCATCCCTTTTCAAGTAGGTAACCAATTTTCTTTTGAACGTCCATTTGAATCTCCTCTTTCCTCTTCCAGGTAACAGTTTCTAGATCACGACAACTCTCTTACTTTTGGGAGGCAATGATGAAATATGATTCAAAGCAAAATGTCTCACTCCATTTTGGGGAAAACCTTGCATCAACGTCTCCTGTTCATCTGCACGAGGTGGATGTAACTGTGCACGGACTTTCTCCAAAAATGCAAACCAAGACTATTAGAGTCACTGTGGCAGGTCTGCAACAGGAAGATCACTTTCCCAACAGAAAAGAGACTTCCCTGGGTAAAGAGATACAGCTTTGAGCGTCTGTAAGAAGAAGTGAGTTACAAGGAAACCCCTATTTTTGTTTTCAGTGGAAATAACAAGAAACCAGGTACAGTCACTCGCTGTCATTGTTCACCTGATGTCAGAATTTGGGAAATTCAGTCAATTTGAAATGACCAACACATCTGATCCTTTCATATACTGAGAGCTGCTGAGCCCTCGCAAGGTGCTCTGATTACAAACATATGCAATGTTGAGAGCCCAGATGTCAAATAATTGAACCTAAAAGAGTGAATGATGCAGCAATGATACAGCAATGATGTGGGCGGCACGGTGGCACAGTGGTTAGCACTGCTGCCTCACAGCGCCAGAGATCCGGGTTCAATTCCCGCCTCAGGCGACTAACTGTGTGGAGTTTGCACATTCTCCCCGTGTCTGCGTGGGTTTCCTCCGGGTGCTCCGGTTTCCTCCCACAGTCCAAAAAGATGTGCAGGTCAGGTGAATTGGCCATGCTAAATTGCCTGTAGTGTTAGGTAAAGGGTAAATGTAGTGGTATGGGTGGGTTGTGCTTTGACGGGGCGGTGTGGACTTGTTGGGCCGAAGGGCCTGTTTCCACACTGTGAGTAATCTAATCTAAAAAAAAAATTTGAATTAAGCAACGTAAATGAGGTAGCTCAGTAATAACTTAGTACGAAGCAAAATTGCCAGGTAGATAATTTGAGACATAATCTTGCTTATTTCTGACAGTGAGATTGTGTCCTTTTGAAAGAAATATCCATGGTTATGACAACATTCTGAATTTGGTTTGAAAGTGGTATGTGAGATTTGGAATTTTTAAAAATTAAACATTCTTAATCTTCTATGACAGACTCCTTTATCAGGTATATAGTTTGTGGTGCAACTATTGATCCTTAGAAAATGTCAATCCTTCACTGATTGAATTTACCTATAAAAATCAAATCCTGTTGCCGTAACTCTGCCAGTTCAATCCTTTATAATTCTAAAGTCAGCCTGCTGTTTATCCAGCTTTTCTCAAGGAGTGGGTCTCATATTGAATCCTTCTTGAGCACATTACATTAAAAATGTCTGATGCAAAGGAGATGAGGGTACGCATTGAATAGGCTGTGAAAACTGGGATATTGGGTTCCTGATTAACTTGTACCCAGTGATCGCTGTGCAAGCCGTGAAACTACCTGCTCAATTGCATGATCTTCAGATGCTGGCCATATTTGCAGGAAGCCACTTAAAGTTAGCCTGTCCCTCTAAAAAAGGAACTGCATTGAGCTGGAGCAGGTATTGGAAGGCATAGAAAAGAGAAAGGGATGGCGCAATAAGGGAGGTTACAGGCAACAAGATTTTTAGCATTCAAATCCTTGACGAACGAGATGGAAGCAAGAAGAGATGGTCTCTAATTGAACAAGATAAAGCCTCATCTCAAATTATCTGCTTGTCCATTTTCTCAATATTGAATTATTACTTCCCTATTTCATTCACTTTCCTTAATTCAAACTGCAGCTTCATTCATTTATTATGTTCAATTTATTTTTAACTGGACTGTAAATCACTCTTAATATCACCCACGTTGTTCTTTATCTGCAGGATGCAGAGGGGATACAGGAAGGGGTGTTGAGAGAGGTGGGGAAGTAGACCTCCTGGTACACATTTCAAAGGTTAATCAGATAACTACATGATGTCACCGATTGGGATCAAGTCACGATGACCTGAATGCAGGGACACAGGAAATTCAACGACCTCTGTAAATGCAACTTCAAATGCTAGATTCCATCAACAGGTTGCTCTGTAACACTGTTCAATTTACCACACTGATCACTCGCCTACAATAATCTCAATCAGCCAGGCCTCATACTTACTATCCAAATGATTCGCCTCACCCCTTACTGATGCAAGTCTCCCAACCCCATTGTGTGCATTCCGTCAGCTATTCAACCATGTCAACCAATCAAATTACATGTCCTTACCCCCAGGGCACACCTCCCTCTTTTTTTGCAACGCAAGACTGTTAAGGAACGTCCAGAGGCAGTAGGAGCTGACCAGGAAGAACAGTTGTGCCTGCATATGCTGGTCCTTGGAGGAGATGGTAGTGATCGTTAATGTAGTGCTGATTGCTAATGCAATGCCCATTGCTGATGCCATTGCAAGTGACAGGCCTGAAACCATTATAGTGACAATAGCTTCGTAGCTGATTCTTCATTTTGCATCCCAAGGGAACAGAAATCATCAATGCCTCTGAAATCCCCAAGAAAATTCAATCATAGAATCCCTACAGGCCACTTGGCCCATTGAGTTCACAACAATCTGCAAGCAGTATCCCATCCAGACCCACCCTATCTCTGCATTTCGCATGGAATCTCATAAAATGCCCACAATGTGGAAACAGGCCATTTGGCCCAACAAGTCCACACTAACCCTCCAAAGAGTATCCCACCCAGACCCATTCCCCTACCCTATTACATTTTCCATGACCAATGCACCTAGCCTACACATTTCTGCACACTATGGGCAATCTATTTCATAGAATTTCATAGAATCTGTAGAGTGTGGAAACAGGCCATTTGGGGGATAAACCCTTCTTCAGGACCGAAACATCGATTCTCCTGCTCCTTGGATGCTGCCTGGCCTGCTGTGTTTTTCCAGCACCACATTTTTCAACTCTGGTACTCCAGCATTTGCATTCCTCACTTTATCCTAAACAGGCCATTTGGCCCAACAAGTCCACACTGACCCTCCCAAGACCTAGACCCATTCCTCTACCCTATTGCCTTATGGTTACCCCTGACTAATGCACCTAACCTACATATTCCTGAACACCACGGGCAATTTAGCATGGCCAATTCACCTGGACTGCACATCTTTGGGCTGTGAGAGGAAACCACAGCACCTGGAGGGAACCCACGCAGACACGGGGAGAATGTGCAAACTCCACACAGACAGTCACCTGAAGATGGAATTAAACTCGTGACTGATCAGTATGTGGTAAATGGAGCAGCATTAGAGACCAACCAGTTGATGGAATGTAACAGTTGAAGTTGCATTTACAGAGGTCATTGAACACCCTGGCACTGTGAAGCAGCAGTGCTAACCACTGAGCCACCGTGCTACCCAATGACACTTCCTGAACAATGATCCCTGTAAGCAGAATTGACAGAATTAGGGAGGAGCAGCTCCTCAAATTGCAGGCTGTTTTGTCCCATGCTGGCTATTGAAGGGTTCACCAGTAAAGTTAGTGGTGGCAATGGCGGGAGAAAAACAGCCTGTTATTGGAGGAGCAAGGAACCATTGGACAAATGAACAAAATAAGTGGGTCACTGAGGGAGCCTTTTCCCAGGACCGGGGAACTTTCAATGGAACTGTGGCCCGGGCAGGAGGTGGGGAATAGTTTCAGAATTCGATTGGAGACCCTTTCGCCAGGGTGGGCCTTTTGCTGAGTCAGCCAGGCCAGGGGAGAGTTTAAGCCAGGGCTTGGAGAGTCAGAAGGGCAAAGGAGACTGCAAGTGGGGGGGGGGGGGGGGGGGGGGGGGAAAAATGAAACTTCGAGGAGGTGGGTGCGGGGGACTGGACACTGCAAATGTTTAAGGGGAAAAGGAGTCTATGAAAGGCAAAGAGGCAGCAAGAGAGATGAGGGTAGAAGATGGTTTCAAGGCATGTTGGCAGAGGGAGAAGCTGGCTTCAAGAAGGGTGGGGCTTCAGAAGAATACTCCAAGGGGATGAGGCAGAGGGAGAAGGAAACTCCAAGGGAAGATGGAGGTTTTAATAAGGATAGGTGGACACTGCAAGGTTAGCAAGAGGAAGCCTGCAACAGAGGCAAATGGAGGCTATAAACGTGATGAGGAGGAGACTGCAAGGGGCAAAACAGAGAGGCTGCAAAGGAGAAGGAACAGTGTTAAACCTATTGAGATATCTGGGAGCCAGGGAGCCTTGAAATCTGTCAGGTAATGAGTGCCTTGCTAACGATTGTGATATTTCTAGTTTAAAATTATATAAATTCAGGAGCTAATCGATGGGTAAAGAAGGATAGTGAATACTATTGTAATAAAAACTGTGTTAAATTCAAATCTGAGATTGAGATCTGAGATGCAATTAATAACAGTAGTAACTACCTGGTTCAGATGTTCCATCTTTGTGTATTTGCAATGGAAATGCAATTGTTGTGGCTTCACCAACAGATGTGTTTAAGGTGAATATCTTTTGTGTGTACAAATGTGGATCAGTGATTTTGAAACAGAACGTTGTTGCTAACTTGTGCTTGTCAAAGAGATGTACAGCACAGAAATAGACCCTTTGGTCCAACCCATCCATGCTGACAGATATCCCAACCCAATCTAGTCCCACCTGCCAGCACCCAGCCCATATCCCTCCATATCCCTTCCTATTCATATACCCATCCAAATGCCTCTTAAATGTTGCAATTGTACTAGCCTCCACCACTTCCTCTGGCAGATCATTCCATACATGTATCATCCTCTACATGAAAAGGTTGCCCCTTAGGTCTCTTTTATATCTTTCCCCCCTCACCCTAAACCTATGCCCTCTAGTTCTGGACTCCCCCACCCCAGGGAAAAGACTTTGTCTATTTATCCTATCCATGCCCCTCATAATTTTGTAAACCTCTATAAGGTCACCCCTCAGCCTTCAACGCTCCAGGGAAAACAACCCCAGCCTGTTCAGCCTCTCCGCATAGCTCAAATCCTCCAAAGTTGGCAAAATCCTTGTAAATCTTTTCTGAACCCTTTCAAGTTTCACAACATCTTTCCAATAGGAAGGAGACCAGAATTGCACACAATGTTCCAATGGTGGTCTAACCAATGTCCTGTACAGCCGCAACATGACCTCCCAACTCCTGTACTCAATACTCTGACCATTAAAGGAAAGCATACTAAACGCCTTCTTCACTATCCTATCTTCCTGCGACCCACTTTCAAGGAGCTATGAACCTGCATTCCAAGGTCTCTTTGTTCAGCAACACTCCCTAGGACCTTAGCATTAAGTGTATAAGTCCTGCTAAGATTCGCTTTCCCAAAATGCAGCACCTCGCATTTATCTGAATTAAACTCCATCTGCCACTTCTCAGCCCATTGGCCCATTTCATCAAGATCCTGTTGTAATCTGAGGTAACCTGTTCACTACACCTCCAATTTTGGTGTCATCTGCAAACTTACTAACTGTACCTCTTATGCTCGCATCCAAATCATTTATGTAAATGACAAAAAGTGGAGGGCCCAGCACCGATCCTTGTGGCACTCCACTGGTCACAGGCCACCAGTCTGAAAAACAATCCTCCACCACCACCCTCTGTCTTCTACCTTTGAGCCAGTTCTTTATCCAAATGGTTAGTTCTCCCTGTATTCCATGAGATCTAACCTTGCTAACCAGTCTCCCATGGGGAACCTTGTTGAATGCCTTACTGAAGTCCATATAGATCACATCTACCACTCTGCCCTCATCAATCTTCTTTGTTACTTCTTCAAAAAACTCAATCAAGTTTGTGAGACATGATTTACCATGTTGTCTTGTTCCAAGTTAAATACGGTGGTGTCTCAGAAATTTAGGCTTTCCTTGTCCACTGTGATTTTAAATTTAGATTATTGGAACACTGCTCATCCAATCCTGCATCAGTTTGGGCTTAAATACCTCACGTGTCATCACAAATACATTAAGATATTGTTACCATGAGATCGTGTCAGCAAATATATCAGTTAATGCGAATGTAAAAAGAGTCCCTGAAAACCAAGAAATGATCCACAAAATACAAAAAAAAAAGTGAGCAAAACTGTGAAGAGAACAAATATCTTTTGATCCATACATCCCATTTTCCTATCCTGCCAAATTCTGGTCTGATTTACAAACAGCAAATGGTGTGTGAGCATGCACCATTTACTTTAACCCCGCCCTGTATCCGAACCTTACTCCTCAGCATTTTCCCTTTCAGGTACCCGAGGGCTGCACCTTAATAAGTTGGGCTTGGTATGTTGAGTCTGTAATTGCCTTTGCTTTTGGCTATCACTGTGATGGTTAGTAGCAGATTAGTACTAATGCCTGGACAGCTGGTGAATGGGGAAGTGTGATTGGAGTTCCTGGTATCACGCTTGGAGTTCTTCATGGGCAGCCTGGCCAGAACAGGTTGTCTAAGTTGTCTTCTGTCTTATCCTCTTCTCCTCCTCCTCTCGTGTCTTATGCTGCTGCTCTAAACTGTATAGCTGGTGACAAAGGGAAGGTATTTAGAATGCAACAGTCCCACCATGAATCCTGGTATTGGCTGTGCCATCTACTGCAGGACTCCACAGTGATCCAGCTGGTGGAAACACTGTTTTAGGAGCAGATCATCTGTTTTATCACATTTTGTGTGGCAGCAATGGCTTCCATTGTCCACATGCAACTGGGAGCTATGTTGCCAACAGGTAGTTCTCATCAACCAGTGGCCAACTTTAGGTTTGCCATGGTAGCTCAGATGCAGATAGTGCGGCACATGACAACAGGACAGTGGCATCATAGCTGCCATCAGCATTCTGGGCATTGGTCACCATGGTATACTGCCTATGGTCAGCTGGACGTTGATGGATCAGAAATAGAATAGGAATAACATGCAGCTCTTTCAAAGTACAAAGCACTCTGCAACTAGAGCAAAGCCGCGGCCTCATTCTCTCTGGCAAGTGGGAATAAAATGTATGTAAAGAGTCTCAGTAACTTTCCTTACACAATAGTGCATGGCAAATATATCCAGTTTCAGCCGGAACCAGCCAGAATTATAAATGTTCATCACCACAGCATTGTCATTGTTCTTGCGAATGGGCTCCTCAGCCTAAGGTTGTAAACTGTGACTGTAGCAGCTGACAGATTTCACTGAGGATTACCTTTTTGAAACACTGACCTCTCATGCACTGTTTGTAGTTCAGGTTATAGGAAAAGGAATGGAGAGCCTGGATGGACAGGATCTCCTAATGGGAGGCTATTTTCCCTTCCTCCTTCTTGTCCCTCTCTCTGTTCTAGCAGCCTGTCCTGTTCTGTGTATACTCTGATCATTCTTTCAGTTGTGGTGTATTACAAGGGAAATATCTACTATTGCCCCCATGTCTATGAGCCACCAATTGTGCAGAAGCCTTGAAGTCATCTAACAGTTCTTCAGTACGTGCTTCATCATTTTCTTTAGGCTTTTGCAATTTGAAACATCTACAAATAAGTACCAAACCCATAGTTCAGACAGATGGTTACTGCACACTTTCTAGTTCCTACACTAGTGTTACATTCAATGCAAGGTGGATTTGTTAGATGCAGTTTTGTATGGTGAGTGGCATTTGGCTGTGCAAAGTCAAAGGACGCTAATGAGTCCAATTCCTCTTCCCAGGTCTCTGAGGCAGTAAAGGCTGCAGTTTCTTTTCTTTGAAGAAAAAGTACTCCATCTTAGTTACACCACATCCAACAAATTTGTTTCAAAGTTACTTCTCAATATCTATGAGATACTGCAAATATTTATAAAATGTGTGTGCTTTTTATCAGTAATACTTGGCTTCCTGTTGTTATATATTTTTATTATACTTCCTGTTCAATATTTTATTAGAAATTCCTCCCATCACAAAAGAATGCTAAATACTTGTGTCAGTTGACTGTTTAGTTGGCCTTTTAGGTTTCCATAATTAGGTAAATACAAGGACTGCAGATGCTGGAAACCAGATTCTAGATTAGAGTGGTGCTGGAAAAGCACAGCAGGTCAGGCAGCATCCGAGGAGCAGGAAAATCGATGTTTCAGGCAAAAGCCCTTCATCAGTTTCCATAATTTTCCCAAATGGTTATTTTCATCTGTTCTTTTTACCTCAGTTTCTGGATTTTCTAACTCCATCAGAGCTATTCATATTTTAAAATTGAGAACTGACGTATTTCCGAGTAGCATAATTATATTTTATGCATTTGTACTGAATTTTGTGTCTTTTAATGCCATTCAAAGATTTTATTTAAAGATGTCAGCCTCTCCCAGAGGACTTATTATTTTCTCCACACTGTGAGCTGAATTTGGAGTGTGTAGACTGAGCACGTTCAGTATATCTAATTTCCCACAGTGCAAGGCATTACTCAAAGTCAGCTGTCCTGAGGAACATTATTCTTTCGTCTCTGGTGGTTTCTGCTCAAAAAGTCCTTGTAAATTATTTGAAGCCAAACTGCACAATAAAATTCATAAGTCTTTCTGAGGTAAAATTCATGGGAGTGTTTATATTAAGTAGGAAAGAAAGACAGCTAAGTGGAAGAAAGAATCTCTTCTCATGTCGTTTCATCTCCTCTCTCAAAAGAAATGTAACAGTTGAATTTTTAAACCAACTAATTGTTTTTCCTGTGTTCCTTTTATAGTTTCAAAAGGTCACTTCCCATGACCAGAGATTCTGTGACATGATTCTAATTTCTAACAATGACGATAAAGAAACATCTCTTGAGAACAAGGCAGATTTGATCTTCTTTATATGAAAAAGCACTTCTCCCAGTCTTCTTCAGTGATCCAACCTGCTGCATACTCCTTTGTGTTTGCCTGTCAGTGATCCCAACCTGTTGTACTCTCCTCTCAGTCTGCCTCATAGTGATATTGATGATAATGTCCGTGAAGCTGACCATGGGTGACATGGATAGAATGGAGAGTCAGAGTCTTCTTTCCCAGGGTAGAAATGTTAATTCCTAGGGGAAGTTGGTTAAAGTTAAAAGGGGGTAAGTTTAAAGGAGATGTGAGAGGCAAGTTTTTTTTAACCCATAGTTAGGGGGCCAGATAGGAGGTTTTGTGGGAACGCAAGAGACTCACGGTTGGTGTGTTGCCTCCTAGGTGTCAGGGTTCGTGATGTCTCTGGCCGTGTTTTTGGGATCCTTGAGGGGGGAGGGGAGCAGGCGCAAGCCATGGTCCATATAGGCACCAACGAAATTGGTAGGAAGAAAGATGGGGATCTAAGGCAGAAATTCAGGGAGCCAGAGTGGAAGCTTAGAGCTAGAACAAACAGAGTTGTTATCTCTGGTTTGTTGCCTGGGCCACGTGCTAGTGAAGTGAGGAAGAGGGAAGAGTGCGGAGCTGAACACGTGGCTGTAGGGATGATGCAGGAGTGAGGGTTTTGGATTCTTGGATAATTGGAGCTCTTTCTGGGGAAGGTGGGACCTCTACAAACAGGATGGTCTTCACCTGAACCAGAGGAGTACCAATATCCTGGGGGGGGGGAGGAATTTGCTAATATTCTTCAGGTGGGCTTACACGAATTAACCAGGGGGATGGAAACCTGAATTGTAGTTCCAGTGCACAGGAGTTTGAGAATAGTGACATCAGGGATTAGGTTTACAAGGTCACGAGAGGGCACTGGCAATCAGGATGTTGGTTTGAAATGTGTGTACTTCAATGCCAGGAGCATCTGGAATAAGGTGGGTGAACTTGCAGCATGGGTTGGTACCTGGGATTTTGATGTTGTGGCCATTTCATAGACATGGCCAGGGGAGGGACAGGTATGGTTTTGCAGATTTGGGGATTTATATGTTAATTAAGAACAGAGATGATGGTAAAAGGAGGGGGTGGGAGATGGGGGGAATGTGGTATTGTTAAGCAAGGGTAGTATTACAGCAGCTGAGATCACGTTTGAGGACTCATCCATTGAGGTAGTTTGGCTGAGGTTAGAAACAGGAAAGGAGACATCACCCTACTGGGAGTTTTCTATAGGCCTCTGAATTGTTGAAATGTGGAGCTTATTCAAGGAATTGTTTCTATGTGTCATAGAGTCATAGAGATGTACAGCATGGAAATAGACCCTTCGGTCCAACTTGTCCATGCCAACCAGATATCCCAACCCAATCTAGTTCCACCTGCCAGCACCCGGCCCATATCCCTCCAAATCCTTTCTATCTTTATACCCTTCCAAATGCCTTTTAAATGTTGCAATTGTACCAGCCTCCATCACTTCCTCTAGCAGCTCAATCCGTACACATACCACCATCAGCGTGAAAAAATTGCCCCTTAGGTCTCTTTTGTATCTTTCCCCTCTCACCCTAAGCCTATGCCTTCTAGTTCTGGATTCTCCCACCCCAGGGAAAAAAAATTGTCTATTTATCCTGTCCATACCCCTCATAATTTTGTAAACCTCTGTAAGGTCACCCCTCAACCTTCGACACTCCAGGGAAAACAGCCCCAGCCTGTTCAGCCTCTCCCCATAGCTCAAATCCTCCAACCTGGCAACATCCTTGTAAATCTTTTCTGAACCCTTTCAAATTTCACAACATCTTTCCGATAGGAAGGAGACCAGAATTGCATGCAATATTCCAACAGTGGCCTAACTAATGTCCTGTACATGACCTCCCAACTCCTGTACGCAATACTCTGACCGATAACAGAAAGCATACCAAACACCTCCTTCACTATCCTATCTACCTGCAACTCCACTTTCAAGGAGCTATGAACCTGCACTCCAAGGTTTCTTTGTTCAGCAACACTCTCTCAACTTACTATTAAGTGTATAAGTCCTGCTAAGATTTGCTTTCCCAAAATGCAGCACCTTGCATTTATCTGAATTAAACTCCATCTGCCACTTCTCAGCCCATTTGCCCATCTGGTCCAGATCCTGTTGTAATCTGAGGTGACCCTCTTCGCTGTCCACTACACCTCCAATTTTGGTGTCATCTGCAAACTTACTAACTGTACCTCTTACGCTCGCATCCAAATCATTTATGTAAATGACAAAAAGTAGAGGACCCAGCACCGATCCTTGTGTCACTGCACTAATCACAGGCCTCCAATCTGAAAAACAATCCTCCACCACCACCCTCTGTCTTCTACCTTTGAGCCAGTTCTTTATCCAAATGGCTAGTTCTCCCTTTATTCCGTGAGGTCTAACCTTGCTAACCAGTCTCCCATGGGGAACCTTGTCGAACGCCTTACTGAAGTCCATATAGATCACATCTGCCATTCTGCCCTCATCAATCCCCTTTGTTACTTGTTCAAAAAACTCAATCAAGTTTGTGAGACATGATTTCCCACACACAAAGCCATGTTGACTACCTCTGATCAGTCTTTGCCTTTCCAAATACATGTACATCCTGTCCCTCAGGATTCCCTCCAACAACTTGCCCACCACCGAGGTCAGGCTCAACCGGTCTATAGTTCCCTGGCTTGTCCTTACCACCCTTCATAAACAGTGGCACCACATTAGCCAACCTCCAGTCTTCCAGCACCTCACCTATGACTACCAATGATACAAATATCTCAGCAAGAGGCCCAGGAATCACTTCTCTCGCTTCCCACAGAGTTCCAGGGTACACCTGATCAGGTCCTGGGGATTTATCCACTTTTATGTGTTTCAAGACATACAGCACTTCCTCTTCTGTTATATGGACATTTTGCAAGATGTCACCATCTATTTCGCTACTTTCTATATCTACTGTATCCTTTTTCACAGTAAATACTGATGCAAAATACTCGTTTAGTATCCCCCCCATTTTCTGCGGCTCCACACAAAGGCCGCCTTGCTGATCTTTGAGGGGCCCTATTCTCTCCCTAGTTATCTTTTTGTCTTTAATGTATTTGTAAAAACCCTTTGGATTCTCCTTAATTCTATTTGTCAAAGCTATCTCATGTCCCCTTTTCGCCCTCCTGATTTCCCTCTTAACTACTGCCTTTATACTCTTCTCAGGATTCACTCAATCTATCCTGTCTATACCTGACATATCCCTTGATAAGTATATTCCTATCAGGCAGGGAGATAGTTGTCGAGAAAGGCAGCCATGGTTTACTGAATAAGTTGAAGCTCTTGTCAAGAGTAAGAAGGCTTATGTGAGGATGAGGCATGAAGGCTCAGTTAGAGTTTTAAGTTAGCCAGAAAAGATCTAAAGAGAAGGTTAAGAAGAGCCAGGAGGGGACATGAGAAGTTTTTGGCGGATAGGATCAAGGAAAACCCTAAGGCCTTTGATAGGTATATCAGGAATAAAAGAGTGACTAGAATAAGATTAGGGCCTGTCAAGGTTAGTAGTGGGAAATTGTGTGTGGAATCTGAGGATATAGGAGAAGCGCTTAATAAATTTTTTTTGTCAGTATTCACATTGGAAAAGGGCAATGTTAGTGAGAGTATGGAGATGCAGCCAGCAAATTAGATGGGATTGAGTTTGACAAAGAGGAGGTTTTAGCAATTTTGGAAGATCTGAAAATAGATAAGACTCCAAGGCCAGATGGGATTTATCCTCGGATTCTCTGGGAAGCCAGGGAGGAGATTGCAGGGCATTTGGCTTAGATTTTTATGTCGACAGGAGTAGTTGCCAGAAGACTGGAGGATAGGAAATATTCCATTGTTTAAGAAGGTGAGTCAGGACAACTCTGGTAATTATAGGCCAGTGAGCCTTACTTCAGTTGTGGGTAAGGTGTTGGAAAAGGTTATAAGAGATTGGATTTATAATCATCTGGAAAGGAACAATTTGATTAAGGATAGTAAACATAGTTTTGTGAAGGAAAGGTCATGCCTCATTGAGTTACTTGAGAAGGTGACAAAACAGGTGGATGAAGGTACAGCGGTTGATGTGGTTTATATGGACTTCAGTAAGGCATTTGATAAGGTTCACTCAGTAGGCTATTGCACAAAATACGGAATTTCGGGATTGAGGGTGATTTAGCTGTCTGGATCAGAAATTGGCTGGCTGAAAGAAGACAGAGTGTGCTAGTTGATGGGAAATGTTTATCTTGGAGCTCAGTTATTACTGGTGTGCCACATGGCTCTGTTTTGGGGCCACAGCTGTTTGTCATTTTTATAAATGACCTGAATGTGAGTGTAGAAGGATGGGTTAGTAAGTTTGCAGATGACATTAAGGTAGGGAGAGTTGTGGATAGTGCTGAAGGATGTTGTGGGTTACAGAGGGACATAGATAAGATGCACAGCTGGGCTGAGAAGTGGCAAATGGAGTTTAATGCGGAAAAGTGTGAGGTAGTTCACTTCGGAAGAAGTAACAGGAATGCAGAGTATTGGGCTAATGCTAAGATTCTTGGCGTGTAGGTGAACAGAGAGATCTTGGTGTCCAGGTGCATAAATCCCTGAAATTTGCCACTCAGGTTGATAGGGTTGTTAAGAAGGCAAATGATGTGTTTACGTTTATTGGTAGGGGGATTGAGTTTCGGAGCCACAAGGTCATGCTTTAGTTGTGCAAGACACTGGTATGGCCGCACCTGGAATATTGCATACAGTTCTGGTCACTGCATTATAGGAAGGATATGGAAGCTTTGGAAAGGGTTCAGAGGAGATTTACTAGGATGTTGCCTTGTATGGAAGGAAGGTATTATGAGGAAAGGCTGAGGGAACTGAGGCTGTTTTTGTTGGAGAGAAGAAGGTTGAGAGGTTACTTTATCTTATACGTCTCGATTATCAGAGGGTTAGATAGGCTGAACAGTGAGAGTCTTTTTCCTTGGATGGTGAAGGCTAACACGAGGGGACATAGCTTTAAATTGAGCAGGTGATAGATTTAGGACAAATATCAGGGGTAGTTTGTTTACTCAGAGAGTAGTAGGACATGGAACGGCCTAGCTGAAACAGAACTAGACTCACGAACATTAAGGGCATTCACATTGGCATTGGACACTCATATGTATAATAATGGAACGGTGTAGGTTAGATGGGCATCAGATTAATTTCACAGATCGGTGCATCATTGAGGACCGAAGGACCTGTACAGCACTGTAATGTTCTATGTTCTAGAAAACGGTAAGTGCCTGGAATGCACTGCCTGAGGAGGTGGATACAATATCAACAGATAGATGGGCAGGGAATAGAGGGATAAGGACCATGTAGAGGCAGAAGGTTTTTAGTTTAGAAGAACATCATTTGTCAGCGCAGTCATTGTGGGTTGAAAAGGCTTCCTGTTCTGTGCTGTTCTTGTTTCTTTGCGTGATCTTTAATTCTTTCCCACCATTGCTGTCAAACTGGTTAACACTTGGCCCTATTTGGGACAGTAGTGTAACATACTACTTTCCAGTATACACTGTAAAATGAAAGATAGTGATCAGAACTTGTGCTGTCCCCATCCCTGCTTACCTCAGTTACACAGCAAGCATTCCTTGTCAACATTTACTTGTGCAAGCCTATTTAGCACCTGCTTTCTATCGATTTTTATCCTATGTAATATCCCTTTTTAATGTAAGATGTTAATCTATTTCTCATAGTACCATTTTGCTCATTTTATACCTCTGTTTTGGTTTTGAATTTTGCTGGGTTTGTTTGATCAGATTCTATATTTGATAGTAATCATTAACCTCCTTTTATTAGATGGAGCACTCCAACTTTGGAATCCCATTTGTACCCAACCATTCTACCTTGGAGGTCTATGTCAAACAACGGGGAAAAATATGATTAGATGAGATTACATTACATTACTTACAGCGTGGAAACAGGCCCTTCGGCCCAACAAGTCTACACTGACCCTCCAAAGAGCAACTCACCCAGACCCATTCCCCTACATTTACCCCTTCACCTAACACTACGGGCAATTTAATATGGCCAATTCACCTCACCTGCACATTTTTGGACTGTGGGAGGAAACCGGAGCACCCGGAGGAAACTCACACAGACACGGGGAGAATGTGCAAACTCCACACAGAGTTGACCGAGGCGGCAGTGCTAACCACTGTGCCACCGTGCCACCCATATGCCACCGTGCTGCCCATAATTCTCCTGATGAAGATTGAATTTGATTGAGTTGAATTAACTGTATTGTCACATGTACTTGAAATGAGTACAGTGAAATGGTTTTAGGTTGACACAACACTATCTTAGGTATAACAGTACCTCGGTACAGACTAGAGAACGGAAGAAAAAAATCAAGTTACATTTCAGCCATTAACAGTACAAGTATAGGTCAGAAAAAGAAGAAACAAACTTTAAAAGACAAACATCACAATCTCTCTCCAAGGGCTTTCTGCAGTGGATCAGCGCAGTGATCGTCCATGTGATCTAACAGTTGGCTGTCACCACAATCTGCACTGGGCCGCTGCTCCTTAGTTTACCCCGCACTGCAGGTCTCTGCTTTCCCCACACTGGGCTGCTGGTCACTGGTGCCCCCATACCAGGCTGCTGGTCTCTGGTGTCCCCACAGCAGGCTGCTGGTCTCTGGTGTCCTCACTCTGATCTGTTGGTGTCCCAGCTCTGGTCTGCTAGTCTCTGGTGTCCCCGCACTGGGTTGCTGGTCTCTGGTGTCCCCACACCAGGCTACTGGTCACTGGTGTCATCAGACCAGGCTGCTGGTCTCTACTGTCCATGTACTGGGCTGCTGGTCGCTGGTGTTCCCACTCCTGTCTGCTCGTCAATGATGTCCCCTCACTGGGCTGCTGGTCTCTGGTGTCACTGCACCGGGTTACTAGCCTCTGGTCTCCATGTACTGGGCTGCTGACTGCCAACCCTGGATCAGAGGCCGGAAGTCGGAGGCCAGGGCTGGATGTATGAGAATAAGAGTCGGAGAAAACGGAAGAGGAAAAGAAAATCACAGAAGGGAGGAAAGTGCGATTAAAGCAAAATAAAAAGACCGGGTGGAGGGGATGAGCTCTGGCTGGTTCATCCTACCTTGCCACCATCTTACTGGAATGTAATTCTGAACTCTGCAGTCACATGTTATCAAGACTGGGAGAAGAGAGGATCAAGCAATGGAATCAGTATAATGTGTGTTTGAATGTAAATAAATAGCTAACTGAAATAACCCAGAGTTTGGATAAAGCAGAGTTGGAGACCCATCAGAGTAGGGATGGTCCTGTTCAGTAAAGCAGCCTCAACAGTGCAGTTCATACACCCACAACCCACACCTTGTACTGACAGAACCCAAAGGTAGTCACGGTGACACCAGCATTAACACAAATCACAGCTTTGTCTGTTTCGCTCCTTCTGCATTCCTGGACGTAATTAATTTCCAACTTATCGGTGTTTAATCTCTTCTCAAATCATTGGAAATAGCTCTCTTCAGTTGGGTATTTTCAACTTTGATTTTCTTTATCCTTTCCACAAATAGTTAAATCTAATTATATTTTGACCAACATTTTCTCTCACAGATGCTTTACTTGTTGACCTTAATTGCCTGAAACTAAATCTGGCCTCATGAAGTGCCAAAAAGATTCCGATAAGAATCTTCTACTGTACTTGTTTCTGGAATTTGTCAACTTTTTTTCTTTGGGCTAAATCTTACAGTTCTTTTCTGATTAAGTGTAATTCATGTTGAGTTTGATGCAGAGATTCGAACTGTGAGGCTGAGTGAGTTCTCTCATCGAATCTTTCCAACCTCTCCACATTAATTGTTGTTCCCATCCATGATGGTTTGTATTATGACTGTTTTCTCCCCATCTTTTAATATGCTGCTCCTGGAACAACTTGCCACTTGCTGGATATCCTGCCATTGACCAGCGGGCGCCATCTTGAAGAGTCCGTTTGTGTACCCAGACAAGCGGGGTCAGTGTGGAGCTGCATAGTCACTGACCTTTGCCCTAGACAAAGCAGACATGAAGAATTGGCACCTTGCTGTGTGGGCAGAGCTCTGGACATGGTGCTGGGCAGAATGATGCAGGTGGGACTTCCTCTTCCCCCCAGGACCAGCGGTGGAGGCCATGCCACCATAAACCATGCCAGCCTGGGCCCAGGTGGCCATTCGGCTGAAAGCCATTTCAGTCCGTCTGGAGAAATGACCAGCAGGAAAGGGAGACAGTGAATGTCCTTCTTCACTCTGTCAGAGTAAGTGCCACCATCTTCCCTCTGCTTCCTCACACTCACTCTGTCTCTGCTACTGTCCCCACCTCCCACCAAGGCTCATGCTCTCCCACTCTCACTGTTACCTGCAATATTTCCACTACCTGCCCTCACCCACTCCCAACCTCTGACTCCACTAACTCTGTATACCCTCTGCACTGCCTAGTCTATCATTCAGGACATCTCACCAACAGAATAGCAGAGCAACCCACTTTCATTTCCCTTAATATCTCACTCTCTCTTGCTCTCTCACTTTCTTTCTCTCCGGAGCACCCAGCAGATACCCACGCAGACACGGGGAGAATGTGCAAACTCCACACAGACAGTTGCCCGAGGCAGGAATTGAATCTGGATCTCTGGCGCTGTGAGGCAGCAGTGCTTGCCACCGTGCTGCCCTCTCTCTCTCTCTCTCACTCTCATTCCAGAAGGAAAGCAACTTACAATCATGCAGAAAGATTCAAAGTGGGTGGTATGCTGCCTGTCATCCAGCTCCTCACCCCACATGAGATGAGGATCCTGACTCTAACAGGATTCTGAATAGGCTGGGTGTGTGCCCCTAAGCACACAATGCCCTTGCTACGATGATAGTGCAGCCGGAGGTGCAGTGCTGTGGTACAGGAGCATCCCTAAGTAGTTGAGATGTACCATGAGGATTCTTTGAGGCTGACATGTGTCAGATGCCAATGTCCAACGAGATGGTTTGTGCGTGTGCATGTGTGTGCGTGTACGTGTATCTATGTGTTTGTATGTGCATGTGCGTCTGATGTCAATGGAGCGTGCCCAGAGACGTTGGTGCCTGGTGGCATTGGAACTAGTGGCCAGCTCAGTCTGCCAAGAACCTGCTCTGGATTCCTTGTCAGGTGCCCTGACTTGCAGTTTGTTGGTCAACTTTGGTAAGATCACCACTACCAGAATATTAATGATTGAGTTGGATTGTCAACAATCCTGTTAACTGTAAAAATCATTCATCACTATCAGTTGGAAAGTCTCTACTGTGCAACAATATCTCAATGCACCACTTGTGAAAAGTCTAAGAGGTGATCACAGCATCGATGTAAGGGTCTCATATTCCATCCTACCCTGGGCATCACTTGAAGCATGAGACAAGAAGTGTGGTGCTGGAAAAGCACAGCCGGTCAAGCAGCATCCAAGGACCAGGAGAGTTGACATTTCAAACATGAGTTCTTCATCAGGAATATGGGGGACGCCCAAGGCAGCCGAGAGATAAATGAGACAGGGGAAGGTAGCTGGGAATGTGATAGGTAGATGAAGGTGGGGGGAGATGGTGATATGTTGGAGTGGAGGATGGAGCAGATAGGTGAGAAGGAAGATGGACAGGTAGGACAATTCAAGAGGATGATGCCAAGTTGGAGGGTTGGATCTGGGATAAGGTCGGGGGAAGTGGGATGAGGAAACTGGTGAAATCCACATTGATCCTGTGTGGTCGGAGTGTCCCAAGGCAGAAGATGAGGCATTCTTCCTCCAGGCGTCAGGGGCTAGAATCTGGCATTGGAGGAGGCCCAGGACCCTCCACCCATTGATCTCACGGGATCAATATTGATTTCACCAGTTTCCTCACCTCACCTCCCCCCACCTTATCCCAGATCCAACCCTCCAACTCGGCATTGTCCTCTTGAACTGTCCTACCTGTCCATCTTCCTTCCCATCTTCCCACTTGCTCCACCCTCCACTCTGACCTATCACCATCATCCTCCCACCCATCACCTTCCCAGCTACCTTGCTCCCAGCCCCACCCCCTATTTATCTCTCAGCCCCCTTGGGCATCCCCCACATTCCTGATGAAGAGCGTATGTTCGAAACGTCGACTTTCCTGCTCCTCGGATGCTGCCTGACCTGCTGTGCTTTTCCAGTGCCACACTTTTTGACTCTGATCTCCAGCATCTGCAGCCCTCACTTGAAGCATGACAAGCAACTGGAAGCATGCTACTCAATCTAATCTGATTTAATCTGTTAGTTTAGTACTAGCCCAGGCATTTACGTACCTGAATGATGTAATATTTGTACATACTGGTAGTTATAAGTAAGGTCTATTGGATTCTTCAATGTCACGATATCCACGTTGATTTTCCTATGTTTTCAGGGAAAGCGTAAGCATTCCGACAAGTGGTAAAACATTTCGCTGGAGGAAACGTCACACCAAGTTGAATGCAGGAAGGTGGTACCTGTTTGTCAGCATGTCCAAAAGGGAATATCTCGGGGACACACACACACCAAACAAACCCACTGCCTGGTGGCCGATCACTTCAACTCTCCCTCCCACTCCCCTAAGGACATGCAAGTCCTGTGACTCCTCCATCACCAAACCAAAGCCACCCGCCAACTGGAGGAAGAACATGCCAACATCTGCCTTGGCACCCTCCAACCACACAGCATCAACATCAACTTCACTAATTTCCAAATCTCCCCTCCCTCCATCTCATCCCAGATCCAACCCTCCAACTCGGCACTGCCCTCTTGAACGGTCCTACCTGCCCATCTTCCTTCCCACCTATCCACTCCGCCCTCCTCTCTGACCTATCATAATAACCATCCACCTGCACCTATCGCCTCCCCAGCTACCTTCCCCCCAATTCCCATCCCATCCTCCTATTATCTGTAGCCCCCTTGGCCCTCCACATTCCTGATGAAGGGTTTATGCCTGAAATGTCGACTGTCCTGCTCCTCGGATGCTCCCTGACCTGCTGTGCTTTTCCAGCGCCACACTTTTTGACTCTGATTCTCCAGCATCTGCAAACCTCAATTTCTCCTAGTGTGTCCAAAAGCCATGTTTTCTGAAGGTTTTTTTTAAAAAAAGAATTTTATGCTCCTTTTTAAGATAAAAAGGTTCTCTGACGTAGTAAAAACTAATGAACCACCTTTCTGATTGATCATCTACAGCTAAATTAAATCAAAGTCTCTCAATCAATCAGGAGTGGCTGCCATGGAAATCTGTGCAGTGGAGTTTGTGTTGTTCAAAACTACTGCAGCCCTGAAACTGCATTAAGTGCCATTTTCTACAAAGCTTACACCAGAGCTCATTATTGTAAGTCATTCTGATGGGAAGAGCACTATGCAGTTCCAGGAATTCAATCCCCCGATGGTTAACTTCAGATTTTTATTAAGCCCTTGATGTGGAAAAACAAAGGAACTGTGCCCCAGAAGGGCTTTTATGTGTAAGCTGCATCATAGCAGAACCTGTATGTTGTTGAGAAAGGCAAAGCATGTTAATATACCCACTATGGAGTAACATCGTAATTCTGTTTAATCGGATTTGGTGTTAAGCATCCACATCCAGCTCCCAAGACGAGTTTGCAGTGAGATGAACTTATCTTGGAGGGCTGTGGATGCTCTATTGTGGAATATGTTCAAGGCTGAAATAGACTGATCAGGTAAATAATGATTAAAAGGACGGTTAGGGAGGGAAAGTGGTGTTGAAGGTGAAGATCAGCTTTGAGCATTGTAGCTATCAACAGGACACAAAGTAGATGCCAGTGTATATGTAGACCTGTAAAACCTTGAAACACCCATCCAAAGGAAGTTTCAATTTATATGCTGAGTATAAAAGTGAACCACTAGCATGGTGACCATTTTCTTCATTTGTCCAATCTGGGTCTGTTCTGCATGGGGCGTGACTCAAATTCTCACAGTTCATCACAACACTATCACCTGCTTGAACCCTTGCACTCAATTAAAAGGTTTATTTGTGGGATGGAAATCTCAGGATAACTCCTGCTGTATATGTATCGTGTTGATAAGTTATGCAGACATGACCAAGAAAGGACACATGAAATCAACAGCATGCTATGGGATTCTACCTTGTCCAGCATTATACAGCAGTAGCAACATATAACCAAAACCTCATCCAGTAAAATGGCAATGGTTCGAGGCAGCAGGTGCTTTCCTGTGCCACTTAGAAAGGAAGATCAACAGACTTCACAAATCAAAATGTGCCCTTTGGGATCCAGAATCCTGCCTTTCTTAAATTAGCACCAATCCCTGTTTCATAATGTCTTAAGGTCATTCATGAAGCTGAACATAGTGATACAATCATAAATGCACAGTTGGGGATCAAACCAATGTTTTGTAATTTGTTCTTACCTTAAAATGTATATCAATGTTTTTGCTTTAAAAATCAAAAATCAACATCAATGTTGCTGTTTTACTGAACATTTCCACATTGTAACAACAGTCAGTAAGGGCCAGTGAGAGGACCATTCTGGGGTTGACTTACATGTCAAGTGTACACAGCAATATAATCTGGAAAAGTGTGAATTTCTTACATGCTGGGCCAATTTAGACGCTGTGATCTACTCTTACTCCTGTTCCTATTTTTAATGTTCTTGTGAATATACTTGAGTTTGGAGCCTTGGTTGCTGCTTTGTTCCTTAATCTCAGTCAGTGTGATAGTTGGCACAGCTAAGATATAAATAGCCACACTCCTGTTCTAATCAGTATTCAGTGAGTCACAGTGAGAGCTGTAGAGGTTGGACAACACTTGACTCACCTGCTATGCATATGTAGAATGATGGTGTAGGTTCACACATGGAGCGCAGCTGCTATGATTTGTAACTTTGCTGAACTCACACCATTCTCTACTTTATTCTTCCTTCACCTCTCATGCCTTCTCCAAGTTCGTTTTGACCAGAAAACCCAACATCAGCTCTCTCAACCCTGTTCCTAACTTTCTTTCCTGGACACAATGTTAACAAAGATTGTATAGGATCTCTCACGAGGGCACTGGGGTTGGGGGAAGCCCTGTCTGAGGGATGTCTGCCTGGATTTGGCTGACGGTGACTGCCTGTGCTCTTTGAGACATGGCTGTTTGCTTGGAGCACATGCAGTGTGTTTCTCACCTACACTGCTGGCACATAATGTTGGGTGGGATTACACAGCAACATGGCCATCCCCTTGATTGCTGACCAACTCTGACTATGTCTCTGGCAATGAAGCTGCCAGGCCATACATGAGTCTTTAAAGTGCTGCTGAGGAGGCAAAGTGCTAAATTCCAGAGCAGGGGTGCTGTGAGCCTCCTGGTCCACAGTCAGTGATCTTTAGGAGAGCAAATGAGACGCAGCCTATTCCAAATCAGTGAGCTTGGTGCCTGTACTTGTACACAAAGCGTCAATGCAGCAGCATTACAACGATGGGTGGCATACAGGTTCAAGGATGTAAATGTGGGGTTACAGGGATGGAGTGGAGGGGGTGGGGGGAGGGGGGCAGGTTGAGTCTGGGTGGGATGCTCTTTGGAGAGCCATTGCAGACTCAATGGACAGAATGGCTTCTTTCCACACTGTTGGAATTTTATGAATGAAACTCAAAGGTCAGAAACGACCTTTAAGTGGATCTGCAAGAGGCCGTGATAGTGCAGAGAGTTGGTACATGTTGGGTAGCAGTGCACATGGGCTGTTGGTGCCAGGTGTCCAAAATGGAGCTTGGTGTGAGCCAGCAGTGAACTGGAGTCATCGGGTACCCACTCTGACTCCCACATTGGGAATTCTCAGTATCTAGTATTTATCCAGTGGGTGGTACAATAGGAATGCATAGTAATGAGGTGAGGTTAGGGAATAAACCAGGAAATTAT